>NC_046335.1:52122953-52456760 GCF_000738735.6 Corvus cornix cornix
CACCCAAATTCTCTCCCAGGTTAACTGGAGACCTTCTGGCCATTCAGTCCCTCCAGTCACTACCCACATCTTCCTTTAGTTGTTTACAAGCACGTGCCATCTTCTCATGTATTGAGACCTGACCCTCTGTGTGCAAGTCAGGTGAAATGCTACCCCTCCTAAGGCAACACAGGATTACTCCTGGCTCCAGTAAGACAAGTTTACTTACTGAGAGTTGTCACTGGGATGACTCCTACTGAAGGAAAAAAAATACGGACACGCACATGCAAGATTTTGTTACAGCTATAATTTTCGGAAAGATGAAATTCAATTGCATGGTGTGGCTATGTCCTTTTTACTCTTCTAGCTAGCATCAGTTTCTTCAGAGATCTTTTTAGATTATATAAGCCAGTGTAAAACCTTACTCTTGTTAAAAAGAATAATGAGGCCATCAAACTGCCATCTGTCTTTCCCTTGGGGCAAAAGTTAATTTTGTGGTTATTTTAATGATGAAGCAACATTATGATCTTTCAGTGCAAAATATTAAAACTCACAGTTAAGAAGAGACACATTCCATCCTGATCCATGGAGCTGCTGTCAAGTGTGAAGTGAACAATGCACTGGGAACAAGACTCATTAATAGACTATTAATTCACTCCCTAAAATAATCATTTCTTTTGCCATTAGCAAAAATTTCTCTTTTCCCTTGACAGTTCAGCTAGTTTTTTGCAAATGGGATGCCTTTAAAGGATTTATCTCTTTTACAAAAGCTCTACTGCTTTTACATTGCAACATATGAACAACAACAAGCATTAATTATGCTCTTGGGCAGACGGTGGCTTCAGCTGTTGGTTAATTTTGAACTTTTTGACATTTTAATGTACAGTCTGGCACATTGAACTACATCTGTGTCACTATAAATGGAATTCTCATTGTCTCATAATTAATTTTGGTCTGATGATCCTTATAATATAATGGCAGCAGTATCACCACCCCAAAATGCCTTCTACCACAATTTTCTTAGCTATGGTAGTGAAAGGTAAGAAAAAAGAACATGCAAAGTGCCTTCAGAGAATAAAAAAAATAAATATATGGTTCAGTTCAAATATTTCTTTGATCACTGTTGCATTCAAAAAAAGGTCCAGTGTAAACATGCAGCACCAATACAGAAGAATTCTGAGAAGCAAATACTTACCTTGAAACAGAGGGATTAGGATTTGTTAGGATTGTTTTGGCAAAGTCTCAGGGTTGTTGACATTAAGTGTCACTGATAAAGGAAGCTAAAACTGGGAACCGCCAACTCTCTTTGCTATGGGAGAAACACCACGCTGCAAATGGTTGCAGAGTAATGAACGGCTGCTATTAAGTGGAGCAATCCCCCTGGCAGCTCATTATGCTGGAAGGTTAAACAAATGTACTACTCCAATCCAGTTGCTTAACACAGCAGCACTGATAACACAGGCTGCACATGCTTCCCATTCCCAGTTTGAGAACAGAATCCGAAGGATTTCCTTTCCGCTTTCACGAGAAAAAAGAACCCAAATCTTCCTTAACAATTTGTCTGAATAAACTGGAGCGGGCTTAAAGCGGAAGGAGGAAGAGATTGCATGGAGCAAGCAGCATCATGTTTTATTTATCTTCTTTTTTCAGGTCAAAGGAAAAAGGTTTTGTTAAATCACCATTCTGGGAAATGTACCTAATTGCATAAAGCATGAAAGAATTTGTGCTGTGAGCAGTTCAATTCTGTAAAGTAACAAACTTACTCTGTTACTTTAGAAATTCGTAGGACCCTAAATTACAGGCTGTTCTTTCCCTCATCCCTAATTGCCCTAGAATTAATAGTAATTAAGGGGAAAATGTAGCAACAACAAACCCACTTTGGTCCCAAGCTCAGATTTGAAGTTCTAGTGTCGGATATTAAATTATTATTACTTTCAGTCACTAAGTAATCACAACATGCTCTGTGCAATATTACCATCAAATAAAATCTGTACTCTGTCCTCCAGCCCCCTTTCCACAAATTTCACACGTTTTTAAAGAAAAAAAAAAAAAAGAAGTTCCACCTCAAACTGTCATCATATTAGGCTTCGATTAAATGCCACCACACTGCATATATTTGGAATAAAACAGAAGCCTCTCAGAGTGCTCTGAAGAGTGCACCTTGGATAGCACAGAACATTTCCTAGGATTTCCCCATCTCAGGTACTTTATTGTGCTTGAGACAAACAGAGCTCTTGAAGTAAGCAGCTGGGACTTGTTGCAAATCAAAAAGAACAATACAACAAATATAATGCACTATACAACATTTCCACATGCTTACACTTCCATTACTAATCCTGGTGACTCAAAAATGATTTATCAAAACCACAAAGCATAGGGAAAATGGCCAAAGACATGAAGGACCAAAGTACAGAATGGCTATTATGAAAGGAGGGGCCAACTCTTTAAAGAAACAAGTGGTCACTTATAAGCTTCAAAAAGAAACTTTTGAGAATGAATTAAATATTGACCTATAAAACAGATATTATGAACGGGGTGAATACAGAGTGATTATTCACTGTTTTTGCTAACACAAGAACTAGAAGGCATCTGAGTGCACGATCAGGTAACAGACTTGAGGTAAGCAACCAAGAACTTCTCATGCAATGCAAAACTTGGTGCTGAATGCTGAGGAGTATTCTACACTAGTATTAAAATGGACACAAAATAGACAAATTCACAGAGGAGGGGTCCATAAAGAGCTCCAAAACATAACTGTCTGGGTACAACCTTCAGGTCAGAAAGTCTCTGAAGTGCTGGCTTTCAGAATCTGGAATAGTGGACCATCAGTTTGTCTTTTTCTGATGCCCTTCTCCTAAGGACCTGCTGTTGGCTATATTTATAAAGGATCAGATGCAGCTGTCTAGTGATAACTCACTAATACAGTGCACAACATATTCAGAGATTCACTTTAAGCAGGTGAACTAACAGAAGTAAGGGTCTTGCTCCAAACTACAGAAGGGGGTGCACTTCATGGAGTGTGAGGAGAGGTGTACAGCTGGCCCTGCATCAACACCAGTGTCTGTTGCAGTGGTGCCTGAGGCTCAAGTTACAAATTTGTGCTCTAGATGTGCAGTAATCATGACATTTCTTCAAATGCTAGATGCAGCCTTTAGACCTCTTTGCTCATCACAGCCAGAAATGACAATTAGGTATGTGCAAAAAAAACAGAGACTGTATTCCTGTTATTACTCCTGAAAACACAATTAGGCCCAAAATATCTTATTATTCTCACCTTTGTTCCAGAATAGGTGACCTCTCTAGTCCTGTGCACAAATTAATAACTTGATATCATACTGTGCAAAAGCAGCAAGATCATATCATCAGTGAAGGCTGGTAACCCTTTCCACAAAACTGTTAAACTAATTGAGCACTCATTCCTTCACACTGCAACTGAGCAGTTCCACAGCTTGTGTAAAATCTGTTTGCTAGAGCTTGGCACAATTCCCTGGAAATGGAGTGCAGGTAACACAAAAGGTTTTCAGAAACTTGTTCCCTGTCTTGCTGAAATTTGTTCTCTGTCTTGCTGGCTTTCCTACTGGAGAGGCTGGGTATTTGACAGGCATGGAGACAGAACAGCTCCACAGTCCAAAACAGAGGTCCTGGCTATGTCAGTGAAGTATTCTGACAGGGGAACGTGAAGAGAAAATTATATCCATTTCCCACATCAACAGAAAAGTTTCATTCCTAGTGTTGCATTCCTAAAAGGTGATAATCAAGCCCAGAATTATGCAAAGTGCAGTACTTATATCAAACAATCAATTGTCTAAGTATAGAAAGATTTATTCTGCACAAAAAAATTAATTCATAGAAAAAGGATAGTTAGCAGAACATACAGGAAGACAGAAAGACTGACAAAATATCACCATTAATGTTCCAAAATGAGCGAAACAAATGAAAACTATCCCAAACTATTAATAACATCTTATCTATATTGCTTTACAAATAAATGTAACTCTGCATGAGGACAATTCATCTAGCTACCAATCAATAACATCAAATTCATACCATAAATGTGTTTCAAAATTAATGCACAGAGGTTTAATTATATGAGCAATCAAGCCTTGCCCCACTCCAAAATAAAGGAAACCACTAAGCTAAAGAAAGCTTTTATCTCTTTACTTTTTGGACACATCTTGGCAACCTTATCACTAAACAGTAAATTCAGGTGCACACTGCTTTCTCTTTAATGAAAGAATCTCAGCAGACAGGGAATTATGTACTCCACTAGAAATACTGTGCCCAGCTGAAGGCTGTCAGAGTTCAGCAGAAATGCAACATGAGGCCAAGAAGTCCAACCACAATTATTCTCCAAAAAGACAGAACACAATTGTTCTTCAGGCAGCAGGTTTCTCTAGCCATTTTCTCTACCATATTTTTCACGTGTTTCAGACTTGCCCACATTCACTTTCTCCATGTCTTCCAAGATCTTGAGAGAGATGAAATGTTCTGAACACAGGCCATGTGAGAGCACATGGGCAAATACCTGTGCAGAGATTTTTGCCTGAAGATGAGTCTGAAAACATTTAATCAGGTGAACCAGACGAGAATGAATAGACACATTCCCTTGTTCTTAAACAGGAACCAATCTCCCATTTAAACCCAGATTTAACCCAACTCTCAGCAAAAGCAGTCAGACATCTTTAAAGAGCATTCATGAAGAATATATTTTAAGGGTTTGCTTGCTGTGCTTTTTCCCTTCATGATTTCTAACTTTCCATTGCCAGAGATGTAAATATCCTCATCCCATCCAGATGTCTTCATCCCAAAGAGCTCATTAGAAGAGATGAATACAAGAAAGATGGGGTGTCGTAGCTGTTGAACATTAACTTCTTGAAAAGCTACCAGGCACCTCAAAAACCAAACTGTTTTCTGCACAAGAGCATACACTTCTCAGCACCATTAGAAAAAAATCCCTTTTTTAGTTCCTAGGAATATCTTCCTCTCGCCACCTTCTCAACTCCTACAGCAACAAATCAGCAATTTTCCTTTATTACTCCTGCTTTTCCCACCAGACTACACTAGTCTCTCTCTCCTGCACATCTCCTTCCATTTTCTTTCTTCTTTCTGACGTTTCTTGCTTAAGCTGTTGGGAATAACTTTCCATTACAGGTCCATAAGGCAGATTTCTTTGTGGCTTTCAAATCTGAATTGCACACTGCTTCCAGGCCTGTATGTCTGCAACTCCCAAAGGGATCTCCAACAATTCTCTGGATGGGTATTGCATCATAAATACGTTGCATCAACACAGTCATGTACAAAAGAAGGAAAAATAACATCCTTTTTGAGGATAGAAAGACAAATACTTCCACAATATCCCACAGACAAATTCCAAGAAAAAAATATACGCAAAAGTCTTCTACAGGGTACACAAAATGAGTCATGCACTGAAGTAACAAACAAACTTGAAAAAGCAGAATATGATGTGTTGTTTGGAGTGTTTTAAACAAATTGTCCAGAGAAGTAAAAGGCAGCTTCTCCTCTTCAAAGGCAGAGGTGATATCCAGAGCCACCAAGGGTCTGCTGATAAGTAGTGGCCCTCCTGGTACAGTTCCTGCTGCTTCTTCAACAGTCAGAGCCTCCCAGTCGGTGGAAAGACCAAAGCCTGGCTCTATTATGTAATAAAATATTCTAGATACATAGAAACTGTGATTTTTCTGCCTATACATGAGCAACGAGAAGAAGTATAACAGAATTATATCCCTTTCAGGCAACCCCACCTTCAGCAGTAACTAGTGGTGTTGTTTCTGGGGCAAGTATTTTGAAGACTGTTTCTCAGGCTTGACTTCATCAGCATCTCTGACTCCTGCTTTATTTATTTTTTTTCAAATTAACTGCTCTAGGATGGTAGTTAGCAAGCCCTAGTAATTAAATCCCTAGACATAGGAGCTAGACAGACTTTAAGAAGTGAAGAAATAGAGCTCTTATTTATTTGCCAGTTCATGCTTACCAATCATGCCAGCCAGACCTAAACACTTATCAGCCCCTAGAAGAGTTGCTCATCCTGGCACCTGACTGGAAGATGCACACAAGGTTAGGCTGTGATTGTCTTCCAAAATTTACAAGCCATTTGGCTGACGTTTACTGCATTTTAATTTTTTCCCCCTCATTGCAAACTCCAATGCCATATTCAATACTATCAAATCAGGTTTTCCCTTAATTTTTTTTTTTTTTTAAGAAGTTCTTTATACCTTTCTCACTGGATGGAAAGTTGACTGCTGCAGTGTGCTCTCAGGGGAGTGGCTCCTGACACTGGCTTCTTCATCTAATGACTGTGACAGGGAGGGACTGCCACTTTTGTCAAGAGGAATGACAGGCTTCTGGTCATCAGGTTCTGTGGAGCTCTCACAGACCTACAAATCACAAATGAGAATTTGTCTTTGCAACAGCTCAGAAAGAAAAACAGTAACAAATTTGCATCAACTCACAGCATACACATTACGACAAGCCCAAAAAGACTCTAAAACAACAGAGATGTTCAAGGCAACCCAAAGCAGAGAGATAAATGGAGACAGATTTCTCACAGACATTAATGAATTACTTTAAAAAATACTCAGTAAAGCTGCTGAAATGTACAGCTATACCAAAAGCCTGCAGCCTGCCCTTGCAGGTAATCCACTTTGAGAGCTATTCGAGGTGGCAGCTCCACAGAATTTACACGATGGGAAGTCTGAGCCACCTTTCCACTGTTTTAAATGAATTTCCAAGCCACCTTATTCTGCAGCTGATCTGCCTTGTGGTTTGGATGCTCACCACCAAGCTCTGTCCCTCTTTCAAAAGCAGGATTCTTACTAACAGAGGAAAAGGGAAGAGATTAGCCCTGCTGACAAAGCTGTAGCACAACAGCTTGTTTGGGTAATGATGATAATCTTAAATGACATGGTGCAGCAGCAAGAGCAGTTACTGGAATGGGAAATAACTCTCAGACCAAGAAATTGGCTTCACTCTCTTCAATAATAATTCAGAATCTAATGCTTTTTAAGGACTCAGGGCTTAATGTTTCCAGTAAAAAAAGAGAGTTGAAATGGAGAGTGAAACTACTGCAGTCCTCCAGTCACCTGTTTACAAAGGAGGAATGATGGTGCTTTTATTCTCCCACACTGCTGCTCACCTTGTCTATTAAGAAATTCAGATCTTTGGGATCCAGGGTGTTTATGCAGCATTTCACAGAAAATTTTGCCCCAATCTACATGAGGCACGAAGCCTCTCTGCTGCACACATAGACAACACACAAAGAAAAATACATGTTCAGAGAAATACATGAAATCTCAAAGGTCTGTCCCATTTCTGAACTTGCACTCACTAAATGCAGTAGGAAATGACTTTGAGAGAACTTACTTGTGCTTCATCTTGGATTTGTTGCTGTGCTGGGGCTGGCTGCCTCACTATGTAGTTGATCTGACCAACTATGGTCTGTTGAACATGCTGAGGTGGCTTGGCTTGGTTCAGCTGCAAGCTGGGCTGTCCCTGGGCCTGCAGGAGAAGCTCCAGATCCTTTTTCATCTCCTCCAGCTCAAACTGGTGGTGCGTGATGTCCAGGCTCTGCTGGATGACTTGCTTGTGGGTGCCCTCGTCGTGCCCTGGCGATGGGGGTGTCAGTGGCAGCTGCTGCTGCTGCTGCAGGGGTGGCTGCAGCATGTGGTTAGATTTTATCTTCTGGAGCTGGCCCAGCTGCACTCCCACAGCTGATGCCTGCACAGAAGCCTGTGGGTGGCTCGTGTGGACCTGCTGAGCCTCGTGTGACACAACAGCACAACCCTGCTGCAGCTGCTGGGGTGGGAAGGGCTTTCCCACCCGCCCAGTCACGTTCTCCGGCTCTGAGCGTGGCTGCTGCTCCAGCCCAACCTGCGGGAGCTTCACGGGCTGGGGGGCACCCCGGGGCTCTCTGTCCTGCTGCTGCAGGCTGTACTGCATGGGGAAGTGCTGCTGCTGAAGTGCAGGAGGCTGGTGGAAGCTTTTATGGTGGTTCATGTCTTGGTAGGAAGGCTGAGGTTTGTTTGGGTGAGGAATGCTGAGGCAGTGGGAGCAACACACTGGTGCGGAGCACTGGATCGCAGGTGGGAACTGGTGTGGCTGGCTGCTCTCCAGCTGTGAGGCTGGGGAGTGGTGCCCGTGGTACAGAGAGGTTTGTAATCCTTGAATATTTCCACAGAGTAGCACATCTGGGTGAGAAATGTGTCCACCTTCCATGGTGAAACCCCCTGGAAAAAACCAGCAAATTTACTCCTTCCTATGGTCTTGACAAATTTACACAATGAAAACAGTAGACAAGGAAATTACCATCATTCACATTTCAAATATAAAAGATATTAAAATAACCTATCCAAACAGTCTGCTAACATACATTCAAGACAAATTTTCCAATATTTATCTAGTTATTTCCATTCACACCAAACTCCCACTGATGTCAGTGGAGCAGCTCATGGTTGAATTATCCAGCAAACGCTTTGAAAAATCGGCCTTATTTTGTCTTAATGGATGAATATAGCTTATACTTCCATTTTTTACTGAAGTATGAGCTTATCTTCTCATCCATAAGCACAGGTCCAAAAGACAGCTTCCAGGGTGCCAGTGACAAAAATAAAAGAGATTAATGTCACGTAGGTGAGACTCATAAAGGCTGGAAATAGAAGTGACCTATGAAATTATCTTGTCCATGCTTTTCATCAAGAGATTATTCCCTGCAACACTTTCGATAGTGTTTCAGCCCTTTTAGTTTTTAATACCCTAAAATGGGAAGAGAACTGATCTTTTAGATGAGTGATCAGCCCACTGAGTTGAATTTACTGCAAGAACCCATTGCAGTTGGGAAATTTGTAGCTGCTGGGAAACAAAGTCACAGCACACACATTTATATGTTATGTAGATAACACTGTAATCACTGTGCAGCCAGTGTCTTAAAGTCATCTTTGTGCCTATCAATTGCAAGTGCCTCAACACTGCTCAGGTCTGTTGGCCACCAAGAGAGTGAAAGCACCAGACACCTCAGTGGTCTTTTGGTGAATGGATATAAGTGGAGAGAAAAACAGCAAAGTCCAGCCACACCCACCTTTCTTCAGAACATGATAAGAGTTTCAAAACTGGATGTCAAAACAAAAGGAGAGCCCTTTAGGGGTGGTACTGTATTGTCTGTGTCTGTCCAGCCTAGCTTTGGGCACTTGCCTATTATATTTTTCTTACCCAAATTGGAGAGTTGCTTAGTCCAGTAGGAGGGATCCCAAGTGAATCTGATCTTCAGAGGAGGGCCCATGTCTGTGTTACAGTTTGTCTCTAGCAAGCGCTGGATCTGAAACACAATCTGGTGACACATTAAAGGACGATGATTTTATTCACTGTTCTAAGACCATGAAAATATTTTATTTGAGAAACATCAAATCCTTAAAGCAGTTCTCACAATTACTGCACGATAAGCACTGCTCTTACCAGTTCCTTACTGAAGAGAAATGGGATGGTTTTTTTACTACACACGGCCCAGCTGATGAAGTTCTGGACATGCTCTACCTGTCTGCCTAAAACCACAACACCTTGCAGTTGTTGCTCCAGCCTCTGCTTCCTCTCGCTGGTGATTTTCTGTTAATAATGTGAATCAGTAGAAAAGGGCTGTCATTCTTCAGACACACATAAAGCATGCAGTCATTGGCACTACATTATGCAGTATTTGCAGCGACACTGTTCTTCAGTCTCTTTAAACACCAATCATAAAAAGAAATCAAATCCAACTCAGGACATACATCTGAATTCAGGAAGAGCAATGGCTTCCCCAGGAGCAAACAATCTGCATCATTCTGGCCTTGGTTTGACAGAATAACATAACCCCAGAAAGCTGTAGAAATTGGATCAAATTTGCACCTGGACCACTTTCTTGTCTGGAAATTCTGATTAGCAATTTTTCTCCTTAGCACATTTCAAAATAAACTTATATACTTCAGCTGGACATCCAAAAACTGAAGAGTCAAAACTGAAAGGTCTGCTACAGAGATAAGACCAAAGAATCATTTCTGAAACAGGGTTTTAATTGTGCTGCTAGTGGGCTCCTACAAATTAAACATTAAAATCAGAAGCTGATTTGTTTTCTAAGTACTCAAAAGGTGTACATATATTCTCTGTGAATGCATTAGAAATTGCTTATCATGAGTTAACGATAAACATTTTGCAACTTCACCCTGAAACTTTGTCAACCATTGATTCCACAAAAAACTCTGCAGAAAAACACCCAAATATTTGAAAATATAAGGAATGGGAGAATAGCTCTCACAGTCTACATTCTTTCCACTGGCACTGGGATTAAATTTAATTTAGTTTAATTTCCCAAGGTGTCAAATAAACTAGCCTTACTTACTTCAAGTTGTTCAAGGAGGATATTTGTTCGTTTATCGATTTCATTCATCAGAACCATCTTGGCCATTTTTATTTGGTTCTCCACCTTTTTGTACAGATGTTTTACTTCAAGCAACCTGTGGGTAAGAGGTACACACCCCTGGGTGAGCCAGCTCTAGTCATTTATTCACTGATCAGCAGTTATTTGCTACAAGAACAGACCTACCTATAGACAGAACTGCAGTGAAAGTTGTATCATTTCCCATTAGCTCTCCCCCACTTCTCCGAACCCTGACCACCCCTCTCTGGGTGTCACGGGCTAATGCTAATGGATTCTCTCAAGCATTATGCCAAGAACAGTCTTTAGTTCTTTGTCAACAAATACACATATAATATATCCAAAACTTCCAATTTATACTAGATTGTAAATAGTAGAAATAGATTTGTACTCTAGAAACTGTTTTATTAATGCACAAGAGAGATCCAACAGCTACTAAATGCATAATCAGTAGCAAAATCCAGTTCATATAATTAGATATTTTCATTTTTATTAGCCTTGACTGCAACTGCAGCTTGTTTTGAGGTTTCTTGAAGAACTAAGGTATTTTAAAAATTATCTTTATTTCTAATATTGTCAAATTCTAGTTCAGAAACAGATTATACAAAGAAATCTTAACTCTGAAGCCAGCTGTCACATGCCTTACAAAGACTATGGAATCATGTTTTATAATGCCATGACTTGTCAGTACCACTTAAACATGAATTTGATATTTTTAATCTTCCTATTATTTTCTACCCTCCAAGAAAAAAAAAATACAGCAGCTGCACTTAATTCTGTTAACCTACATTTAGTGAAAATATTATTTTTATAGATCATCTACTTTCATATAAAAAAAAAAAAAAGCATAGCAATTACCTGTCTTCAATCTGTTTAGCTGAAACCTGAATCCCATTTTTTTTCTCCTCCACTTTAGTTATGACATTCTCCAGGATGATTCTTTGATTTTGCAGAGCTTCATCAAGATGCCTGAACCTATGAAAGAAGGGGAAATTCTCACCCCATGGTTTTCCATGTTCATGAGTGAACAGGTGAGAGCAGGGAGAGCCTCTGGGAGGGCTGTGAGCCGTGTGTTAAATCATGTGGGAGTGAGACAACTGAACTGAGTTTTGCTGTGGCTTTTAAATTCAGACCAGCCAGCACCATCAGCTGGAAAACACAGATGAAAAGTCTTAAATCTCGATGAGCTCCTTTAGCAGTGAGGTACCTGTGTTCCTTGTGCTCCGACAGGAGGCAGCTGCGGCAGGTGAGGGTGTCACAGGTCTCACAAAACAGCTTCAGGGGCTCCTGGGGGTGCACGGGACAAAACAAGGAAAACTCCCTTGCTTCACCTTCATCTGCTGAGGAATGTAAAGCAAGGGGTCATTGACAAGGATGAGAGCTCAGGAAAAGAGCAACCAAACTCACAGTTTCATGGAAAGTCTCGATGATATTTTTAAAAGGCACGGAACCTGGAACCATCTGATTATGTGAAGCTGGGTTTGTTTGAATTTTTTGCTTATACATCCTACAAACTGAGCACACCAGAGGGGCTCAGGAATAAGCCATCAAAACAAATCATATTGTCGTCTGAACTCTCATGAGTTTAAATATCATGATTTGGAGCATCAGCCTCACAACTCTAAATGCCCTGGTCTGGTAAACCACTCTACACAACTGTATTTTAAAACATAGAATAGCAACTATATGACAAACTTGCAGTCACAGCAGAAGCAAGGAAATCCTTTGTTCTTAAAAAGTCACATGAGCAATTTTTTCCCAAATTTGTGGTTTTTGCAATGCAGTTCATAAACTTCAGCAGCTGGGGCTGATATTAGGCCCTAAAATCTGTTTTTAAAAGGACTTTTTAAAGAATAATGTGATGAAGAGTAAGAATGGACAGTGGGCATGCAAAGTAAAAGCACTGCTTCTGTACGATCTATTCTTGCCTTTTTTTCTGAATGGTAGAATTGTTTTAGAAAGAAGGAACACTGTCAATTAAAGATGCCAGAAAAAGACAGAACTAAACTATGGCAAAACAAACCCTCTACCACCAAAGAAAAGCTCAATTGCTTCCTCACAGTACTCCAAAAAAGACACTATCCCATTATTCTTTACCAACACACGAGAAATCAAACAAAATCATTATTAGATAACACATATGGATAAAAACTTTAAATTATATAAAAGCATTAATTATGTATACATTATTATCTGCTCATATCAAATGAGAAGAAATATTTCCATTTTCCAACAGCAAACCAATCTTACTTACCTAAACATTTTTAAAAACCCAACCTGTGGCAGAGACCATGCTCTCATCCTGTAGTAAAATGAAGCCTTTTATAGAATCGAGCTTCTGAAGTGACAACTATTGCAATGGCACAGACCCACAGAGTACAGGAAGCTATACTGGCTCAGTCACTTCATTTTCAAATTGGAAAATGCCCAACAGAGAAGCAGAAAGGCTAAGAAAATCTCATAGCTAACAATGACAATACAAATATGGAGAAAATCCATGCCACTCTCCAGAAGAACACATGTCAAATTGCCCAGTTTTTAGGTTGTTATCTACTCTAAATATTTCTGAGGAGGTTGATTTATTTCCTCCAGTTCAATTGACTTTCATTCCACCTTCTCAACAATGTGCAAGAAGATAATTTGTGACAGATTAGGCCAAGATTTTATGTAACAGCTTTACATAGTTTACATCGTTACGAATTATTTACTGCAGTATCATGCTTTACTCTTCAGGGAAGTTTATTGGTTTATATCATTATTGAATCAAATGCTAATGGATAGTATTAACAAAGGAGGAAATTAGGTTAGGGGGTTTTTAACCAACTCCAATATTTCCTACTAGAAAGGAGCAAACTGAACTCACCTTGACAGCAAATTTTTTTCTGGTTATACTGCAAATATGTACTTTTGTACTAAAACCTGCAGCTGACAAAGCAAATAAGGAGGCTGTACAACCAATAGATATCCAACGAGGATGTCAAAGATCATCCCCTATGTGATCAGATGTTACATCTCAAAAGGGAAAAAAAGACCATAATAACTTTCTGAAGGTTTATGGACTGGAAAAGCCTCTCAAAGTGTTCAGTATCTGCAGAGCATACAAGCTGTTTTTCTGTAAACTCAAGATCAAGTTTTCCATATTAAACTCAAACTTATAATGAGATGTGGCCTTTAAGGTCCATGTGCCATGAAGTCACAATCCTATAAAATGATTTCCCCCTTTTTCTCTCTCTGAAGGGTTCTTCAGCCTTTGGGTGATTGCAATCATCCCAGACAATTCATTGGGGTTTTTTAATATCATGTCAGATTTAAGAGACAAGCAGATTTCAAATGCAAACTAATGATAAAATCAATATTATCTAACTGCAGCACAGACCCACAGGCTCTGCTGCTGGTAATCCCCTGACTCAATTGACATATCAGTGAGAACTGCCACTGAGCCATGCTCTTCTTGACCTACTTTTTACTCAGCTCAGAGCAACACTTGTCAGTTTTGGAGTAAGTTTAGTACTTAGAAATCAGGTACAAGGGCACAACTCTGTTTTTTTCTAGAAGCAGATATCTAACCACAACTATCCATTTCAGCTTCCTAAAAGGCAGCTCACTTGGTGACCAGAGAAAGCTCAGTTGCCCTAAATTCTGAAAATTCATTATTTGAGTCAACATTTTCTACAGCCTATATTTTCTTTATCTCAGGTGTATCTCTTGAATAATTAACAGAAAGTTTTAAATCTCTGTTCCTCAGATCAGTTGGTGCCAACTATGGAAAAGCAATCTCATCTTAGCTAATAGAAAAAATTAATAGAAATAAGAAGGATTTCATGTGTTTGGTGAGGGTGTTTTGCTACTTTGCTTCATTTCTGACCCAAGAAATCTAACACTTGTCAGATGCAAATAGGAGGTCTGACCCTTACAAGGGAAATGGCAAAAGATAGAACAGTTTAAAGGCGCAAGATCTCTTAACAGTTGCAAGGGCTTACAAAGAAAGTGACTGTTTTCAGAACACCCTACACAGACTGAAGATGGTGTGTGTGTATCTCCAGAAGAAAAAAAGCCAGTCTGAGTTCAAGTATATCCTAGTATTTGCTCTCTTGGAACTATTCTGGAGGGAAATCTATGTCCAAAAACAGATAAAACCTACATAAATAATAACAGCAATAATAAAAAAGCACAAATTACATTCCAAATAATTTCTATATTAGCTAGTCTGTGTATGAACTACCAACCTCCTTGTTCATGTCTTTTCAGCACATGGAATTTAGTACTGAACTAAAATTCTTTCTCATGTTTTTATGTGTCTGCATCTTTTTATTCATATAGCACACACAAACCTACAGCTGAGCCACACGCATAAGGTCTCACCAGCATTTGTCAACACTATGAGCTGGTAATCTTACCTAAACTGACATGAAATTATAAACAGTTGGAGCCTCAAAACCACAGTCCTTATCTTGTCATCAACTCAAGAAGAAAAACATTGTCCATTCAATCAGGACATTTTGAGGGGAGACTGGGGAACTTCAGTTTATATTATTCTCTAGAAAAGACCCAAGAAACATTTAAATGTAATCTGTGTTTTTATTAATACCATTCTTATGGACTTCTTTTGCTTACACTCTATTTGGCATATTTTGTCTCTAGTGCCTCAAACTGTGTTTGATATGACCACCCAGTACTTTAAAAACTCCATCTATGGCAAGTCTAGATTTCTACAAAAGGAAAATCCTAAAGAAAAGAAAAGAGAAAGAATAATCAGTGGGCTATTTTTATTCCTTTTTCTGTCCTTCATTTTCCTTATGAAGAAGAATGAGTGTGCAGCACAAATTCTTAAGTGAAAAATTGCTTATATAAGTTCATGTTAGCATATTCTGCAGTGGATTTCCGACATAGGAGAAAGAAAATAATGAGTAATAATAGGAGATGGCAATACTTTCTGTAGATCACCATTGTATAGGGTTGAGACATACTTGCCAGTCAGCTTAATTTGTGCTTGCTCATATACACTCAGGAGACATTTCTCAATATACACTCAGGAGACATTTCTCATTCCAGGCTTAGGAAAGGAATATCCTGTAGTGATCACAGCCTTTTGCTGTCTGTGACTCCCCCGCACACCTTGCACATATGCACAGGCATTGCTTTACCATGGTTTCCTCAATGAAGTTACCCAAATTTGGGGCAGAAATACTGAAAGGGCAAGGCCTGCTGCTGTTGTAGCCCTCCCAACCCTGTCCCATAACTCCACGGATTGGAAAGACGTGGAGAAGACCCTATCTGTGAAGCACAAATATCCAACTTTTTCCCAATACTGTGGAATGCTGATTGTGGCAATGGCCCTAAAGCTGGAGAAAAATCAACCTCTCACTGACATGTACATATCCTGAGTCTCACAGACAGAGCCTGGTGTCTGTGGCACAGAGCCTGCAAGTGCTCCTTCTGCAGCTGAATAACTGATAGGAGAAGAAACAAAATCAGTGTGTCCCCAGTACCTGTGCAGCCTTTCAGGGATACAGACAGGAAGCGGTCTCCAGGTTCCTTGCCATGTCTGTGCTCCTCTGTGCATGAGCTGCACAGCCACTTGTTGCATCTTGTACAGAGGCTGTGGGCAGGTCTCTTCTCTTTGCACATGGAGCAGCTCTGAGAACAAAAAGTGCAATTACATACATGCATAACAAATCAGCTGTACAAGCTCTTATCTTTAACAGACTATATCTGATACAGATTGCTAAGCTTTGTATTTTTTGTCCTCAGACTAAAGCAATTCAAGTTATTTTAAGAGTCTGGTTGTTACTGTGTAACATTCAGAAAAATACATAAAACATCCTAATGGTGAGACAATTTAGAAAATAACATGGGGACACCCACATACTGTTAATGAAAAACTTAGCTCCTATCCTCTAAAGAGCTGATCAGAAATTAACTCAATTTATGTCTTGATATCACATGGTGTGAACTGGAAACAAAGCACAGCAACATGAGAAGAGCTGGAAACCTTAATTAAGTATTCTCTCTATTGATTCAACAGCTTAGGGAATGCCCTTTGCTATACAGGCCATGCTGCTGGACACGTCACTGAGGGGGAAAGGAAGAGAGCAGCACATAAATGAAGTGGGTAGTTCAAAATTTTGGTATCCAGAACAAACTCAAGAGTAATTCCACGATAGCTACAATGATAATTCTTTTGAGAAGGATTTGTTCTAGGCATAAAACACCTTGTTTCAAAACTCCCAATTTTCATGGTTTTCTCTCACCACAGCCACAAATTGGTACTAATGGGCAGAGTGAGCACAGTGATGTGAATTTACCATCATCAAACATAAAGGCTTTAGCACCATTTTATCAAACTGAAGCATTTCCTCCAAGGTTATAATTTATCTACTGTAAACACAATATTGTTCCTCAGTATTGCTACTACTCAGGGCTACTCAAGCAAATAAGAATAGATGGCAAAATCACTTCCTATGGTGTCCTTTCTGCTGGGCATCAGCTTATCTTCAACTCAGCTATGATTGCATCCCAAGTATTTGATAGGAAACACGAGGAGAAGAATATAGCAGCCTGTGCTCAGCTCATAACCCCTGAGGCAAGTTCTGGTGAGGGTAAGGGAAGAGTTTCTCCTCCTGGTGGATCAGGAAATAGAAAGTCTGAAGGAAGAACTATTGCAGTTCTCGGCTGGTTGTCTCAGTTTTAAATCACAGCTTTAACATTTAGTGGAACATCCATAAATCACCTAAATTCTGAGACACAAGTGAGTCAAGCTCTGACTCACTTCAGCACAAGAAGAAAAATTTTTGTTCTGCTAAAATTAACTTAAATTTTCATTCCCTTCTGCAGGTCGGGCATTTCACAACAGGTCTATTATCGAGCCATTACTCAAGAGTTTCTAAATATTCACAATCTTTCTCAAACAGATTGGGCAATTCTTGACAATAAGACAACAAAGCAAAGTTTTAAATGTGTTTCATTGTGTAGAGAGTGAATTGTTTGTGCAAGCCAATATGGTATTTTAGCCATTTGCTTATCAACAATGTTTTCCAAAAGGTACATACAAAAATTTAAACCAAAAAGCCTAATAAAACTTATATAACCCAAATGCAAGGATTATTTAATTTAATTGGGGAACAAAGATTGTATATAAAAAGAAGCGTCTAAGCTAAAATGTACCCACCTAGGTCCATCTTAGGGGTCAGGTATAAAGCTGAGGGATGCTCTGCCTTCTCTGCCATAACCAGAAGTGCTTAAACACAGGTTTACCTGTAACAGTTCAGCTGTCAGTCTGACTGGAATTTATATTGACACTGTACTGTGTTAACATCACTTTTAAGTTGCCGAGTGTTGCCAGAGTTACATTATTTATGATGTGGAAATTGGGTTTTGGGCAAGAGATTCTGAATTGCATATTTCTGAAACTCCTGCTGCTGGCATGTAGCACATCCTATCATTCATGGTTCACTCTCTCACACACTGAGAGACATCTTGCTTCCAGACACTTTGTTATGAGCCTTGACAGATTCCCATTTGAGCACACCAGGAAAATTAAGACCATGATGGCAGCTCAGCTATGTCTCAGCTGGATGATCTGGTGCTTTCTCCTTTTGATGTCACTGATGGTGAAATTGTGGCTTTAATTTGGGGTGTGATGGTAGTGGTTAAACATAGAAAGTGAGCAAAGCTACATGACTTGACTTAATAAAAAGGAAGCCAAAAGCTATGAAGGTTCACAAGTTGCTCTAGGGTACTCATATGCTCCAGTGAGAAATCTGCATTACTGAACTGCTCGTAGGACTCCTGAGGGATTACAGAAAAGAAAAACCTTCTTTTAAGGATGGTTTGAAAAAATAATCTAATGCTTTCGAAGACATTAGATATTCTCATTTGATTTCCTTTCTACACAAATTCTCATTGAAAAGTAAATGATGCAAGTCACAGTGATTAAGAAATCCCAGTATAATAAATGCATTTTAAACACTCAGCAGTATCTTATGAGTTTTCTTCCCCTCTTTGGAGAGGGCATGTGAATACACCCCTTCTTGTTTTAGATCAACTTATGTTGCACTCTACAAGCAATGTACACCTGAAGATGTCAATACACTTTGCTTGCCTTAATTATTTTTACTTCCCCAGAACACTTGGTGGATTAGGTTACACATTCTTTACTTTTTAACAACACCCAACTTTCTCTGTCCCTCTTGTCCACTCAAGTTAATGGCAACTGCAAAGCTGTGAGAACAGTCCTGCCTGTTCAGTGGGTATTTAACAGAAGTGGAATCCATCTATGTACAATGTCAATACAAGGCAAAAGCAGTAATCCAACGTCTTCCTTTGAATCCATTCCCCAATGGGAAACTGCAATACGATGTGAGGGGTTTTCATCATTAAAACAGACAATCAGAAAATTGTAACTGCTCACATGACCTAATGGGTGATGTTGGTGTAACCATTTAGTCAAGAGTCAGCTTCTGAGCAGGTAGAGAGAGGGGATCCTCCCATTCTGCTCAGCTCCAGAGAGGCCACATCCAGAGTATTGTGCTCAGTTCTGGGCTCCACAGCTCAAGAGAGACAAGGAGCTACTGGAGAGGGTCTAACAAAGGCCACAAAGATGATGAGGGGTGTGGAGCATCTCTCTAATGAGGAGAGGCTGCAGGAGCTGGGCCTGTTTAGTCCAGAGAAGGCTGAAAGGGGATCTCATCAGTGCATATAAGTATCTCAAAGGCAGGTGCCAAGAGCATGGTGCCAGACCCTTTTTAGTGGCGCCCAGTGACAGGACAAGGAGCAATGGCTATAAAATGAAACACAAGAAGTTCCACCCCAAAATGAAGAAAAGCTTTACATTGAGGATGGCAGAGCACTGGAACAGAGCACTGGAAAAGGCTGCCCAGGGAAATCATGGAGTCTCCCTTTCTGGAGACCCTCAAACCCACCTGATGTGTTCCCATGTCACTGCTCCAGGTGACCCTGCCTTGGTGGGGGAGTTTGACCGAATGATCTCCAAAGATCCCTTCTAATCCTGACAATTCTGGGATTGTTTACTTTGTGTTGAGAGCAGAGAGGGGACAATAAGGAATCCAAGACATTCAGTACCTTCCTAATATGTTAATTATCACAGATACATTAGTATCAATATTTTTAATGGACTGTTTAAAATATAGAGAGGAAAACTCATTCTTCAACTAAAGTTTTAAAATTACTATGAAGGCAGTATGTCCACCTCTAGTAATGAAGTGATTACAGTGCTGCACAAGCAAACTATAAGAGAAGCTGATGTTCAAAATGAGATTTGCTCTGTTTCCAGTGTTCATCTGGCAGTGTTTCAACAACCCACAACTTCATGGCTTTCACCTACCTTTGCCATAGCTGAATCACCAATGGGAAAGTCCTTGAGGAAGAAATTCTCAACTACATCCCTTGCAAAGCAGGTCTGTTTGCACACAGGGCAGGAAAGGATACCTGAATTTAAAAAAAAAAAAAAGGAAAAAGAAAACCACCACAAATAAAGCAATGCACACCAGCCATGCGAACCCGGAAATGATAGAAATCACACTTCAGTCTTGTGGCTTTTTCAAATCACATGGGCAGTTCCAGGAAACTAAGCCATTCTTCAAGCCCTAAGTGGCTAGGCCTAATTCAATACATAGAAAAGAAAAGAAAAGCAATACAATTCCTAGAAAAACACCAGCTTTCAGTGGACTTATTTCGGTGTTTATTGATGATATCTGCATGTCCAAATTCTCACGTGGCTTAGAGATGATTAAAACTGAGCTGCACTTTAAACTGTATCCCCTTGTTACAGATCTACTTGTGCTTTCTGAGATTCTCTACAGTTCTAGACCAGCTTTACCCACCAGGCGTGCATCCAAGCATAAAACACACACTCCTTAATACCAGTTTCACAGTGCAGACTGCAATCCAAGTGAAGTGACAAGGGAGTAACATGCTGCTAGCAGAAGCAATGAGTCAGAAAAAAGACAAAAGATAAAAAAAGTTTCATAGGGAAAATTATTATAGTAAATCCAGAGGTGGCAAAATAAGATCACCCCTAAAGCAAAGCAAAGTGAGCAGCAAAACCCAGCTCCACCTTCATTAACTACTGAGCACAACTGGGTGAGAACCAAGAGTTCAAGCAGGTGTCCATACCTGAACACCTGCATTTTTGCACCTCTGCTATTTCATTCCTTGACTTTTTTGGGCTAGCAGCTCTATTATATTTGGCTAGAAGCTCCAGTGTGTTGGTTTGGGGTTTTTTGTGAAAGGACACTGCATGTTTCTGGCCACATTCCTGCAAACTACTGTAGATGTGAAAACAGTCCCTTAGAGAGGGTGGTGGTGTGTCAGTCTATTTCACCTTATCGAGGTGTGTCTTTTTTTTTTTTAATCCAAGTTTTTTCCATTCTGTCAAGAACAGAATTTCAGTGCTCACCTTGCCAAGTCATCTATTTATGATAACTAACAACAGTATTTTCTATGACTAACTAGTTTAAACTCACTTAAAGCAAGGTTTTAAAGCAAGATCAATGACAACATTCTACTGTTCAATGTGCTTTTTTTCCTTAACTCAAAATTATTTTTGCACATGAAGAGTGGCCTGTAAGTTAATTAAACCTTAAGTTGTCTATTACTCTTCACATTACACCATTATCAGAGACGCTCATGTTTTCCAGGTTCTTGGTATTAACTGTCCCTTGGGACATGACTCCTGCAGAGGGAAAATGCTAATTCCAAATGTCTCCCAGTTTCAGACCTGGGCTGCTGTAACTGTACCAGCAGCATTTTACATTGACAGGGACACACAGACCCCAAAATATTCCTACATTTCCACTTGTGACAAAAGCACTCACTCAGATGTCTGAACAGATTCGCTTCCATTCACAAATGTTTCAAAGAAACTCTGAGTTCTGGTACATCTCCTTTGAAGGTTCTTACTAAGAACCACTTCCGTGAGGTTTAGATCTTCTTTAGCCCAAATCTTATAAAAAAGCAAAAGCATAATTGTTTTCTATTTTTCAAGGTTGCATTTACAACAGAACTGTGATTTGGGGGCCCAAGTAGCAGACCATGATCTACCTAAACTATTCATTTAACTGTGCATTTCACACAACCCTGAGTGTTAAGCAGACATGAGAAGGAACAGGCTGTACCCACAGGTGGCTGTGCTGCTCAGCCATGAGTCACCCCAGGGAAAAGGGCAACACAAACAATTTCCAATGCTCTGCTCATTAGGCATGTAAGCTGAGCCTTGTTTAAGGGTGTTCGCTGGCAGGAGTTACAAAGATGCTAAAAAATTATCTGATAAAGATGCTCAAGATGGCAGAAAGCTGAGGAAGTCTTTTAGCCAGTTCCTCTACTTTGCATCCTTCATATAAGGACTGCACCTGAAAAAGCATCTGAATTACTTACAATTTTTGTAGCTAATCACATTTTCACACACTATACCCTAGCACAACACAATTCTTTTATATTGGTGGCACTGAAATCTCTCCACGCTTTCCCAAATTACAGTGTGTGAGACTTTTAGGTGCCTGCTAGCAGCTCTGTCCTCAGGAGACGTGTAAAAGCAGCAGGAGGTCAGACAAGCTGTGTTACACTGACAGTGCCTCCTACTCTTTGTAAATGGTGCTTACTGCAAGCAATGGTGAATTGCAGTGCTAATTCCTGGGAGCTGAAACACTTTTCAAGTTTCCCTGTACAAAGTGACACAGTTGGAATAAAAAGACAGACCCATTCTGATTGATAAGCAAGATACCTACTCTGCAAGCAGCTTCTCAAATAAGTCTCATGGGACATGCTCTAATTCCCAGTGCAGTCAATAGGAAACCAGCTCCTGACTTCACACAGTCACCATGAGCCCCTGGAGACCTGCAATCAGTTTTTTTCTCCCTCAACAGCATTGCCAGTTCTTGATCAGGCTAACACTGAGAGAAAACCTCCATACTGAGGCTACATAATACTCTGCAAATTGACCAAAAGGGAAATAGCCAACAGGTTATTTTCTGAAGTAAGAAACCCATGACTCTCACAGGTACTCTCTCATTTACGAGCCATATGGGTGAGCACACAGAAAACATTTCTGGGAACAGCTGCTTACTGGGAAACAAAGGCACGGGGCTTTGTCACAGCAAGGACAACTTCTACTGGCACACTACACAGGGTAAAAAAAGTTACTATTGAAGTTACTATTTTATTGTGTTCCAACACTGTTCTGTTAGTGCAGAATGTTAAATCAAATTATACCAATGGAATGATACTTCATGGAATGCTTTTTGGCCTCAGGCACATTCACGTGAGCTTTAAATTCTACTAGCTTGTTACAAACCAGTGAAGTATAGAGGACAGTGTAATTAGAATGCATTCATTTGATAATGAGCAAGATAACATTTATAGTGGTTTTAAATTAAAAAAAAAAAACCTCAGAGAAATCTTTGATAATTTTCACACTTAGAAAACACAAATCATGCTTGGATTTCAGTTCTGTACAAAAGCCTCCCTTATATATATTGAGAAATGCAATCAACAGTTTGTAGGTAAATGCCATTACTGCTGATTAATATTAAGAGATATCTAAAAGCGATGCCCTGGATGGCACAGCAGAATTTTGTCCCAGGTTTTAGATCCAAGTTATGCTACTAAAATGAGTGTTGTTCCAGAGACACAAATGGAGCAAGCTGCACGGGTCAGAACTTTGCTTTAGGCTGACTACCACAGACCACCAAGTACAGCTTTGATTGTGTAAATGTCACAGTGTGTCTTAACTATACAAAGAACTGTAAATTATAATTATTTTAAATCTAAAACTCCCTTGAGATGAACATAAGACATGCAGAGTCATCGGCTTAATTTAAAAAAAATTTTTTAAATTTTTCAAAAGAGCAGTTAACAGGAAAAATAATGGGGACACCACAGTAAGAGAGTATTGGAAGTCATTTCCTACTCATAGGTGGGCTAATCAAAAACACCTAATAGTGAATTCTGTATCTAAAACTTTATTAAAAACACAGGAGACAAATTTTTATCTTGCTAAAAGAGGGATTACCTGAGCGTGGTGGCTTTGGAGATCACACTTGTTCAGCTAATTGGGCTGATTTGATACCTTTTCCACTTAATAAAAACCTGTGCTCTCTGGAAATGCCCAACCTTTTTCAATAGGAAGTCCCCAAAGAATCAAAAGTTAGCTTGGCTTAATAAATACACTCCAAAACGGTTTGTGGAGCAATTAACCTGAAATTAAGCAAACCTTACACACATATTTACAAACAGCCACAAGCAGCATCACGCTGTGCTCATGCTCAGAGTGCAAACCACCAGTAAGGCACATTTTCCTGGAAACCCCTTACCTGGGCTCTGGATAAAGAGCTAGAGAGGTGCCCAGAGAGTCACCTGTTTGGGGGGACAGGTGGGTGGCAAGGACTGCACACACAGGAATTCCCTGGAATCAGGCAGTGCCGTGGCACAGGCTGCAGTCACTCCACTTCTTACAGGCTACCTGGGGCTGCTCCCTCTTCTTTGGCCAGGAATGCTGGCAAATCAGCAGGGAAGAAAGATGTGCTGAGCCACTACAAGGTGCAGAGGTTTTTTCCTCTTGCCTCCTTTCTTGCCCTTGCCTCTAGGATTCATTCAGGCCTCAGAAAGCTTGCCTTGGTTGTATTTTTCCCAGATAAAAATCTCATAGTCAAAATGAACGGCAGCGTCCTACTTCCTTTCTTGCCTGGGTCTTCACTCAATCCTCAGAAAAGGCTGGAGCAGAAGGAAAGAGTGGAGCTTTTCCAGATCCAGGTAGCAGCAGGTCTTACAATGCCATTCACTCCCACAGTAGTTTTTGCAAGACCATTCCCTCAATATTTTTCTTGCCTTCCCACCTTACCACTGCCTCCAAACAACACTGTTAATCTAAGAACCTGTACTTTGCAGACAGCTCATTTAAATATATCATTATTAGAGCACTGGGGGTGAAGGCAAGAGTAGTCAGAAGCCCTGGAGACTCACTGTTTGTACACATGAGAATGATGCAATTTCTGGAGCTAAACAGCAACTCAACCAGGAATTACAGGACCCAAACAACAGTTTACATATTAAGAGATCAGGAGCCAAATTCTGCTATGGTACAGTCAGGATGCCTGTAAAGGGAGGCCATTATTGATATCAAAACCCCTAGAAGTAGCAAAAAGCTGACAGAGATGTTGACACATTCTATTTTTGCATGGAAATTAAATCGGTAGGAAGGAGGCAGGAACATTTGCATAAACTATCTTTTAGAAGTTCAGTGCCTCCTGCTGTTTAGCACTTGAAATTGTTATTTGTGACATCCCATTTCACTGCTAAAGAGACGACCACGAATTTAGAAAGGCTAGCAATGGTCCTAATGTTGGATTTAAGCCCAGTTTCACTGTGTTGCACAGAATAAAGCCCTATTTCAGAATTATATGCAGGTTAAACCACATATAAGATATTCCCAGAGTATTTGAGTTATCAGCAAGTACTGAAGAATCACTGGAGACCACATGGTATTGAACAGACTCCTACAAAGTGTCACCACGTGAGGGATGTGGAGGAACAGTCCTACACCTACATCCTTCCAGGGCCCCACTGCTCCTGTAACTCCCATCCCAGCAGGCTTGTGCATCTGAACACCACCACAAAAGGCACCAGCACTGGAAAAGAGATGTGTAACTCTGTGTGTGGCTATAAACACAGCCACACACACGTACAGGCACCTCTGAGTCCTGAAAAGTTCCAGCAGCAGATGTTTACTTTGTTGAATTAGTTTGCAGCCCTTTTTCAGCAGCTACCATGTTTATTTCCAGTTTCACACTCCCATCAGCAAGAGTAACTCAACAGAGGGTTGGGGGAAAAAAATGGAATTTCAGAGGCAGTGGATCCATTAGTCAGACACAGAAGCCCAGTCTGGATACTCCAACTCCACACCTGGGATATCCAAAATCAGCCTTCAGGAAAACAACAAGGTTCTGCCTTATCCTGTTCAAGCCCCAGCTCCCCACAGGCCGGATCTCTCACATCCCACAGCACTTTTTCTGTTAATGGAAGCTGCCACACTGCATTGGACCCAGCAATAATAGCACTCAGACAGCGTGTCCCTTTGTAAAAGCAGAAATAAAGAGAGAACTAGAATTTCTGAGCGCTTCCAAGGATTTGACACCACTTATACTGCAGCAATCTAATTCGTAAGTGACAGAGCTACGGATCATTTACAGAAATCATCTCCAAAGTGCCAGCTGTAACCTCTCCCCCACCTACAGACACCAAGTACATGAAAAGCCACAGCTCACAGTTTTGTTCAAGGTCTTCCAGTCTGGTCAGGTTTAAACAGAAAGAGCCCTCAAGCTGACTGCCTCAGAAATAAATCAATGCAGATAATTTACTTATTATTATTATGAGAATCGATTAGCATAAAGAAACAAACAGTGGAGCTACCACACACACTACATTCATACTTGCTGTCCACATGTTGCACCTATTCCTCTGCTCTTTTTCCTCCACCAACCATCAGAATAATTATTCTCAGAGAGCATTAACTACAGCTCCAGCTGCAGGCATAATTTACACTTCCTTGGAGACCCAATTAGAGGTTATAGGAAACAGCTCTGAAGACAACTTCCCACTCTACAGTTTCATATTTATATAACTAAACCCCTCATTGTTTCACTTGCCTTTTGGATCTGGCATCCAAACACCACAGTGCAAAGGGCTGACTAACTTTAAACCCATTTTAAGTTGACTAAATATATACATTATGAACAGTTTCTCTCTTTAAAATAACCTTTCTACTTCCCTTTTTAGAAATAAAACATGCACTTGGTGCTAAGTGGCTCTAAATAAAGCAAAAGGGTGTTCTTCAGAATTAATAGACCATTGCATTGCAGCACTTGCCTTGTAAGAGTGCATCAAAGCTCAAAAGGGTTATTGGGTATCCTGGAGATACCACAGCTGTACCAATGCAGCCAAACTGCCTCCCTGTAAACTAAACTGTGGTTTAAAGAACTCTGTAGATATTTTTTGTTTGTCTGTTTATTTTTTTTATTATTTAAATACAGGCTGAATACAAGCTAAGGCACTGTGTGTTGACACCTGGAGTCTCTTGAAGCCAGTGCACCACACTTCCTATGCCAAAACTTCATACTGAAAACGAGCCTATGGCCAAAGGAGTACTAGAGCTCCATCCTTTTCCTGAAATAAACCCCCTGAGGATATCTCTGACCAACACCTTGCTGACTTTTGGGTGTACCTCACTAATAAGTATTCACAATTAGGGATCCAGAGTTAGATATATACATATATATAGCACCTACCATACAAGCTGAGGAAAACTTCAGCAGGAAGTAATAAAATACAGCAAGTGGACATCTGTCAGTAGTTGAAGGCACATTTGCTCTCTTTACAAGTCTAGTTTTCTCTTGGTTTTACCCAATCTGTTTGCAGTTTTCTAATACCTATCCCTAGTCTATTTCCTGGCATTAAGTTAACACAACACAAGCATGGATAGTTTTTGATTTATGCAGAGAATATGGGTAGAAATTATGCAGCCAATTTCCAGGATTTCTGTTATCCAACCTCAAGAAGTACAGAAGGGCAAAGAACATTTTTTAAATGAAATTGCAGAAAGTAATAGCTCAGCATGCAAGTTCAATACAAAAACATAACACAATTAAATCCACCACTTCACAAAGCAATTTACAAACTACTAATAACATTTTACTTTACAAGTTAGACTAATTACCCAATTTGGTCACAAAATGTTAAGAATACCAGGGCTTATATCAGTTAGCAGAAATCTGCAAGATGTTTCAGCTCATCTTTTCTGATCTACCTTGTTCTCAGGGGTCTTAACTGTGATTGAGCAGCAATTACATGTGATTTTTTCTTTTCTTTTAAGGGGGAAAAAAAAAAACCAACAAACCCTTTAGCTGAGACAGTCTTGCAAAAACATAAACTTCTCACAACAATGCATCTCCACTGGTCCTCATTTGACTACTTTTGGAATTAATGTGTTGGTGATATTTAAAGTACTAAATCAATTTATATCATTTAACATCTTACAGAAAGGAAGATTTGCAGAAGTGGGACAATTTATTTTGGCATCCACCTCCACTTCAGGGAGGAGGGATAAGCACAGGAACCTGGATGAATCTGGTTTTGCATGTATTTAGAACTCCATGAGAAAGAGCCAGACCCAAGAAGCCCAGGCAGCATGCAAGAGCCAACACTGTACCACGAGTAGCAATTCACACAGGTAGGAGCCTGGGAAAGTCCTCATCTGAGACATTTCCATCTCAAGAGATGTGAGAATGTTTTCTTTTTCTTACCCAAGCCCTCTTTTCAAAATTATTCTTTCCCATGCAGTAAACAGACTGGAAGCACATAACATGCAGATCTGCAAAGCAGGAGAATGTGGATTCTCTGTTACAGGAAGAGAAAGAATAAAAATAGGAAAGCAACACTGGCCTGCAAAGAATAAAAAAAAAAAAAATATAGGAAAGAAAGGCTTGAGAATCTTAAATTTCCCTTCATAGAAAAAACATATGTAGGAGCCAAACTCACAAAGATAACTTTCTTTTTCCACTCAAATTACTCCCAGACTCTCAGTTCTCACAGCTATGAATAAATTCTGATGTCTATGCAGCTTTTCCATAGGAGCTCTGGCTGCTGTCTCAGGGCTTTCATTCATGAGTCACCTTAAACACACAGGAATAAAAGTAAGTTCCAACACCAACACCCATCAAATGTCAGGACCACTTACCTCCAGCTTTTCAGCAATTTCAGTACAAAACAATAAACTAGAAAAGAGCTTTATATTAGCAGTGTATTACTTGTAGTAAAGCATACAGAAACCTGCACATTCAAATACTCCTTCTGTGACAAATGTCACAGAATGACTTCACTTGCAAATACATTCATTTCTCCCATCCTTACATCTTGCTTGAGGAATTCCTAGTGAGTAAGGAACCCATTTTGCTTACAGGCAATAGTTTGAATTTACTCAGCTAAAATGGCTTAGCACTTGCACTTACAGTTTATCACTGGCACCTACATCTGATCAAACTTAAAGATAACACTGAAAACTGAGTTGGAATTGTAGTGCCTGTAATTCAGCAACCAGTGCAGATAAGACAAACATTTAACACCGTGCCATCAAAAGAGTTCACAAATTCATCCTGCCTGACCTATGGTGGCTGCAGTTTCAGTCACTGACTTAATTAAGAGACACAGATGTTTTGGTTTTGCTGCTTCCCTTGCTCCTAGATTAACTGAGTCTCTGCACCTGCTGTCTCACTTCATTTACTGGGTCATCACTGCTCATTATTTCTTTCTCTAGTCTTGCTCTTTCCCACAGAAGCTCCCTATCTACACAAGAATGAAGAAGTAAACAGAGAAACTTCAGGAACACAGAAATAAACTAGTATTTATTCCGTTTTGCTACAGACAAACAATTCCTGATCCAGCTTATAGAAATATCCAATATTTGAACAACTCATGAGAACCTCTAGCTGCACTTCATCCGAGATCAGCAAGTGGTAGAAATTCACTTTTCCACTTAGTAAACAGAAAGAAGGAGGAGAGGAATGGCTGAGATGTCAAATGCAGATGCATAAAATCTAACGGAGTGCTTGTTTCAGCAGTGTTTTATTACAGACATCCCTCAGACTTTAGGCCTACTATGAATGAGCATAAAAATTTTTAAGGAGACATTACTTGAAATTACTGCCTCACTCTCCTTCTCTCCTTCTCCTACCTTCGTATCTTTCTCTGTCTGTACCCTAGACATGAACAGCCTTTTTCCTTTGACTTTTCCTTTAGCTTTTGTGTTTTGCTAGCCTTTCAACAGCCACCTCTTAACCCTGATTCCATTTGTTCTCAAACCTGAACTAGTCTAGTTTATGTCATCTCATCAATTCTGATCACCAGCACCTCAGGGAAGGTATCTTCTCTTCCTACACATTTCTAAAATCTGCAGTGGAAGAGATAATAAATGCTGCCTCTCACTCAACTGAAGTTCAAAGCCTGTGAAACTAGAAGTTATCAATATGCCTTTGCTCCTTGTATAAATTAGTAATGAGTCTGGAATGCTTCCTCACGGCAATTAAGACTCATTTAGTAAAAATTACTATATTCTGTCATCTAGGTTTTACTCCAAAAAAAGTTACACATTTTCTATGAATATCACTACCAGAAACAGAACAGATAATTTCAGGATTTCAAAAGGCACAGCCAGAAATGCTTCTCACCCTCACTAGTTTACTCAGCTTGTTAGGGTGAGTTAGCCACAAGCTAACTCAGGTAGAGAGAAACAACATTCACAACGAGATAAAAGGAAGAGTTTCAGTGCACCAGAATACACATATTCTAATAATTATTATTACCTCTGTTAGAAACAAAGAATTGGATGTTTTTGTGTTGTTGTTGGGGAGGCACTGAAGGAGGGGGTGAAGGAAGAACAAAACTATCACTACAACCATAGACCAGAAGTCCAGCATGTCAAAAAGATTGCAAAAAAGATGTGGTCTGAAAGCTATCTTGTAGCATTTATTCATTTATTAAGCTAAGAAAATCAAATATTCATCATTTCAACTTGGTAAGTGAAACATTCAGCCCATTCTGAAAAATGTTAAAATGTTCCCTGTGTCATTTCTCTTCAAAACGCTGCTGTTGGATGAAAAACATAATGAAGGTGGCTGGTTCTCAACCCACTCTCTGCTCACACAAACCTTGACTCCTAGTTTATCAATTTAAAGTAGTGCTGTAGAAGAATAGGCCTCAAAAATTACTTCTTAATCCATCTCTTTTTATAATACTGTATTGGAAAGAGCACAAGCCAGAGATTTTTAAATATTACCTTCATAGAGAACTTCATACTCAGTGGGAATACAGCTGTATCCTTGAACCAAATCTGGAAGGCAGTCCTTACAGACGGAATGGAGGCAGGGCAGCATTCTGGGGTCCCTCCTCCGCAGGTCCCACTTGCACACCAAACAATTCCTCAGCAGATCCAGGGTTTCCATTCCTGCTGGCTGAAGTCTGGCCCCAAAAACACGAAGAGTCACAAAATGGCTCGTGACAAGCCCTGCAGTTCACAAAACACTTGATCACTCAAGCACAAACCAGAGGGCAACACGGGATGCACGATCAAACAAACAACATTCATTTAGCCCCCGTGAAAAAAGAAGCTTCTTGCAGCTGGAAATCACATACCTGCTTTACCAAGGAGAATATCTTTGCAGATTGTTGTGCAGGAAAGTGTGGTTTAAGGTTTACAAACCATGATCCCACTATGTCTCTAATACTAGCAACTTCTGTAAAAACTGAACTAATCTGTTCTATTGATCTACTTACAAAACTGAACTGTCACATGCTGTACATTTCCTGCTAGAAGCACTGAAACTGTGCAATTAAAATGATGAGATTCTCTGACTGCCTTTACAATTTCACTCAAATATTTTACAGTTTTCAGGTAAAGAAAATAATACCCATGCATCCATCATTTCAGCAATGCATGTTAGAAAGCTGCCTTGAAAAATGTACAGCATCTGCTGACAATCTTTATAGAAAATGCACTTTGCAGTAATCAAATTTTGATTATCAAGATGGCCACAGATCAGATTATAGACCAGACCTGAGCTTCCCAGTGTTCCTCCCACCAGCCTAAGCTCCCCAAGGTCAACTAAGAATTTTGCAGTTCATATTTCATCCTCAGTTCTGAGATTGTGAGAGATGTTGATCAGATACAGACTGCAAAGGGAAACTCCTGCAAGTGTATCAGAGGAGAAAAAGCAAATAAAGCCTCATTTCCTCTGGAGTCACTCTTCCAGCTGATCCAAACTCCTGGGACCAGAGTCCCACGTAGCTGCCAATTGCCCTGGCATGGTGGCCCCGCTACCAGCAGGATGTAACTGAAGCTGCAATCTCCAGATTTCCACAGCACAGAAGAGCAGCAGCTCTAACCTTAGGGCTATCTGTTCTCCTGAGGGATTCTGTCTTCTGCTAGATGCCAGTGGAAATGGTTAGTAAGTGGCTCTGGGTTTGGGCTTTTATTCTGCAACACAAAAAAATGATGCCTCAGAAATTAACAACCAGTAGTTTTGTTAAGTGTTGTATCCTGAAGTCATTGGTATTTAAAATACTTTAGAGGAAAAAATGGACCCTATGTTGAAGTCTGCATCCTATTTCACACCCATTCAACTAGGTAGATGTCCACCATCATGACTGACAAATTACTTAGATAAATTCAAACCTACCACTAAATCTTCATATTCTAATTCCAAAACCAGAGGTCCCTTTGGAAATGAGCTGTGCCAGTTGGGCCTGTGGTTTAACTAACATCATATCAGTGCCTATTACACGAGCTTACTTTTCACAGTGCATCTTCATCGACCACCTATCAAAGGCAAACGTCACTAGAGCAGCACAGTGTCCCAGCTCACTCCATCTCTGTCATTTCTTGCAGCTCCTGTTACTAAGAAGACAAAGTAGCACCTACAAAAACATGTGATTTCTGCAGTAGGAAGTTGAGGTCTGAAACTACCACATTGTTGACACAGAGAAACCACAGCCCAAAGCATCCATGCACAGAGAATCAGTGCAAACAAAGCCTGATACTGGGAAATGCTCTGTCACCTTAAAAGCCAAATCTGGGGCTGGCTGAGCAGCAACAGGTTACTGTGAATTTCAGTGTATGCCTTTTGAACAATGTACAAAGACGTGTCGAATTTTTTTGGCAGGAAGGGAAAGAATAAGAGTGAAAAAAATGTGTTTAAAATTTTGTTCTGAGGCATGTGTGCAAAGCAGTAGGCAGGCAGTCGGAGGAGGAGAAGGCTGATGTATGTAATGAGCTACAAGAAGGCCTGGAAAGAGAATCCAGGGAATTACAGGCCTGACCTTCGTGCTGGGGAAGGTCATGGTGCAGATCATCTTGAGCACCATCAAGTGGCACTAGTGCAATAACTAGGGCATCAGACCCAGTCACTGTGGGCTTGTGAAAGGCAGGTCCTGCTTGACCAACCTGATCTCCTTCTATGACCAGGTGACCCACTTCGTGGATGGGGGAAAGGCTGTCGCTGTTGTCTGCCTGCCTGGACTTCAGGAAAGCCTTTGACACCATTTCCCACATTCTCCTGGAGAAACTGGCTGCTCATGGCTTGGAGGGGTGCACTGTTCACTAAAAGAACTGGATGGATGGCTGGGCCCAGAGAGTGGTGGTGGATGGAGCGACACCCAGCATCACATACTAGGCAACAGCAGTTCCAGCAGCCAGTGAGAGTTCCCATATCCTTACCTCTGCATTTTGGAACAAACTGCTCATTTATGTCAGAGCTGTTCACAGGAAGCAGTACCACGGGCTAAGATGAACTCTTTTATAAATGGAATGCACATCAACCTCACCCTAAAAGCCCTCTAAATTAAATTATTGCCAAACACTAGGTTAGAAGTTGATTAACTAGGATTCTATCACACACAGTAGAAGGTAATTTGCCACTATCAACAGTAAAGCAGCAAACATAAATTAAGTGACAGTGTTTATAAGCTTTTGGTCTGACACTTGAGAACCAGTAAATAACTAAACCACCGGCTTTAGTTATTTGATTTTTTTACCATTAAACCCTGCTTTGGCATGAAGGGCCAAAAAGCCTTGCAGACACCAGAAGTCCTAGTTTGATGTTACAACCAAGCAGGGATCATTTTAGGTAGTCATGTTAAACCCAATACATCAGAACTTCATACACAGCTGCTCTAGAGCTGTGCCACTGCTTTGCCACCTTAAGGAAGCTTGAGGATAGCTGGCACCAGCTCTGTCCCAGACCAGGGAACTGCAGGATTTTTGTATCCAGCTCAGAGGGCACAGATTGCAGCAGTAACAAGGTAGAAACCCTAAATTGTTTCCTCAAACCTATTTCAGCTCTTCCCGTCTGTCCCCCACTGCACCTAGGGATCTCCCGTTCCTCCCCTCCTATATCCCACCTTGGTGGAAACAGAACTAGTTTTTTGCATTGCCAAAAGCTCACTGGTACAATTCCCATGCCAAGTCTCTTTCACACAGCATTTCTGGTAGACTCCTACCACTTTGCATTGCTGCACTGCATTTCTTTATCCTCACTCCTGCTGCTCCATTCCCACAGGCCAGGGCACCATCCCCACAGATTTCCCCTGGATGCCACTTTAGGGTACAAGAACCCCCAAGTCACCTTTTTGCAGACAGCTGTAGAGAGGATCACCAACAAAAGAGCAGCACAAATACAGAACCTATTCTGCAACGCTGTAAAGATGAAACAATGAAAGTACCAAACACTGCAGTCAGGCGAGTTCACAGTGAAATGAGAAGCAGTGAAACCACTGATAAAAAACTGCCAGAAATAACTGACCAGGTAAGACTGAAGTGTGAACAGTGTCTGGACACGTCAGGAAAGAAAAATCAGAACAACCCAAACTTCTATAAATCAGCTCACTTTATGCATTGTGTTTATTCAAAAGATTTGAATAAAACAGAAACTTCTATGCCACAAGCACACAGGCACCACCAACTTCTTTGATCTTCTCCTCTGCTCTTCTACTGAAGAACTTTGCTTTCACAATGACAGGCTGCTTGGGCAGCTTCCCCTTGCCCAGCACTTTGTAGTAGCCCTAGAAAGATTTAAAGAACAAGTTCAGTGTTCGTAATCAGCTTGCAGGCTCCGACATTCAGGCCTGTCTATAAGCACACACCAGTTAAAAACAAAACCATGATCACCATAACCTCATCCAGCAATTCATTACATAAAAGGACAATCACGACACATGACCATTAACACAACAGCTGCTGAAGTCACTGCTGGTGAGAAGTGGGGCCCAAGTGGCCAAGGCAGGTGTTTGATTTGGGAGGCAGAACATCAGCACTTGGCAGAGCAGTGTCCCTGATTCGGTGGCTGGCTGAGACACAGGACATCACAGCCAGTGAATATGGATCAGATGTTTCTGTCCGAGAACTATAGCACACCAAGACAACCACACATGTGGAGATGTGACTCTAGTCTCGAGGGTGGACAAGGGGCAGAACTGGTCTCACACAATGTCAAGTTCTGTACATGCCTTCAGGAACATTTCAAACGAGCCATCTTTCACCACCTACCCAAAGGAGGGCAGTGCCTGTCCACAAACACACACCAATAGGAGAAAAAGTTCTTACAGGAAAAAATGTAACAGCCTAAGTGCCTCTCTAACTACTTACAGCCCAAGAGATCTGTCTCAAGAACCTCTATGGAGAACTAAAGCACTGGAGCTTATCTGCAGTTCAGCATTTCCCCAGTGGGACAGGCAAAGCTCAGGCACTCATGGAGAGCAGGAATGCCAGGGCTGAGTCCGAGCAGGAACTCACCGAGCGCACAACATCAATGACCGGGGCAAGTCCGGCCTCGTTCTTGGCGTAGTTGAGCCTCGTCTGCTCACTGACCAGTGTCCACAGCTTGTCCAGGTTGACAGTGGGACAGAACTTCTGGTTTCTCTTTAAGTGATAGTGTCTCATGCCCACTTTTCCAAAGTAACCAGGGTGACTGTGAAAGAAACACATTCCACATTATATCACATTTTTAATTCATCCTGAACAAGCAGAACTACAAACTGACACTGGAACAAGCATCTTACATGATCGAAGTAATCAAAATGTCACATTATACCTTTTTCCATATCAATGTATGTAGGACTTAGGCGCAGTAACGATTAGTATCCAAACCAAGGAAAAATTACTCCAAGTGTTTCTTCTCCCTTGAACTCACAACTCAATCCCCCTCACTGGTGACTGTGTATTTCCAGGGAAGCCCGAACTCCATGAGCCCAGAGACGCCTGCCCTGCCTGGGGAGTTCTGGCACAGCTGTCACTAACCCGGTGACTGACTGAGCCAGGAATGGCACAGCCAGTGAATAGAGATTAGTGGTTCCTGTCCGAGGACTCCAGCACACCAGGACCACAGGCAGCGCCCAGATGTGACTCTATAGTCTCGGGAATCAGAGAACATCCCTCACCTTTATAGGATGCAGATAACAGGATGCAGTTTGGATTCAACACTGCATTCTGAATTTGCTGTGTGAGCACTGTTAAGCAGGGAACACACTGTAACGGGCAAATTTGGCCAACTTTACCTAAATCTGCACTGAACTCCAACATTCCAAGTGAAAAGGCCTTTGATTTTAGGGTAAGTGGGGACATGAGGAGCTATAATGCCACACTTCCCATTAAAAGAAAAAATGTAGGATTGCAAGAAAACTTGTTTATTCACATATAAAAGTTAGTTGCTTCTACTTCAGGAGCATACATGTTGCTAGTATATATTTAGAACGTTAGCTTACTATTTATCAAAGTTAATCCTGTGATGGTGCAAACCACCAGCATTACCACGTCCTCCAGGATGCTTCCTGTGTTTGCCTAAGAAGAAAAATTTTGTTACATTAATATTACATATAATACTTAGAGATACTTTCAATACCAATTTAAACTAATTAAACTAGCTATTCTATCGTGTCGTGTGACAAGGTAGGAATGAACAGAGTTAAAAAGGGAGACTGCACTGCTCTGTAAGTTTAAGATGTCGCATATCCAGTACTGATCGGCTGAGCACTGCTTAAGTTACAAATCCAGGGAGTCTAAAACGTGCAAGACTCGATCAGGCCATCACCTGGCAGCTGCCCCCGCAGGCTGCGGCCTTCAGCACCACCTCGCACAATGCGGGCGGGCCCCTGCAGCCACAGCCCCATTTTTCTGGGATCCGGGAAGGGTAGCAGCATCCCCTCAGTGCCGGGGAAGCCCCGGCAGGGCCGCGCCGCCCAAGCGCACCCGCGGCCGCCTCTCCACTCACCCACGCGGCCGTGGCCGTGGCTGACGTGACCTCTCAGTTTCCGGGTCTTCCTTAGCCTGGAAGGCTGCGGGGAATGGGGAGAGCAGCCGTGAGTGAGGGGGGCAGCGAGCGGCAGGAGAACCCCGCGCCCGCCCCGGGGCCCGCACACCCGGGCGCCATGGCGGACCGGCCTCCCCGCACCGCTCCCGCCCGCCGCGGGCTCGGAGACGCGCCTCCCCACCACCCTCCGCTACTCCGCAGGCCCGTCCCACCGCGGGAGCGAGGCACGGCGGCCGCGGGGTCCCGATCCCGTCCCATTCCATCCCATCCCCTCCCGGCCCGGACGCAGCTCCCACCATCTTGTCGGCGTGCGCGAAAGAGAGAAAGGGCGCGGCTCTCGCGAGAGCGGGCAAAGACGCGGGGGGCGGGCGGGCGGGGCCGAGATCTCGCGAGGCTTCGCTGAGGCGGGAAGGACAGGGCGGAGCTCTGAGGGGCGGTGCGTGCTCCGCCCACAGCCGGGCACAGCTCCGCGCCTGTTCCCGCCGCGGAAAAGCAGCATTTCGACCAGAATTTAGGAACACTTGCAAGTTTGGTCACTTTATTAAACATCCGTAACAATGGGAAAATGAAAACTACGTCCTTAAACACAATTATTTGCCACACTGGAATGTGAATTCCTGGAGTGTTACTGTTTCTTAAGCTTGGTTCCTAGGGGTTTTTTTAATGGATTTTGTACTGTTAAGATTTTAAACAAAACTTTACCAATTTTAAACACAGGCCTCTGCACTGGATTTATTTTTCTTCAGGATTTCCCTGGTGCACTTACAGTGTTCCATGCTCAGGAACACCATTAGTTTTAACAACGAATTTAGTAGGGAAAATAATGCACTCCTTGGTTTTTGTTCATCTGATCCTTTCAGACACAGACCTCCAAGGTAACACAAGGGCTGTTTTATACAGCTGCAGTGTGAGGATCAAGGAGGCACCTACAGTCTTTTTGGGACATGATCTCACCTTGTCTAGTAGTATCCTCTGATTCACATTACAAAAGCGGGAACATGTTGATGGATAATACAATGTTTAAAAGCTTTCTCCCTAAATTTTTAAATTGCAAATGGAGGAAAACAGCTTTGGCACAGGAGATGGGTTTTACAGTGCCACATTATTGTACATCAGCATTCCATGGCTTTGTCTTGCCTTTGCAGTAATTCCACAGAACATCCTGATAGTTTTATCCATCATTTTCTTCAGAGGAATAAGTATGTCCCCCTACATTTACTAGCAGCTGTTGTTTATAAAAAGGCCAGAAGCCACCTATACAAGTGACATTAGAGAGTAAAACTAATGGGAGTTACCAGTTGTGATGACATTTCCCCTGAATCAAAAGCACCTGGTATTTTACAGACGTTTCATGTGCATTTAAAAAGCTTTTGTGTATTTTCGAGTGTGAGGGAGATAATTGAAAAAGGAAACGACTTCACCTTTTTAGTGAATAGCCCCTCAAATTTGCTCTATGAGGCTGATAGCAAACCAGAACCACTGTCAGGTTAGGAATTGCGCAAGCCTCAAAGTCGATCTAACTACAGCAATCGCTGCGAATGCCGAAACACAAAGCGTGGTGGGTTTCCTTTAAAGGTAAGCGGCTTTAGCTAATTTTTATTATCTGTCAGACTTGCAACATATTGAAGCATTTTATATTTTCTTCTTCAGACTATGGGAAAACTTACAGAACCTCAACAGGAGTTCTGTTTCCAGATCAAGGATGAATGTGACACTTGAGCACCATGCACAACACAAAGCCAACCTGAAAATACTATAGCTCAAGAGCAGTATCTGTGATATGATAAAATTATTCGCTGCTAACACATGAAAAAAGTGTTTTAATAGATGCTTCTGCTGGATAAAATTTTTTGAAAAGGCATATAAAATGCCTTGTCTTAGCCCCAGTGAAAAACATTGAAGAAAACCCAAACTACATGCCATGAAATAGCAAACCTACCAAAAGACAGGTTCGTAATAACCACTTTACATTTTAATTAGAAATTCATTTAAAAATCACAGGCAAGTTGCTGGGTTTGTACCTGCTCCACATGAGGAACTGCAGAGGTGTGCAATGAATATAAACAAATAGGTCTATTTACAGAGTTTATTAGGATCCATACATACATACATTAGGAAAGGCTGTACTGTACCTACTCGCTGCAGCTTGCATGTCAGAGAGCTGAGATCTCCCCAGGCTTAGCAGTCTTAGTGCAGAATGGGTTACAAGGAGTTTACTGACCAGAGTTCAAACCTAGTGGAGGTTTTGCAATGTGAACCAAGTACCTTATTATCAAGTTACTTTGTATTTCTCTTTTAAAATTAATTAGAAGGAAACAAACAAACAGACAAGCGCCTGTGCCGCACCAGGGCGGCCCCGTGCGTACAACCTCTCCCACGTACCCAAGCTCATTCACCCTGCAGTGTTCAGGCATCAAACATCCCTTGAAGTCAGTGGTTTTGCTGAGACAGTCAGCTGCACATTATCAGCTACTCATTTTTGCACCAAGCATAACTCAACTCATACTAAAGAAAAAAACAAGCACCTGTTATTCTCAGGAATATACAAATATTTACCACAGTTTTCTCGCTCATTACAAAATCAGTTACAAAAGCTTACAGCACATTATGTACAAACTCTACCCAAGTACATGGAGGAGCCATCACATGGCACACTGTCCGACAGCATCAGTCACCGCCTGGAGCTGCCCTCAGCTCGCTCCGCTCTCCTCCCTCTCCACACTCTGGAACGCTGCAGGTGTCTCGCGCAGTGCCATTAAACAGTCTTTGGGCTGGTGTTTCAGCAGGAAGGAGCTAGTTCTTCTTGTGAAGGAACTTCATCTTGTTACCTAAAGGAAGCACACCGTCAGTCTCTAGCATATACCAAAAGTCAATCAAAAGTGACAGCAAATGGGTCTAACTTGGAATTGCTGTGGGGTAACTCTTCTACTCGGCACCAGCAGGGAGAGCGGAGTTACGGAACACCAACTGCTCAGACCCTTCCTGTTCCACTCCTCGATTATGGTTCCCCCATCCGCAAGTGAAAATGAAAGTGTTAACAAGGATCGTAACTAAATCTGGTTTTATCACCTTTAACTATGTTTTCATTTTTTCATTTTTGTATTTCCTATCATGCTGAAACTGCTTGACTACCTTATTTCACTAATAACCCAACAAAAAAAAAACCCAACAAAAAAAAAAAATCAAAACCCACCACCACCATGAAAACTCATTTCAGAAATACTTCTAAAGGTTTTCCTCACCGAGGCCTCGCAGGAACTTGTTTACTCCACTTTGTTCCGTGTCCGGGAGCTCTTCCAAATACTGTTCCACCCTCTGCTCGAAGAGCCCTGTGGCAGAGGGAGACAAGGACGCCGGGGTGAGCCGTGTCCGGCTGATCCCGCATGCCGCGGTCCCCGCGCACAGCCCCGACTCCCGGCCCCGACTCCCGGCCCCGGCGCGGGCAGTGCCTCCGGCAGCCTCCGCTCGCAGCCACCTTCCGGCTGAGCGGGCAGGACCTCAGGGATGCGTTTCCGCTTTCCCGGCGAGCGCACGGGGACGGACACTGCCGCTCTCCGCGGGACAGGAGCGGAACAGCGAAACCCGCACCGCAGGGGAAACACCCACCCTTACCTTTTGCCCTGCATTTCCTCAGCTCTCTGTCCTGGATGAAGCCAGCAAACATTTGGGATTCCATGAAAACTTCCAAGAAGCGGCGGATACTCTTGGAGGCCACAGATTTACGGAAAGCCTCCCTTTGGAAGGCACGCTCTCCTTTTTCATTCTGGGTTAGGAACAGGGAATAATGGCCAACTGTCTCCACAAAGAATCGGATAAAAACCTCAGACACTAATCCATTCAGGGTGTTACATTCTGCAAAATAAGGCGGCAATAAGACACCAAAATCAGCTGCTACCAGAGCTGTCAGCATTATCCCCGCAGGGCCAGGTTGAGCATCTCCCGGTTCCCTGATGCCATGCTAACAACTGAGGGGAATTGCAGCGGCTCCCTCCACACCTGGATGCACGTGGAGAGGGTGACAGCGCCATAACCACGAGTGCCAGTCTGCAGAATTGGTGTTCCGTGACCAAGAGTCAACGACAATTACAAATCCTCAGGAAACAGCTCAGAAAATTAAACATTTGATGGGTGTTTCATCAAAATTATACCTCCTATTTTCACTCTTGAGCAAGTTCTCTTCAGAAACTTCTGAATGACTCAGTATTAAAATATTTTTCCCTGAGGATAATAAGCCTGTACCAAAAACTGATCCAAAAGGGTCTGTTGTAGAATTTGGGTTTTCATAGTCTCTGAGATGTTAAAACAGTTTTATATATGTAATACATATGACTAGAAATAAATTTCAAAGACTGAATAGGGGCCTGTTCCATACCTTTTAACCACAGACATCTCAATTCACCCTGGGCTGTTTTTATCACTGCTGAAGAGAAATACGAACCTTCAGAGCCAACTCAACCTGCCTTGCACTAAAACTCTTTCCTGGTGGAACCTGCTTCTCTCCCCTGAAAATATGAGTGCCAAGACCAACTCCAAACTCAGACACACCCCTAAGCTTGGAGAATTAGCTGGATTGAGTTAGGGCCAAGTTAACTGCAAAGCTCTGTTTGAGCAAAGGTTCAGAGGGACCCACAGGAGTCCATGTCATTTACAAAGAAATGAAAATAAGTCATGGGTGAGGTATTACTGTGGGTTGATGCCATCAGTCTCATTCCCTGTGTGCTCAGAGACAACCTTTGATGTCACCAAAGGTATTTGAGATGTCAAGTCCCATTTTTCTTTCTCCTGCATGGAAAGTCACAGTTGTACCTACGTTTGTTTACACAAGTCCCTGTTTCCAAATGAACTTACCGTCATCTGAATCACTATCTGAATCCTGATTTATCAGTTCATTCTTTCTCTCTAGAGCCTGCTCCAGAGCAGCTTGCAATTTTCTAGGTAATAGTGTGTCTTCATCATCCATCTGATAGAGGAAAAAAGAAAACCCTTAAGCCAAATTAATCTCTGCAGGAACTACAGCAAATACTTCCAGAAGGTTTAAAATTCAGATGAAAAATATTTGTATCTGCTACTGTCACAGCTACATAAATAAAATAATGAAGATCTATGTGCAACTAACAAATACTCCTAAACAAAATTTCTTGTCATTCTTAATAAGATTAAAGTCAGGAATGATAATCCAAAGAACAGGTAAACACAGAATGTGGAATCAGCTCTTTACATGACAAAGAGTCCAAATAGTTGTGTTTAACTGAATACACATCAAGTGAAGCCTTGCTAGGTGTACACACAGCTGCTGTAGCTGGTTTTAGACAGCTCCTTTCGTCCTTGACAGTTGTTTTTACTATTTTGCAGTTTATCTTGTTTTCTGAGTCTTGCCCCTGTTGGTCTCTCCATCTTATTTAATGCTTCTTCAGCAGAAGCCAAATAGACACGGAAGCCTTAGCTCAGCAGCCATTGCTCATCAGCCACATCCAGGGAATTGTACACAAAATTTTCTTCATCCAACCTGCAGATGGATGTTCTTGAAATTATTTAGTGCCACGTGACTGTCAGGAGATGGTGATCTCTCATCTCCCTACTTACAAGGCTCCTGCTTTTCCTACCACATTAAACTATTCTCCACTTTTGTGCTCTCAATCAGGAATTTTCTTTGCAATTTTTGTCCTTTTCACTTCCAACAGTGTGAGTTTTCTTGCTAAGGTGATGTTATTATCTTTGGATGTTTTCTTTCCACTGTGAATACAGTTCTTGATTCCTTCTTACAATCACAGCCTCAATCCCTTCTGCATACCTGAGAAGTTCTTATTTGCAGGTGGAACAGAAAATGAGAACCTTTTTTTCTCCCTAATCGCTTTCCCTTTGCACACACAAGTCCTGCCAAATCTCTCTGATCAAAGAAACCCAATCATACTGTAGGAGTAAACAGCTTGCTAGACTGCACAGCAGCATTCTGAGCTGTACTTTACCTGTCTGATGAATCGATCAGATCCCAAGTTAACCATCAAAGCCTAAAGAAAAGAAAACACTGCAGTGAAATATACCTGAAGATACAGAAAACATTCATTTGTTCATTGCTTTTTAATAGCAAAAGATCATCTGCTGAACAAGCCTCAACATGAATCAAATTCCTACTGTGAAACAAGAGGTTGTGTGCTTTATGAAACAACATGAAGGTATTCTTTAGAGCTAAAAATCTAATTTAACATAGATACAACAGATCTCATACTAGACTAATATAAAAAAAAAGCTAAAAGGGTTTTTTTCTTAAATCTACTCAAGTTATTGCTAATAATTTTTGTTAACATGCACTTCAAAAATGTGTCAGAGGGGTTTAAAGAAAACAGTGTCACTGGAAGCAGCAGGGCTTCCGAAGGGCTTCTGAAAATAACAAAGCAGCAAAGCTGAGAGATGGAGCTGGAAAGATGTGGAAGAGCAATGTTAAGAAAGTGGAAGGAAAATGGATTAGATATTTACATGGGCCAGAGGCACACAGGGCCTTGGAAGCAAGCACAAGAAAATTCCTTAGAAAAATGACAGGAAACTAATAGGAGCAAGAGAGAAGACTGTGCCCGTGAATACTTTTGTGGTATTTTACCAGAAGAGCTGATGAAGTACAACTCTCATTTGATTTCCAATACAGTATCAACAAAGTCTTAGAAGTTAAAATTGTTAAAGGTTTTGTTTCCTGGGTGGGCTATGGCTTCATGCACAACTTCCATTAGGATTCAGAGGTGTCATAGCAGATGGCTTCCTCTTGTTCCAGAACAAATCAGCATATTTACACCCTTACTTGTGACCACGTAAATATTCACCTGTCTCTGTCAAGGTGCCAAATATGGAAGAGGGGCAGAATAAAAGAGAAGAGTAAAGCTACTGCTGCAGTTTTGCCAAGAGGCAGTTGCCCATGAGAAGCAGGCAGAGAAGAAACAAAAAGGCAGATTGAAAATTAAACGTGAGGATTTATGTGCCAATGGCAGCCCTCTCTTGGGAGAGGCCAGCTTTACTCCAAGCAAACAATTGTGGTGGCAGCTCCTACCTCTTCTACGGGCAGGTCCTTGAGTTTGGGCAGAGAGCTGGAGAGCAGTCCCACCAGGAAGGGGGTAGGGCAGCACACGATGTCAATCATGGATGAGGGCAGGACAGGAATGAAGGTGTGCTGCCAGGAGAACGGGTACAGCAGGGCCACTACGGCGTGGGAGCAGCTCGACAGGGTGCTGGGGAGAGAGGAACAACCAGGTTAGCAAAGGCTTTTCTCGGTTCAGAACGCCTTCCACCTGCTGAGAAACTCTGCCTGTTGAAATACGAGTGCCCATCTCTGTCACTTCTGACTTCAGACAGCCTTAGTCCCCTTCCAGTCCATACCCTCTCTGTACTGTGCAGTGTGGTAGTTCACAGGAGACTTCAAACTAAAGGTAAACACCCCAAATCCATTTGCTTTGTAGTAGTCAGGAGATGATTGGATTTAGAAGTCAAGATTCAATCTTCCCAAAAGCACTCAAAAGCAGCCACTTTGAACAATGCTTAAAATCCAAAAGCAACTTCATATCTTGCCTGTTATGACCACATCAGTAGTAAAAATGCATAATAGTATTGTTCTTAAGTCAAGCGCTAATGCAGGAACAAAGGAAAATGAAAAGTAAAATAAAATTGAAATTAAAATCCTCAAGAAATACCAAATCAGATATAAAAACAATCAATACTTATTCCAAAGTAATCAATACTTATTCCAAAGGAAAGCTGGTAAAAGCAACACAATTTTCAAAGATTGTGTATTTTTGACAACAGCATATTTTTATTATAATACTTTTTAAAGGGCTTATTAACCAACTTCAGTGATAAAGGTATTGATCCTGCCCAGCAGAGTACTCTAAAATTGGTATCTCCTAAATTTAAGGCTTGATATTATCATGGAAAATGTCATGCATATGTTGTCCTTCCATCTACTGAATCTGATTCTCTTTTGCAGTCACATGGTTTCCAAATGTTAAAAATTAAAGAACATCATTACCAAGCGAGTTTTAGCATCAGGGAAATAAAGACAGGTTCCCCATATCACAGATACAACATCTGCCTCTTGCTGGCTGAGGTGACAGAAATTTTGATCCAGTATGATTGAACTAATTTTCTCACACTGCAAACTTCTGCTGTGCTTAATGTAGCCACAAAGAACTATAAATAATAACTGCAGAGCTGTTACTGCTTTAAAATGCCGGGGAGAGATGCTCATTTCTTCTACTGCAAGACTTGGTTGAGACTTTAGGTGGCATCAGACCTCCACCAGAATAACCTTCATGAGCATTTTTACTTTAGTTGTGGATTATTCCAAGGCCAGAGGAAAGGTTTCACCTGTCTGTTCCTTTCAGTGATTAACCTTCAAAGTTTGCTAATGAGAAATGTGAGAATTAGAGGACAAAGAGAGAAAAAGTTGGGGAAGAACAAATATTGTCTTTTACTGCAAATAATCTGCGGTTTGGTTTTAATGACACTTCCTTTAAGATCTGACAATCCCAGCATGGGTTTATAACATATGTTGCCTGACACAAGGTTCTTGTAAAATGATGCATTTCTCTAATTTATATTTTTATATATAACAGGCAATGGTGCTGCCATTGTGGCATATTTTGGTCTCAAGCATCTCCCACAAAAAGCACAGTGGTGTGTTTTGGAAGAGCTGTGGATGGTATAGACTGCCAGCACTTTCTCAAGATCACTTCAATGACTCCCTGGCATTTTTACCTACTACAAATTCGGTCATCTTAGCTGAGCAACTAAAGAAAGAGCCATGTTAAGCTAAAAGCAGGAAAGCAAACATTCTTCTGCTCTTCAGTGAGTTTTTTTTTCCTTTCTATAAAATGCCCTTTTGTAACATGTTGTTTTACACGCAGTGCTGTGACGTAAATCAGCCCCTGCATCCTCTTGTGCGTGGTATTCCCACGCTAGGGGAGGCTTCAGGCTCTGGCCCAGGACACTGGAATCTCTTCCTGCGCTTTCCCGGGAGCTGGCTGGGGCAGAGCAGAGCACAGGGAGCAGCCATGATGGGGCTGTCCTGCAGCAGCACCCCACGGGAGTCACGCCACCACCCTGTCAGCATTTCGGCCTCTGAATTTTAGGACTCTGCACACAGCTTTTCAAATTCAGCCTCAGAAAAATCTTTCCCTGTGGGACATCTCATCCCCATCAAACATTCCCTCCAAGCTTTCAGCCCCCAGAACCTCCTGCTGCCATCTGTCCTGGACACTGCTCCCACAAAGGACAAAGTGCCTGTGTCTCTGCCCTAGCTGGAAAGATTCATATTTAGAATGGATACACACCTTTCACTTCAGTGAAATTTCACATTTTGTAAGGTAAAATTCAGAGATGATGGGTGTAAGGGTACCCCCAGCCTAAATCTCTAAAATACAGTTCAGATCCTTTTAAAGGGATATTATCGATGAGAAGCATATTTAATAAAGTAAAAAAGAAGGGCCTACCCTGGGAAACCAAGTCTGCTCCAGTTTCTCCTTTCAAAATGTGCAACCCACACATTATCCAACTGTTCTTGTTTATGAGAATTAAGCAGTAAGGTCAGATGGTTTATTTTCTTTAAGGTGTGTGAAGCACACAAAGTAAAGCAACAGAATAGTCCAAGTTAGATTTTCAAAATATTTTCACTTTTAATACTCTAGGGCAGTTCCAGAGAGCTGGTTTGGAGAGTGGGCTTTTCCATTTGGTCTGTGCAGTTTTAAAGGAATGCTGCATAATGTTCTAGCTGTTGTTGTACTGGAAAACACTTCTTTATTTCCATGGTTGTCATCTTGTAAAAAAATTATTTGGAATTTGCCAAGGTTTTGGTTCTCTCTATGCCTTTTATGCACTAGATTAAAAAAACCTTCAGTGTTTGATCTTCTCCCCGTGAAGGTAATAATACAAGATTATACAAGTATATTGAGACATTTCTTAATGACAAATTTCTCTTGAATTTATCATGTTACAGGCAAAATACATCATTGCTTCTTTCCCACTCAAAGTTGATTTACGTTCCTCTGGGCTATTTTGTTTCCCAAATCATTTTCTCATGATAGCACACAGAACCTTTTCCTTGTTGCGTTGCTGGCTGGGGAGACACAAGCTCAGACTAAGAGCTGAGGCACCGGAATTTCAGACATAGCTGTGACTCTGCTGAATTTTGGAGACTGCTTAGACGGTTTAAGTCTATGTCAAAAAGCAAATGACTGTGACTTAACAAGAACCTTTTTGTCCTTTAGATAGGGAGGATGTCTGGTAGCAATGTCTAGTTTGGCCAACCAGCAAGTAACTACAAGCTTAGGCTGTATCTGTATCTTATCACAGCACAATTAGCACACTCTGAGAAGGACACGCTGTTGGACAGGGAATGGACACTGCCCTCACTGGGATGTTGGTGCTGGCTGTGCTTGTTTCAAGGACTGTGGTTTGTTGCACGCTGCAAGTCCCCTACTCTCTCAAACTGCTGAAGTCATATGCCGTTACACCTTCTGCTCCCAATGGAAATATTCCACAAATACCCTTGGTAACTCTCTTTTCTTTGTAACAATAGCCAACAGTCATATTCCTTCCCACTTCCCCCTCTACACCTAGAATTTCTCACAGACCCAAGGGAGCCTCACACACTGAGAATCTCCCAAATCCAGGATTAAGCCTCTAGCACAGACAACCACTTGTGATGTGGTTTCCTGATCCCACCTTACTATTCACATGCACCCCCCCAGTCATTTTGGCATTTCCATTGAAGGAGAAGCCAAAAATATCCCTTCCCTTCTTCCCATTCTCCTGAGGGACAGACAAGCTTCCTCAGCCAGGAGAGGAGGGAGGCCACCCCTTACATGCAGGGCCAAGCCACACAGCAGCTCTTTCACCCTGGGCTGGTGCCAGCTCTGTGCTGTGCCAGTGCTCTGGACCATGCCCTGGACTGGGACCAACTCTCCAAATCTGGGCTCCCTGCTTCCTCACATTGAGAAACGTAGCCAAAAATGTAAATTCACAAAAAAGTGTTTCCACTGTTTACTTTTCCACAACCTTTTTATGTTCCTCATTTCTTGCTACTGATTAAATGATGTTGCTTTGTCCATGTTTGCAGAAGTCTTTCATCTGCCTTGTTGACACATTCATGCTCCAGCCACAACCACTTTGAGACTGAGTTACCTCGCTGACACACATCCCTTGTCTGCTCAGGAGAGCTTCCTCCCACTTGAGGCTGGAGTCTGGAGGCTCTGTCCTCCTCAGGTGTAACCCCTTGACTCACACGGGTGTTACACACCCTCACCACAGGCTATGGCCCTGCTTTTCTGGGGCAGCTCCTACCCTTGGGCCGCTGATGAACTGCGTAGCAAAACCAGATCCCTGACACTTCCCTCCTACACCCTCCCATGCCTCTCCTGATCCTGGATTAACTCCAGGGTCTGACAGAGACAGAGGTCTGTGACAACTCTACAAGATAAAATAATCGGAGAAGTTTGCAGAATAAAGGACTCTGTGGAAAGGCTACAGGCCAAGGACTCACCCCATCTCCACTCCAACACATACAGGCTGCAGAGGTGGAAAGGACAAAGTAGAAAACTTGAAAAGCATCAAAGTAAAGAGAAATGGAAGTAAAAACCGTGGCAGACTGGTGCACTTTGGGTGGAGATGGAGTGCAGGCAGCACTGCTGTTACTGTACTGGCAGTAATTCGGAGCAGAACTGTGCTGTGCCAGATACAGTGCACTCTAAGGCTCTGAAAAAATAAAGGTTTCTCTGGGTGCATAAGAATAAATAAGAGCAGCATTATAAATCAGGTGGGTAAGACTAAGTCATAGCATCAGGGACAAGATATAAATGAAAACTTCTCAGTATCAGAAGTGACAGTCTCCCAACTCCAGCTGTCTGTAAGGAGCTCCTGCAGCATTCCTGCAGGCCAGCTTTTGAAGCAAGCCCTTGAGGATGCCTGGCCTGTCGGAAGAGCTGGCTGACAACAGGACCATGTTGCTGCTTTCTTCCTGCTCTGCAGTGTGAGCGTTCAGCTCCAGGACTCCTCTGATCCCCAAGTGCTCTTCTCCTGAGACCCCCTGAGCCCCCACATCAATGGTTTGTCCTTCATTCCTGAGAACACATTTTTCGTTAACCCAGATACCACCAACTACTCCTCAACAGAGAGGAATAAAATAAGAATTCGAGAGTTCATTTGCTATCATGGTGCAGGATGTCTCCAGTTTTCCAGCCTGTATAAAACTATCAGACATGACAGTGTTTCTTCCCATACAAAATTATTGCTGTTTCTCTGTTTACCACTTCTAGGACACTTAAAAGGGAAAAAAAAATCTTCAAATCTTGTCTTTTGAATCAAATCAAAGAAATTTCATGGGTTTGCAGCTTTTTGAACAAAAAGAACTACCCCATAAGGCCTGCAATTCCTGATGGCTCTGGGATACCTCCCTATTTGTAGGATTGCTTCATTTGTAAGGCACTATTTTCACATGATCTGGATTCAGAATTTAACTTGTTTTCACTGATGTTTTTGAGCTTGTGTGTCTGCCTCTGGATAACCATTTTGTTTTCCAATTTAAAGCAAAGTTATATAGAAGCAAAGTAATTCAGGTAGGAAGGTACCTCAGGAGATCAACTGTTCCAATTCCCCCTTGCATGACATCAGATCAGTTCATTTCCAAAACCAAATGAAATTATATGTTATTTTGTTATATTAAACATCTTTGCTGCACTTTTTTGTGAAAGGGTGGCATCCTTTGGCAAGGACTTGAAGGCTGGCAGGAGGGAGTGCCCTGTGTGCCAAGGACTCCTACCAGTGATGTGTAAACTCACTCTGATTTGGCTATGTTAGAAGCCATCTTAAAATAATATTTTTTGTGCATACTAAAAAGAGACTTATTTAGCTGCTAATTTCTTCAGAATAAATTGTTAGCACTAAGCAGAACCTCCCTTTGTAGCCCTGGGCTGTACTGAGAAATGAAGTCTCCTCTGGGAGAAAGAGATCATCTTCTTCCTGCAGGGAACCTGAGGGAAGGGAAGAGAAGAAAAGAAAAGAAAAGGAAGGCAGGGAAGAGGCTGAATTAAATGCAAGGAGGTAAAATTAAGATCTGTGAGGCAGAACTGGGAGGAGAGGGAGACAAAAGGAGCCTGATGAGCAGGTGAAAAGGAAACGGAGGGCAAAGGGCCAGGATGTAAAAATTAAGGGACAAGACAGTGACTGGCTGGGCTGAACAATGCAAGGACCAGGGAAAACCACTTAATATGAACACGGTTAAAGCTCTGTCACACACACACAGCCAAATTAGATGAAGCTTGTTCCTCGCTGTTGCTATAGGTAGATGGAAGGACGTGAGGCTGTCTGATGCCAATTGCCCCTCCTCTGTCAGTACCAGAGATGCTGAGGGGCTGCAGCTGCAGGAGGGAAGGTCACACACCAGCACAGCTGAAGGTGACAGAAGCTCAAAGCCCACTTGTGGCACGATGGAAATCAAATATAACCAGTGCTCTACACTTCAGCCACTGCTGCTAAGCAGACAGATGCAAAACCAGTTTTATCAGGAATAATTCTCAAACTGCAAAGTTTCCTCCACAACAAATACATTTACCTGTATGGGAGAAGCAGAAGATTATGACCAAAACAAACACCAGAATTTGGCCTTAACATACTACTGTTTGACCCAAATTAATTCTAATCCAGTAAACTATCTGGGCACTAATAAAATAATTCTTTCCAATGATTACAGAGCAGTAGAAGTTACAATCAGTTCATGCCTCGCCTCACCAATTAAAGCATGAGGGGACATGGTTTAGGCTTTGATTCAACACAGTATTTCAGCACAAGTTTCAGGCTCAATTTACTTTCATTGTGCTGAAATACTTTGCTGAAATGAAGCCTCAAAGACCTTTATTTTCCCACTTCTGTTTTAATCAAACCAGCCCTCAAGACATGATAGCACCTTCTGAACCACAAGCTCCCTGACTGCTGTGGGAGAGGCTGCTGCAAAGGCAGCCTCTCATCAGCAAGGCATGTTGAAGCTTTGGAAATTTGAATAATTTTTTACTTTTCTAGAAGCCCTTCAGGGGTTGGGCAAACTACAGAGATTCCTTCAAGCCTTTCTACGGTGGTTGGAACCAGAGACTGTAATTTTTGAAGCTAATAAATATTGTAGTTTCATTTTAGTATATTATTAATATTTAAATTCTTTTTAATTTTTAGAATATAATTTATTTTTAAAGTCAAATAATTAGATTTTAACATCCTGGAGTGAGAATTCCCTGTGGCAGAATCCCTCTGTAAAGGCTCCAACACTGTGTAGGGGTACACAGGGAGGAGGACTCCCCTGCTGCTGCCAAGCTCTTCTCCTCACCTGACCTTCAGGTGAATCTGTGAAAATCTGGGTGTCTGCAGGAATTTTAGGATGGAGTGGTTGCATATGTGAGTCAAAAGAGAGTTCTGAAGTTGCTGAATTTCCTGTTAATAAATCTGACTTCTCTAGAATAATCAATGAGATGTTTAAAAGAGTGGGTTCATATTACATGGAAAATTGCATGAGTTTAGGCTGTAAAAGCCAGAGTAATATTTTGCATTGTGACTTATTTTATACAGCAAACACTTAAGAGGTGAACTAAGAGCCACAACCTGAGGTCTTTAGTAGCTGGTCTGAAGCATGCAGTTAATATTGTATCTCTGATCAATACCTGATCTCCTTCTTTTCAGGAAACACAGACAAATCTGTATGTGCATATTTTAGGTTACTTTTGATGTCACAGGAGACCTGCCAATGGAAGGCTCTGCTCCTAGTGTTTGAATCAAATAAGGAGTTCTCCAGTGTAAATGTGATGATGGATGGGAACACGTGCAATTCACATGAGGATCGTGGTGAGCCAGGTCCATTTGGGCTGTCTCAAATTCAGCAGCCAGTTCCAAACATTTCACGACTTAATCATCATACACACTGCAACAAATATTGCTACAGTCAATCTCTGGCACCGGGTAAAGAGCTCCCTACAGCACAAACAACAGATCTGCCCTGTGTGTTATGGGCTGAAACATCTCTTACCCAGCCTTGACATATATTCACGTGTATTACCAGCAGTGAGGTAACAACTCGGTCCAGAAGCAGGTGAGAATCCCTCACTCTGCACAGGAGCTTGACAAAGCAAGAACATTACTCAACAAGTGAACACTTCCCTGGGTGAGTGATTGCTCTGCCAGTCCAGCAGCACTGCCATTGCACCCTGTGCCCTCAGCCTCCAGGTCCATCTACTCCTCCTGAGCCAGGCTCTTCCCCTCCTGGCGAGCAGCAGCCTGATGCAGAAGTGAAAACCAAACTTTGCTTTTGCCAGGGGTGAAGGGCAGAGTCCAACCACAGTGGCTCCCCTAATTTGAGTGCTGACACATTTGCTGCAAGTGACCTTTGTGATATCTCATGGAATGCAAACAAGTGATAGATAACACTGGCAGGGACAGGGGGGGCACTTAGACTGAGAAGGAAATGCATATTTTCCACATCACATCAGCCCAATTATCAGTTATTGTCCTTTGCAAAATCTTTTAACTGTGCTTACAACTCAAAGCCTGAAGCTGCTTAACCCTCACACCACTCAAATGGCAGTTTTGCCCCATGAAAATGAGCTCAGCCCAAACCCAAATCTTCTTTCACAAGAAGTAAGTCACACTTCAGGTTTTATCTGTTGCGTTCTACAGGGCAGCATGAGAACAGCCAAGCTTGTAAAACTGTCATAAAGGAATCCCAGTATGTCTTCACCTGTCTGGCAAAAGCAGTGCTGCAGTTCCTCATCAGCAGGGCACCAGTAACGCACTTACTTTTGGGACGTGCTCCAGTGACTACTGAAGGTGAGTTATGGACAACACAGGCAGCAATTCCTTTGTGCTACTGATGATTCCTGCTAGGAGATTTTTTTATGATGAACCAAAGGTTACAACCCTGTTTCTGGAATTGTTTTCCCTGACTTTGGTTCACAGAGCCATGGTTTACCTTGCTGCAGTGTCAATGAGCACAGTTCATGGAGCAGACTTGCCCAACATTTTGTGTCATCATCTGTGTTCCTTTTGTGGTCCCTCCTTCCCATACTTGACAGAAAACTGAGTGGGCAACATCTTCATTGGTAAACTCTTCTCTGGTCACATCCCCTTCAGCTTAAGTGTGTAACATCCTCTCGTGGTTTGTGCTGCTTTACCCTCCCAGCATGGATCCATCACTGACACTGACTGAACACGCTCGCACAGCTATACAGAGATGGACACCATGAACGATGATGTGCCCTCAGAGGTGCCTATTTTAAAGCCAATGGATTTTTCAGTAACATAAAGTAATTCAGATTTTCAAGTTTGATAATTAAACAACTCATTATGAGATATTATCAAACAAGAAGTGCAGGTTCATTCTGTCTATTCTTTTTGGTTTTCGTCCAAATTTTGCAAAAATTTCCAAAAGTTACCACAAGTTGCCACATTTTATTTCAGTAAGAGCTGCATTTTCAGAACCGAGCCCCCACCTTTCGGGAACACTGGGCGACAGACAGTGTGAGGTCCCACAGATAACCTGCAAAGCACAATCCTGGCTCATGCAAAGATCCAGGCTGCATGCCATGGAGCTGAGAGCTGCAGAGCAGAGAACACACTGTCAGGAGAGCTCTCTCTCTCAGAGAGTAGCTTTGAAGTACTTAATTTAAAAGAAAGCAGAGAACAGTTGATTAAAGGGGAATGTGGTGTTAACAAAGACAGTATTTTTTGCTCATGTAATACTTGTGTGTAAGCAAGGCACATGAAGGCCCCTGGAGAAAGACATGCAAAGTGCCCCACAGAATAAGGACTTGCCTTTTCAAGAAAATAGGATTTGGGGGAAGAAGTCATTGCTTTGACACATCAGCTACCTGCCCAAGCTTTGTCAGGTGGTTGCAAGAAAAAACAAACCTAGCATTTCCAAGTGTAAAGTTATCCTTTGTATCCACAGAGTTACCCAGTCCCTTTCCTGCAGGTCAATTTGTTAGCACGAATCCATAATCCAGGTGCCCCAGAGGAGTGTTAACTCCTTGTTCCTTCCACACTGGGACCTTTGCTCCCACCAGTCCTTCCTCACACTGGGGGTTTCAGATTCCCAGGCCACCTCTCCACTGTTAACAGGAGGACAGTTGTAAAGCAGGATGAAGTATTTTTCTAGGTTGTAACCAAACGAGGAGAGGAACAATCCCTAATCCTTCTCATTTAAAAGCTGAAAAGAGGGAATCTAAATCCTCTTGCAAGGAGCAAGAAGTCAGGTTGGGTAGATGTTGCAATTTACCACCATGTGCCAATAAGCAATCCAGAAAGGAATTACCAAGCAACATGGTCGTCTTCTTATCCCATTTCCTTTCATGGGGAAGACACAGAATTTTTTTGCACAAATTGTAAGTGGAAAAATTATGTTTTCTCACTGTAGAGCATTGGCCAAAGCCTGGAGTGACATAAATACCACTGGAAAATAGGGGAGGAGGGAAGGAAGAAAAGGAAAATTACACAAGCTCTACCCTTCTTGGGACATGGCATACTAAAAATGCCACTGGAGTTTACTGCACATTAAAAATGTCACTATTAGGTTGTTTTCTCTGGGACTGTGGAATATTAAACAAGCCAGAGACTTCAAATGTTCATTTTGTTTCTTGGGCTGTCTCTTTTGCCTGACACACATTTTCTTACTGCCCATGCTCTGTTGGCATCAGCCATCACACAATCTAAGTGCTGGAGAAAGTAATCCAAGTGGTACATCATGTAAGTACCTTGAGAAGAGGGAGTAAACTGCAAAATTTCTCTCAAGAATCTTGGGAGACAGCTCTGCTAGCCCCCCTCAACAGGGGCTGCTCTGGCTCTCACTGGAGGAAACAGAAGCTCTCTGGTTACGTACATAAGAAATGGATGTTTTTGCTCTAGAATAAATTCTGTCTACTAGGCATGATTGCACACTGGATAATTATAGAAGGGCTCATTCCTTCCACTGCAGAAATTAGTGAAAGAAATTCTCGAGCTTATCTTCAGCGTATCAGACCAGACAAGCACAATAATCCTGCCAGTATTAAGAAAGCACTTAGAGTTCTTTGGATAAAAATACACCAGAAGAAATGTCAGCTATCCATACTTCTTCCAGGTTTAGACAGAAGATCTGTGAGCTATTACACATTCCACAGGTTCAGTAGTTTGCATCTCCAAACATCTTCTTCAATTCACAGTTGATAATTTAAAAACTATCAAGACCCTGTAACCTGTGCTCAGAAATGGTACAGGCCAGTCAAAGACTGGCAGCAGTAAATTCTCCCTCACAAGTTGGCTTCTGGCATGTATTTGTTGTCAAATTTCTCTCACCCTTCTTTTTGTGGAGGTTTTTGTGACGGGGAGAGTAAAAGAAATCTTTATTACTGGCCAAAGCTCACATCTGTTTACCAAGCACACTTCTGTCTGTACTAATACACATGTTTTTACCTTTTAAACTGCAGGTTGGCGGACTTTACAAATGTTACAAGATGACAGCTACTGGAAAGGAGCATTCCCAGGCAGCTGGTGAAGCTGTTCAGACCTGTCATTGCCATGATTCTTTTGTAAGAATTAAATCCTACTTTTGTTAATAAAAAGGGAACAATAAGGAAATAGGGAATGAGCTTGCACTTCAGTAATATGCCCCAGAGTTTAGCTACTCTTGCTTTTCCACTTGACCTTGCTACAGGACCGAGGAGCAATGATTTACTACTGAAACACTGCCACTTATCTCTTATTTAAATTTGAATATTTTAACTTGAGCTACAAGATCTTGCTATGATTTTGGCTGCTAGGTTAAAGGATGTTTTTAGGGAGGCACCGAGAAATGGGGGCCAGGCTACCTCACAACTCTTGCTGCCAGTTTCTAGCATGGCCCCAAAACAACAGATTCAAACATGAGGAGAAGCATCACCACTCCCTGAACATCCTGGGCATAGCACAGACAGCCCTAAGCTGTGTCTGTGCGTGAGAATAGGGAAACACTGCTGTTTGTTCTGAAAGCCTTTGCCCTTGAATACAAGTACACTCTGCTCCCCTTTTGCTCCACAGTTAACAGAGACATGCCTGCGGGATGACTTCCCCACTATTTACATATTTATGCTCTGTCCTTTATTAGTCAGTGTTTCTGTCTCCAGCCCATAACCTTTGGTCAGGTCTGGGATTCGCCTGGACTTTCTACAGTTGCTGGAAGACAGATTCCTCCTGCAGTTCAAAATACTGTCAGGAGGGGTAGGGTTAGGGTTTTTTTTCCCTGAGGCCCATGCTCCTGCTTCACTGAGAAGTAGCTGAAATATCTCATATAAAACCAGAATTCACAACAATGAAAAGTTGTTTTGTCTTTTACAAGAGCAGGGGCTCTACAGAAGCCTTGCACAGTCCCAAAAGTTTTCGAAAGGCCACTGAGAGGAATACTGGAGGATTTGGATCCACAGCAAAAAACAAGCCTCATCCAAACATTCGCACTGACTGTGGCTGGCATTGGACTGGACCCATATATGAAATGTAAGCAAAATATCCTCAAAGTCCTTCACAATATAGTGGATACAGCAAGAGTGGTTTTTATTTATAAAAAATGGGGTTATAACAAAAGGACATTGCTATGTCCAGGGCCTTCCTTTCCCCCTCTCCAAACATTCCGGGGAAAAGGCAAAGAGACTGTTCTCACATGCACGGATACATCACCTCCTCAGCAAACACATCCACAAATTTGTTTCCCCAGCATAAAACTAGAACAAGCAGAGAAGTATTTTTCTTCCAGTGTTTGCTTTCTATTTATTTTCTGTTGCTACCTTTGTGCCTGCAGCAAGGTCAATGTTCCTGAGCCCCAGGACCCACTGGTTTTGCATCTGCGGCTTTTCAAACCTCAGAGGATGGCACTAGAGCAGCTCCTCCTGTGCAGCTGGCAGGCATGGGACTGCTCCAGAGTTGGGGTGACCAGGCAGAATGTTGGGAACATAAACAGGGGGTCCCAGTGGGACATGGATTAGAAGTGGGATGGGATATACCACCTCAGCTGTGCTTTCAGCAGATTTTTAAGGAATTGGAGCCTTGAGTTACCTCTTTGAGAGTTGTGGTATTATTATTATTATTATTATTATTATTATTATTATTATTCCAGGTTTCTTTATCATTATTTTTGTTTCTTTGTTGTCTTCATGACTGTTCACGGAGACCAAAATTTTGAAAGGTCGCTGGCAGATTCACATTCATTTTTGAAGATGAGCAAATAGCTGCAGGGATTTATTCACCCAATTTCAAGCAGAAAAAATACATAATCAACTTATTGGAGGGAAAAATACCCAAACCTGACTGCACATATCTAACCAGGGCAACCTCACAGTGCTGTCATTCAGAACTTCACTGTTGTTTCCTCACTACTTGGGAGCATCACTCTCTGTGTTGACAAACAACAACTTCTTCCTGCAAAGACCAAGGACTTTAAATTTTGGCACATTCTGGGTACTATAAGAACCATAAATAACAACTTATTGAATGAATCTCACTCCACTAGGCATGACTTTCCCAAACTTGTATAATGTGTGAAATCATTTATTGCTGGGAGACCCACTAAACAGGCAGCCACAAAAGCCCAATGCATCTTACTGTTTGAAGCCTAAACCTCAACACCATTTATTTCTAAGCTAGTTTTTGGGTACATACAGAAATCAAACCCTTGTAAAATCATTTTAATTTCCTGCTCTCGTTCTTTGGGCACAGAGTGGACCTGTAAGATATTTCACTTTTTTTTTCCACATTACTGGTAAACTCCAGTGTTTCATTTTAGACTTCATCCCTATTTAAACCACGAAAATCTCAGTAAGTATTGAATTTAAATCCACTGTCACTTTCTCCAGGCCTTTGTCAAAGGACTCATTATTAGCTTCTGGTTTACAGTACCTCCTAGATCCCCATGCTGAGAGGGTCCACACTGAATAAAGCAGAGCTGCTGCACACACACAGCAAGAAGCAGCCTCCACCCCAGAGTGTTTGGGACCCCAGACAGACCAGACAAAAGATAAGAAAGAGGTGCTTATGTTTCCAGCATGTGACACTCAGCAGGTCAGAGGGTTCAGAAGTCTGAATCCAGAACCTTATCTACCACACCAGATTTTGTAATCCTCTTATCAAATGAAACAAAGTATATAGATACAATAAAGGGTATATGTGGATATAGAAAAGCATACGAATCCAAGCCATTTTGTAAGAAAGGTTCTGTCCCTTCTTACAGGAGCAACCACAAAACCACCCAAGCCTCTCAGATCCATCTGAATCCTCTCTTTTCTCATGTGTAATGGCCCCTATCCCAGGGCCCCCTCTCACACTGAAACAACAGCTCACTGGGTAACAGTTTCTGCAGGAGAGCACAATGTTTGGGTATGTGTTTACCAAGAGGGATCTTTATCATTTCTGGTTCCTGTTGGTCCTGGTGCCCTCTTTCTGTGTGCCAAAAGGGTGAGCAGCACACTGCCTGTAAGCAGAACTCTCTTATTCCCTGCTCCAAGGCCTGTGGGACTAGGCAGCTATCAAGAGAAAGGTAATTGCACAGGCAAGCCTGAACTTCAAGCCAGGGCTGCAATGTGTGTAAAACCCTGGCTGCCTGATGAAGTCCTGGGTTACCACAAGCCCTCAGTATCAGCAACACAGCTGTTTTCCATGCCAAGCTACCTCGAGCCTGTCAAAGTAGGTTTAAATGTTGATTTTCTCTGCACAGTGCCCCGAGCATTATATGACATTGGCTAGGCCAGCTGTCCCAGGGAAATGCTCCAGGGAATGGCTGCTGTCTGTCTCCTCCCTCATGACTGAGGATCTCTCCCACAGCAAGCCATCCCTGCAGGACAGTGCCTATGGTTCACAGAACACTACAGAGGAACAACTGGGAGCTCCAGAGCAGAGCAGCAGTTGGCAGCAGCACAGCAGGGCCCTCACTTTCGCTGCACCATTTCTGTGAGTTCCCACTCAGATCACTGTGCCATTGGAAGGAATGCAGATCTGTGTCAATCTGAATTACAGTCAGACTTGTGGGTGCTGAAAGAATGGTAAAACAGAAACAGAATGAGGTAAGTAAACATGCTGTAGGAAAAGTCAGAAGGAATGCACCAACAGTATTTTCTAAAGCTACTTGCCCCAATATTCGTGGTGTGATTCATGTATCTACTAAAGTACTGCAGAAACCCTGGACTAGTTACACAATTCTCATCATGGGTTTATGTGAAATTAAGTCATCCCAAATGGTCATTCAAACCAAGGGTTACTGACAAGAGAAGGGATGAAATAAAATGTTCCTGTTGTTCTAGACACAAAAATGACTGCTAAGGAAGTAACTTTATAACCTGAGAAGGGTCTACAGCTTTAAGAAATTCTCCCCTAAAGGTTGTAAAGCTTTTACTATGCAAAGTATTTTTGCTATTATATACACTGGCGGCCACTAAGTGCAGCTATTATTTCTGGCAGTCATTCAGAGGAGGTCGGGACTGATAAAGTGTTTAACAGAGTTTGTTTGGGTAGATCCATCTGTGTTTTTAACCTCCCATACAGTCTCTGGTGTCCTTTTAAAAGATGCTGGATGTTCCTGAGTCTAATAAATTACAGGCTTTATTTTTATTTGCCAATTTTTATTCTTTATCATGCCACAGCAAAGGACATCTTCTTTACATTGCCCACACTCTTCTGTATGGATTACACAAGCATCTAAAAAATAGGATGTTTCTTTGCTATGGGGCAGGGGTGCAGCTTACACAGAGCTCCCATTTCCTTGGGAAAGGCCATGTGAAGTTGTGGCCTGTCGCTCTCAGTCCTTACACCCTGGGGTGAGTTCATGCTTCAGAGGAACCAAAAGGGGAGATTGCAATCAAAAGGCAGGGAAGCAAAAGGTGTGTTGAAGTGTTGTAGCAAGGAGCCCAAGATGGAGCTTCCAAAAGGAAATGTTTTCAGGTCACGTGAGCACCAGGAAAAATATCCCAAATAGTTGGGAAGGACTGTGATAGCAGTTTAACACTCCCACTGGATGGGTTTGGTAGGGCAGGAACTGAAAGACAGCACCAACATAAACTCTCTGTACTGCATGGAGCAAAACCAGGGGAGCTCTCAGCACTGCATGAGCACAAGATGAAGCACCTCAGTGACAACTTCTGCTACTCTTTACGAGTACTCCGTGTCCAAAACCTGAAAAGATACCTTGCTGGGACTACATTGCTTCAAAATGCTGTGCAAACATCTGCTGACACTGAAGCAGGTGAGAACTGGTATTGCTATTTTACAGATGGGAAAGTAAGACAGAACATCCATGGATGTAAAAAGACATTTAAATCCTCCAGTGAGAGGATCCTTACATCTGAAAACCATTCTGTATGTTTCATAAAGCCCTTTGTACCCAGAGATAGCACTGTCTTGTGTGTGTGCCTGAGGCGCCTCCAGCACTTACCTGAGCTTGTCTGCTACGAAGATGACGCGGCGCTCCAGCAGGAGGGAGGCAAAGATGCGGATGATCTGCCGAACGCTGAGGCACTTGAACAGGCACTCAAAGTCCACGTGTTCCAGGCGGGAGTCCATGGGCCTCCGCAGCTCAATGACCTGGACACACCCAACACACAGCAGTCAGCAGCGCTGGGCAAGGCCGGCAGTGCCAGCGGCCCGGGAGCCAGCCCGGCCCTCCAGCACTGTCCCGTGCTTGCCTGGCGAGGGGACACAGACTGAACCCCAGCCCCCCGTGCAAACCGAGGCTGCAGGCACAGCGCTCCAGAAAAACGGTGTATTGCACAATTCCTGTCATGCCATTCTTCCCAGAATACAGCTGTGTGCACTGTCTGCTGTCATCTCCAAGGGAAGCATAATTCTCCCTTCCAAACATTCTGTCAGAGATGCAAAGCTTGCCTGAGTCAAGAGTATGAAGCAAGTAACAATCAAACACTGGAGCTGGAAGCTTACAGGGATAAAATAGCCATAAAGACAAGGTAAATTGGGTTCTAAGCTTGGCTAACAATTCATATTAACATCTAGAGAGGAGCCTGGGACTCAACTAAAAGGCCAGGAAGACTTTAAACCAAATGTACTTCATTTCCACTCCTCTGTGATGTGTAATTCACTAGATAGTGTTCAAAACCTTTCTCTTTTCATATAAAGATACGTACGTATATATATTTTTATATACTTAACTGGGGAGTCAGGACAAGGTCTTAGATGGTGAGTTGTGACATCCCTTTACAGTCTAATTTTCATACTTCATCCATGACCTCAGGCCCTCTCCTTCCTTTTCTCAAATGCCTTTTTCCTTGATTCCTTTATTATATCTTCCTTTTACTCTGCAATTCACATGTTCAGATGTGGAACTTGAAGGCAGAGGACAGAAAAAAGAAGAGGGAAAAATAACGTGAAGAAGAAAGTAACAGAAGGAAGAAAATACGAAACACAAGACAGCAAATGATGGACTATTGAGGAATTTGAGGAAACAGAAGGGAAAGGGAAAAAGCTGGCCAACTTGAAGCTGTGTTGAAATCTCTGAATATATATTAACAGGAACATGTATACATCTTCTTCTTTCCATATGTCCAAAAATCACCGTCACTTTATTGCTTTAGACTACTCTTACGCTTTCATGCACATGACACCACATTTCACAAGTGTACTGGATCCAGTTTAACTGGAGTAGCCCTTACAAAATCCCTCACAAATACTGTTTTTAAGGATATGCTCAAGATCACAGGATACTGTAAACAAAGTAAGTTCATATCAGTTTAGTTGTGATATTGTTTGTGATCAGTAACACGCAACTGTAAAAAGAAAGCCACTCTTAGAACAGTACCTGTGCATAGATTTGATTTTTTTAGGCCTGAAACACAGGAACATTATGATGTATAGACACCCATCACTCAGCTGTTGCCCCAAAGAGCAGTAAGAAACAAATTGTGGAGGGACTGTACCAGGAATGGCTCCTTGGAAATGCTGCCTAACTCTTCCTCACAATCAGCAAAGGTGCCCACTTCCATTCCTTTGCACTGAGCTTGCAAGCTCAAATCAAGTGTATGTGCCAAACCATGAGGAGCTGATTCTACTGCAAACCTTCCAACATGAAAATCTTGCTGCAGGGTAGGATGCAATGCAAGTTACGGCAGCTTTACAAATACCAGGAATGTTTTCTGCTGCCTCAGTCTGCTCATCACAAAGAAATATACTGTCTGCTTCCCAATTAATCATCATCTTTGTTTAGGCAAGAGGAGCCACAATGGAAGGACAAGATTCTGTTCCTAATTAAGCCAGTGCATTCCATTTAAATAACGAGTTTGTACTAGCACAACAGAGAGCAAAGCTCAGCCAGAAGAGAGTTGTTTGTTTGTTGGAATTATCTCAATGTTTTTCTCTGGGAGAGTTCAGAAGCTTGAGCAGAGGATAGAGAAGTTGCAGATCCATGGCTCCCAGATACATTCACACAGAAAAAGCATTGTCAGATCTTTCCCCTGTTATGCCAATCACCCTTTCAGACGCTGTTTCTCCAGAAGAAAATGCAGGTGACTTTAAAATGCCTTGCAGGTCACTTATACAAAGAACATTTTACATTTCATACCAGCTTACTCCATACATTACAGGCCCACTCCATTGAAGTCAGTGGCATTACATTTAGAGAAAATATGATTCAATGCAAAAATAACAAAAGCACTGTAAAACTAACCCTAAGGAATGTAAAACAACCCTAAAGGGGAGCGGTTTTTTCCTGCTTTCACTAACTGGGACAAATTCTATTCCTATCTTCAGGGATGTATCCCTTCTATATCCTTTGCCCATCTGAGTGGAGCAGAATTTGACATGGTTGGCCAGCCCCAAGTTGCAAAAGCCTTTTAATCAATACTGCCATTTTCCAGTAAGGCATATGTTGTCTAAAGCTAGGCTTCTAGCTACTTGAGTCAGGAGTAAAAAGAAATGACATCTATTATATGTGAGCACACACATGAAAGTTTTACATGACATGCTTTTCTTTGAGGGCCAGTTTAAAGGTATTTATGGCCAAAGAGAGCCATTTAAATGCTGCTGGTCACTCCTACCAATGCCAGGACCAGCAGTAATGAAGTTTGAAATAACAAGCAGCTGCTGAAGCATTCAGGTACAGACAGCATGGGAAATTCACACTTGCCTCTTATCACTGTGATAAAGCCCAGCAATGCTGCAGTCTCTGAACTGCAGTAGGCCAGACACACAGAGACATTTGTGTTGGCTGTTTTTCTTACACACAACTTAGTAAACATGAAATAATAAATACATAACCATAAATTGGCTTATAATCATCAATGGGAACTAGCATTAGCATATCCACAGTGGTGCAGCTCCTGCTCTGCTCATTTTGAAGGTGTGCCACCCCACCTCCCTGTAGGATCTGTTTGCTTCCTCCTGTTTTTCTTTTGCTGTTTTGATAATGGAGTGGTAAAGGGCTTTAACTTTTAATGTTTGCAGTTGCTTTTTACCTCATTTCCAGCTCCAGGCAGGAAGGTCTTGACTTTGATTGTCTTTCCAGGTGCAGGAAAAGGAGATTCCATCAGACTTCTCATAAATGGATAAACCAGGGCAGCAGATATTCCCCTTCTCCTTTCAACCTCATCCAGGATCTGGTCCATTAGTAAGACATAAGTGAGAGAGAGATAGAACATATCAGCATCACACAGACTTTTGAAGCATCCTTTGATGCACATGTGCTTAGACATATGGCAGATCTCAGTTAATTTCTCCTCTGCTGTGTATTTCTTCATTACTATCAATCCATGTTTTCTGGTTACAAAATGAAGCCTGTTTGTGAATGTAATTAGCACAGAGGCAAGGAAGAATTAACAAATCTGGAAAAGAGGAAGAAGACTCAACATGACTAAAGGGATCCATATATTGGGATTATTCCTGAACAGCAGGGTGAGCTGAAGGAGAGAAAGATGAAGACAAATGCCATGATCACAGCCCAGGTCAGCATCACGTCTCAGTGGTACATCTTGAAATCTGTGTCAAAGAAAAATATTCTTCTGCATGGGCATTCCTTCCATTTCAAATGAGAGGGCAGGAAAAAGCCAGAGTAGCAAAGAAAGCATTGCTGCCACTATGATAGCAGGACTGAGCTCCTGAAAGGCTCCCAGCAGTGGCTGTCAGGTCAGAGTCTATGCTGAGCTGGAGACCACGAGCAGCCCCTGAAGCATGCCCAGCTGTTCACACTGGTGCCTGCATTAAGGTCATTTTCTCTTGGACATGATGCAGAGCAGGCAATCTAGTCTTGAAATAAGCAGATGGAACTTCTTACAAAGACAAGACTACTATTTTCTTCTCTCTTTGGTCACATGGGGCAACATAAATTAGATCACAGCTAAGTTTTCCCACATTAGATAGAGCATATAGATGATAAACCTAAAGAACACAGAAAGCAAGGTTCAAAGCAGTCAGTGATTTGACCTGCAATGGTGATATTTTAACCACCACTCCAGAGCAAAAGGCCATACAAGAGTTAGTGGGCCTGAGCCAGGCATTTTCTCTTGTTTCTCTTGGAAGTGATTTTCACTGAAGCAGAGCATTAAAAGACACTTAAGCACAAGCTGGTGACCCGTGACAATAGCTGGTGACACCAAATGCCAGCAGAGGCATTCACTGGTACATAGTTTCCCCTTCCTCCCTGTGACATAGTGAAGGCCTAACTAAAGCAAAGCTGCCCCTGTGTACATAACTTGCATTCCAGTCCATGGAAGTGGCAGAAAACCATAAATGAGGACACGAATTTCACTCTTGATGTAATTTGCAGCACAACCATCCTCAGCAAACAAACCCAGCTGCCCAAGTGGGAAGCAGCAATGAAGCAGGACTGTGCCCCAGGTCCCTTGGTGCTCCTGCACACTGCCAGCACACAGTTGTGCTCCGGCAGTCACTATGTGATGCTTTTTGTTGCTGGAGTTGGGGTCATGTGTGTGTCATATGCCTGCCCCAAGGACCTTCACAATGCAAATAAAAGGAGCATTTAAACCAAATAAAAGCTGAACAGAGATCGCAAGAGATAAAATGGTCAGAAACATCTGTTGAACCCATGACCAAATGAGCCGGCTGGAAGTTAAGATTATCTGTGGTTCTCAAGTCTGTCTTAGCAATAGGTATTACAACAGTGAGTGAGCATAAAAGGCTTTGTGGAAAACGAAATTAATGCAAGTTATCAGAAAAAAAAATGATAAACATTTTAAACCAGAGGAATCTTTTTGCTTTTGTGATAAATAATATCCAAGATTTAATATCCCATGGCTTTTTATCACTCACTGTGTACTGTAAAGACAGCTATTCGTTGTTTTGACTAATTCAGCAAAATGCACCCTCATTATTTTTTCCTCTCTTTCACTGGATTTATCAAGTAAGGATAGCCCAGGTTCCTACTCTTTAGCTGGAAAAAGAGGGTGTCTCACTTTTCAAGAACTTCTGTCTCCATCCACACCTCATCTGTCTTCAAAACCAACAAGGATGCTAAGGCTCAAGTGCTTCCTCCTCCATTTATCAAGTGTTCCCTTTCCAAATGCAGTGCCTGGAGCGTGTGCTGTGGAGCTGTGCTAGATCCAGCCCAGGGCTGGAGTCAGCCCCATGTGCTGCCCTCAGGAGGTGACAGCCCTGTGCAGGACACCGCCGCTGTGCCCACACCCCAGTGTGGGTGGGCTCCTCCTGCGGCCCAGCCCCTCCACCACCCAGGAGCGGAAAAGCAGCACAGATGTGTTACAGCCCCAGTCAGGACCCAGTACAGAACTGAGCAGGAGCTTTCCTTCCTACACACAGCAAGATCCCCAGGCGCGTGTGGCCAGGGCCTGCCTGCCACAGTGCGTGGGAACAGCCCCTGCTGGAGCCAGGGAAGATCCATTCACATCAGCCTTGGGTTCACTCTGGATGGATAATCACACACTTTTTCCCAGGTTACAGACTGAACTGGGAAAGCAGATTATTTGCAATTTTGGTGCAATGACCTTCCTTGTCTGACCTTATACCTCAGCTGCACTGATACTTGGTTGTAAGGAAGATACCTAATTTTGGTTTTTTCCTTCTCCTAAGTCTTCCTTTGAAAAATAGAGCGCTATCAAAATTAGATAAAAACATAATAGCAAACAAAGAGCCTCAGGAGATCTGTCCACACCATGAGTGTGGTGAGCTGGGTGATCCTCCCAGAACAATGCATTCCATTTAATTCACAGATATCTGTGTTTAGATACATATTATGTCTAAGAGACATTGTTATAAACCCTTGATTTCAGAGCTTTATGAAAGACCTCAGAAGCAGAATTGCAATTGACTATTACAATCCCAGCTGTTGTTCTTCACACAAGGCTTGTGTTAAACAAAGTTTTATCTAGAAAAGCTTGAAACCTGCTTTAAAGATAACATTCTGTATGAATATTAGATCATATGAACAATAGAAATGCTATGATTTTTATTAACATAAATGATTCACATGTTCTTTTCAACTTTATTCCTATGAAAATTAACAACAAAATCTGTGAAAATTCTGTGAGATTTCCCGTATCTGAAGTGAAAACCTCTACTAAATTAAAACGTAATCAATTAAAATTGGGCCGATTAAAAGATCATCTGTGCTTTATCCTAGACTCCTAGGGTGAAAAAAAAAAGTGTCAAGTATAAGAATGTGTAAGAAAAAAGTGTTAAGTGTATAGAATTCACATATCAAATAATCTTTTTTCTCAACCTCATCATTCCACGGGGTATTGGAGTAAAAGTGGTACTGGCCCATCATCCAGACTATGGATGCCAAGAATTACAGCTCAGCACAGAATGGCTGTAGAAAACAATGGAAAAAACTTCAGTCAGCCAGATCATACAGACACCCAGATGTTTTCTGCATCAATTTCTGCCTCAGTCACAGAAGTAATAAGACATTCTTTGATGAACCAAATAATAGGGATGGAATATCCAAAACAGCAACTGTAAAATAGTAATCTCCCATCAAAGCAAGAAATTCTTCCAGTCTGGTTCATCGCTGTGGATGTATCTCAATAAACAACCAAATTAAAAAACAATATTAAAAAATATCTCCTTACCTTGGAAAACAAGTCAAAGCACCCCAGGCGGCTGATGACACAATAAACTTCAGGTAGGCGCGGGCCTTTTCCATTCGGCTGATAACAGCAAAGAGGAGATGGGAATTACATATTAATGTGGAGCCATGAGGAAATACACTTCTTTCTCTGACCACACAGTTGGCCATCGTGAAATCTCTCACTATCTGCTTCTCCAACAAATAGCTGCTCTTGGAAAAGCATCGTATTTCTTCCATAAGACAGGAAACCGAAAAGTGCAAATAGAGCTTATCCTCTTTGGAAATCACAGCGTGTTGGGGCTGTATCCCAACATCGCTCCAGCTTGCAGCCATAAAAGCACATTGAACCAGGGCTGTAACTCATGCCTCTGCTATCTCTGTCCCCTGCTCCTGATGCAGCACGAGGAGTGGGGCCACCCTGGGGCCATGTGCTGGAAGAGGAGAACTGCAATGCTAAGGCAGGCAATGATGACTTTAGTTCCTCACTCCTTGGAGTTCAAAGAGAGCTCAACCTACAGAAAGCGAGCTCACAACCTAAACAAAGGCAGGCTGCATGAGTAAATCATTAACTTCCTCAGACCAACTCATGATAAACATGAAACTCAAACGTTACTTAAACAGTGGCAAGTATGAATCAATAATACACATCCTTCTTACCCCCTCCCCAAAAGGAACTGTGAAGACCATCCTCTATAACCATCCTATATATGTCCTGGAGAAGCAAATGGTACTTCCTGAGCATACTGGACTCTGCTACCCTGCCTATTCCACTTATCTCTTCATTAGACTCTGCTGACACAGTGATCAACTTCCCCGTGGAGTGTTTGAAATTCACATGCCACAGAGATGACAATCAAGAGAAACTGAGGAGCAGATGTGCTTTTTAAACCTGAATATTGCACTCTAGACTTGGACAGTCAGCAGGTGCCTGCCTGTTATAATAAAGACCACAAAAAAAATACCAAAGCTAAGTGAATACAGATGAGTCTATTTCTGGATCCAAACCTGCTCACTACACGTCACATCTCTGAAAAAGCAGAGCCCTTTTTTGTCCATATTAGGTATAAAATCCTTTCTAAAGGCACTGAGTGATTATATCAAGCATGTGGGATTTTGGTTAAAATCATTGTGTCAAATCTGCAGGAATGCCGAAGCCATGCCAGAAGCCTTGGACAGCTCCCAGCCAAGAGCTGTCTCACCGAGTGCCAGTAAAAACATCACATTCCTGGGTCATCTATAAGACCAGAAACAATAACTGCTTAGCACTTACTCCAAGTTTCTCCTTTATGAAATATCATTGCTTTCAAATGTCTTAAAGGCTACATGTCTGTGAGAGCTGGGATTCTTCCCTCCCTGCACTCACTGTGCAGGACATCCTCTTCTACTTCAGAGACCTTTTCCTGCAACCAGCACAGCCTCACAGATGCACACACATCAGTGGTAAGAGCAGCAAGCAAAAGCCTCAGGCAGAGCCATTCTGAGGGGCAGACCTCCTCAAACTTATAACACTGGCAACCCTTCTCATAACTTCCCCTCCAGCCATCAGTTTACACCTCAAAGACAGACCTAAAACACCCATTGTGCTTCAGTTTGCTTCTTTCCCAGGAAAGAACATCGTATAGGACATGACACTCCTGCCTGGACTGCTCTCTCTTCACTAGGGCAGGCTCAGGCCCTGGGTCTGCCCATCAGTACCAGTGTAACCTCCTCTCTTCCCAAAATGGAGCTCTCCCAAGTTGCAGGCTGTGCTCCACAAGGCAGCTACACACTCTTGGAGTCATGTCCTCCACCCAAGGCTCACTCTTGCACACAAAGAATAGGTCCAGGAAAGCAAAATGCTAAAGTAGCCCAGCTGAGAGGGACCCGAGTGACTCTGCCTTGGTGCACTGCGCTGCTCCTGAGAGATGGAGGGTTGATGTTTCGGGTTTGATTTGCTTTCAATTTGTTTTCCTGAAGCCCAGGATATTTTCAGCCTTAGTCCAGTACCAGAAAATGAAAATGCTAATGAGTTTTGATGATAACAAGACAGTTTCCCAAAATGATGAACATGAACTGATAAGAACTTGGCTGAGATAGAGAAGCTGAGCTCTGCATCTGGGCTGGTCCACACGTGGCTCAGGACAATCTTTTTTATAGCAAGTTTAATCTGAATTTTACTGACCAAAGCCCACTCCAAAATCTTTGGCAGGAGAAACAAGAGGCTTTTGCTCCAAAAACCAAGCCCGCCATTTTTCTCTTTCAAATCCCACCTCCCCGCCCATGTGCTTGGAATCTAGGGGAGCCTTCAGAGATCTCCTCCCAGTCTGCCATAGCACTGAGCTGTGTGAAGGAAGTGGCCTTTGCAAAGCACATGCACTAGCCAGCATATCCAGAAACAGAGACGTTCCTTAATGGTGCCAGGAATCAGAACAATTCAAACACTGGGAGGCTAAAATGAAAAGTCAGTCACAAGCCAGTTTCTATGGAGGCTCTTGATTCCTTGTTAGGGCTAATCCAAATTCTGACCATGAGAAAACTGTGGGTGTTGTAAATCCAAGAGCTCTTCTTAAAGACTTCTTGTTATACGTGAAACATGAACTTTGGGTGCCAGAGCACCCAGTGTGCACAGGGCTGTCGAAGTGCTTGGGGAAGGGCAGGATGGAAGAGGGCAAAGAGAAGAAAAGGTTTTCCAATGAGCTTTTTGCAGCTCTATAAACAGTCTGCATCCCACAAAAGTTGCTTTCACAGTGTAATGAATTCCCTTCTCCTGCCCCCAGCAAATGCAGGATGTTAGGTTACTCCCACCTAACAACTACTTTCCATGTTTTCAGGTGCACACTTCACATTCAGGCATCTGCTCCTCCATGGATTCTTGGGGCTGGCTTCTCTTAGCCTAGAAAAGTGGCGGAGGATCAAATTTTATGTGACAGGGAAGAGAGGGCCAGGATGAAACAGTCCCTGCAAAGGTGCCCAAATCATCTTTGCTGCTGACGTGTGCACTCACTAGAAAAGCTGTTGCAGGATTGCCTTGGAGGTATCAAGATGTAACTGGAAAACTTCATGCTATCTATGGAAATGCAGACTGTCTGCTGTGGGACAATAGGTTACATTCCATTCTAATCTTGTTCCAAAATGAAACAAAACAATATAAATACATTTAAAGGGGATACTGTACAGGATTTTTAGAACAAACAAAACATAATTGTCACTGTATCCCTTGAGGTAGTTTTGGCACACAGACCCCAAAAAAGCTCTGGAAGAATCTGAGATCTGAAGGCAAAAAAAATGGAACAGTTTATTTGTATCACAACACACCAAAGGAGAGCAAAGCTGACAAAACACAATTGTTTCCTAAACGCAGGAATCTGCACACCAGACCCTGCAGAAGAGCAGCCAGCCATCCTCACAGGATCAGCCGGCCTGGCCCAGCCAGCCATGGAGCTTTTGCAAACGAGGCTGCCAAATGCACCAGAAGGTGTGAGACACCTCTTGCTGGGTATTACAAGAGCATCCCTCACCAGGACAGCTGGGGAACATTTTCTAAGGAATTAGCCTCACAGCAGTTGGCTTGGCTTGAAGTGGAGCAGTTTATAAGAATTTTAGGGAATTTTCATGGTTCTATATTACAGTGTGGCCTCGCCTTTCTCTTACATAATGTCTGCTAAAAACCGCATGTAGTTCCCAAATTATGGTTATTGCATTTGACAGAACTTGCAGGCCTGGAATGGGACTAACTGAAGGAGATGCTGTGCCCTCCTGGACATCAGAGCCACCCTGGCGTAAGTTTCCAAAACCTGCTCAGGAAATTGGACCCCCAAACACAAAAATCTGCCGCTGGTATATAAAGAATGCCTGTAGGATTTACCTGCTCCTTGCTGCCTGTACAAAATCTGTATTTTCTGTAAAGAGACGTATCACACTGAGGCACACACCAGTGAGGCTGTCCCACCACGCACCAATGTTTGCAGGGGACATGAAATTGTTACACTTTGTGAGTACAGCCGAGCCCTATGGAAAAGGCACTTCAGGCAACCACCCAGATTCCACCATTTCTCCCCACAGGACAGAAGGAGGTTGCAGGACCCAAATAAAAGGAGGTCTCTGCTACTTTTGCCTTTTCCACAGGTAGAGGAAATGCTGACATGTTTCTCTGCAGCTTCCAAAATCCCCTCTCTTTCTAAGCTCCAGTTTTGCTCTCAGAAGGGCGTGGCTGGATTTGCCCCACAAAGGGCAAAGCTGGTGAAGTGCACTGGCGTCACTCCTTCCTTTCCTTGGCTGAGTAGGCTGTACCAGTGGGATGAGACATGTCAGCTTCTCTACGCCAGGGTTTGGAATCCAGGAATTAAGTGATCACCCAAGGTGGCAGCAGCAGATCTGCTTTATAACTGGCTTTATAATTATTAGATAGATTTAGCAAGGCACTACTTGTTTTCCCTTTTTCTTTTTGCTATTTGATTGATTTTTGCCTTAGCCAATGGAGCATAAAAATCTCCAGTGCTGTCTCAAAACACCATTATAGAAAAGTGTGCACTATTGATTTCATTCTGTTCCTGGTATTTCCTAATATGCTCAGCCATCTTTTGCACCAGCTTAAAATCAGTGTTCTATTTTTATGTTGTCCTTAATGTCAGGTGAATTTCACTGAGCTTTAAGTGAGTAAAAAAAGCCTATGTTAATGTTTCATTGACAAACTGATTCAACATTCCTGTGTATAAATCTCTTTTATTGTCACTGGTTATTTCAGTCTCAGCCTGGTCCAGGAGCAACCATTTGGCATTTCACAAATGGTTGTGCATGATTACAAATTTACTAACATTCTCAGAAAGATAGAAGTCTTAAACCACCCTTACCTGGTAGAGTGAAAACATTCTACAATTTAATTCTAGACAACATTTTCTAAGGTTTTGTTGGGTTTTTTTCTAAATATACCTTATTATCCTTTTAAATAACAACACATTTTAAAAAAATTGAATTGTAATGCTGCCCTACATCTTGTTGTGCTTATTTACACCAGCAAGGATGATTTCTAGGTGCTTTCCTTGTTCATCCCTGCATCACCCTCTGACCAGCCCTAGATTTACTGCAGCACAAGCCTTTAATGACATTTCCTGCCCACATATAAACCTTGTTGTAGCCCACTCTGACACATTTTTTATACAGAGTGAGTCCCTGTGATGCTACCTATGGCAAACACCACCCCCAGAACTGATAAACAAGTTTTCTGTTATGTTAGTTTAATGAAACTTCTTACAAATAGAGGAACCACACACAGCAATACCTCCCAGACAGAGCATCTGCTGTCCGCACGACAAGGGCTCTGCCACGGACAGAGAGCAGGGGAACAGCCAGCTCAGGCACAAGCAGCGGTGCAGGATGGAGGCTGCTGCTCTAGTGACAGGTTTTCTGCCTGAAAAGGTGGGAAATCATGCCAGAAAGGGAAGGGAGGGGAAAGTGACAATGTGCCTTACTCTTAGAGGGGGACATATTTACAAACTGCCGTGGACATTCATTTGGCACCGAGAGTCAGCCAGACTCCAATATCTATACAAGCTCCCCAACCAAGTGTAGGCAACAGTCATGAGAACAGGACAGGAGCCACAGCTCCCCACCAAGTCACTCACAAACAGCTCCAAACCCATCCAAGAGGTGCAAGGCCAGTGTAAGGACAACCAGCTGCTTTCTGCTTTGCTGCCATCCCACCGGGTGTGCAGGATGGACACCAAAATCCCTGTTTGCACTGTGCTCCAGCTCCCTTAACACACTCTGCAACCCTCTGTGCAGATTCCTCCCCCCTGCTTTACACACACTGCCATGCTCTCAGTTTACCAAGTGTCCAGTGATTTTCCAGGTGGTGAGACAACACTGTTTGTAGGCTCCCCACCTCACCAGTTGACCACCTCAGATCATGAGGACTGAAAAAGAGTGTGAGAAACCAGACTTCCCAGTGCTGGCACCAGCCTGTTGCATGGTCCCGAGCTGCAGACTGATGAGAAAGTGCTGGCAGAGCCCTTTGAGATGTAAGCAGCTGCCCAAGAGATAAACACTACTCACAGATGTTTAGAAATACCAGCTTTACCTTTGTTTCCAGTGTTGTAGAATTTCTGATTGTGCTTGAAAGTACGTAACATAAAGAATTTATTAAGTGCTCAAACAAAAAACTCTCTACGTTCTCAGAAATTCACTACAAGCCTTGGGACCTATCTGATTGAAACTGCCGTTACAAACTCTCATTGTACTTGATATCCTTACATTTCCAAATTTCAGAGTGAGAAAACCCTGTTTCCTTTTAAAACCATGAGAAACACCCTCAGTTCAGACTGTAGTTTTGAGATCCTCTTCGAGAGAATTCTGCCCTCTGAGGTGAAGGTGATGTACTTACCAAGAGCCTCCTGCAGTACCCAAAGCGCCGGCTCCCGTCCTCCCCAGTCAGCATGAAAGAGAAGGTCTCACTAGGAGAAAGTGAATTGCCCAGAGCTTGTATCAGAACTATAGCATGGCTATAAGGTAGATCACTTAGAAAGGGACACTGCCTCATCCAGTAAGAGATTCTACCCACTGGAGGGTCTTCATCATTAGGACATACTCTGTGGAAAAATTCTGTCAGCAGTGTGGTTAAGGACAAGCCAACTGTCTCATTAGAAGAGATGGGTGCTGAATGTCAGTGACTGCAGAAGGAACATGAGAATCAGATTTTGAGGGCAGTATTCCAGTGCTCCTTTACCTTTAGTTCAATCCTGTCTTTCAACTGAGCTCTCTTAAAGGGAGAACCTTAGATATTCTCTGAGAGTAGAGAAATCATCTTCTAATCCAGAAACAACACAGGTTTCCAAAATCCAGCTCATTTTATGTCTCTGTCTAGGATAAATACCATTTGTGACAGAGCAGCAAAACAGTTTAAGGTTGTAATTACAGCACAGGTAAAGGGATGGGTCTGTGAATTTGTGCCTGGGCTCAGAAACATTCCTGACTGCTTTGCAAGTAACAAATGGCATTATATAAAGTACTGCCTTGTGCGGAAATGCCAGGGTTTGTATCATTACAGCTGTCTCTGGGGAGACCTTATTGTGGCCTTTCAATACGTAAAAGGGGCTTCTAAGAAAGATGGAAACAGACTTTTTAATAGGGTCTGTAGTGACAGGACAAACGGTAATGATTTCAAACTAGAACTAGGTAGATTTAGACTAGATAAAAGGAAGAAATGTTTTACAATGAGGGTGGTAAAACACTAGTACAGGCTCTCCAGCGACGTGGTAGATGCCCCATCTTTGGAAGCATTCAAGGTCAAGCTGGACAGGGCTCTGATTAACCTGATCTAGTTGAAGATGTCCCTGCTCATGGCAGAAAGGACCTTTAAAGATCCCTTCCAGCCCAAATCATTCCATGATTCCATCCCTTCTGCCTATCCTGTTACTCTACACCTTTGGCTCAACAAGTTCTGACATATCAATGCAGGGAAAAAGGAATTATACATTTTTTTGAGGTCACTTTGAATGAAAAAGAAAATGCAAGCCTGGTTCTCCTTCCTTTGCCCTTCTCCCACAGTCATTCATTTCCAATGGAAGGAAGAAAGAGCTCCTCTGCTGGCATGGAGCACAGCTCCAAAAAGTTCTCAGACAGCAACGTTTTGGGCCAAATGAAGGGGTGTCCTGCAATGTGAGGCAAGCACTCCGAGGTGAATGACTAGGGCAGGGGTGGGAAGGGCCCCATCCTTTTTAAGATTTATTTTAAATACTTCCATTTATGCTTTGGAGTTCAGCACTCAGAGGAACCTTCAAGCCTCTTCCTCTCAGCCACATGGCCTGTGAGGCAGGCAGAATAGGGAAGAAAAAGAACACAGAGCTTCAAAGGAAAGAAAAATTAAATACAGCTGCTTGATCACAAAGCAGCCAAGACTCAAACTGCTGCTTCCTTAATTGGGCATCAGCGAGGCAGTGGCTGCTCCAGCCGTGCTCCAGCATCACTCCAGCATCATTCCAGCATCACTGCATCGTGCAGAGGAGCTCTGGAGCACTCACCTGTTGTACTCAGACACTGGGAGCCAGTCCTTGGCGTCGGGGAAGCAGAACTGTGGGATAGCCTTGAGGCGCTCCTCCGCCTCCCGCATCTGCTTGGTTGGTCTCTCCAGCTGCCGGGAGAAAAGCGAGGTTCAGTCAGTCCCTGGGGCGTCCCTTCCCAGCTCTGCTCGGGGGCAGGGTCACTGATGAGCTCTGAGAGCCAGGGCCCATCAGATTGTCCTGTATTTGTGCTTGGCAGAGTGAGGCATGACTCCAGGACAGGCTTACAGCTACTCACACAAAAGAAATAATCACTGTTGGGGTTTTACTTTTTCTTTTAATTGCCTGAAACTCCCTTGTTGCACGATGACCTCTTAAAACACAGCCCTAACTCAAATACCTTTCTGCTGCAAGAGCACAAGAGAAATGCCAGAGATCAGCAAAAGTCTTTCCAGTGCCTTCAGCGAGTTTTGGAACAAATCCTAATATAGCCAAAATGAGCTAAAAGTGAAATATTTAGAAACTGAATTTAAACAGAGTCTTTAAAGCATCCACCATCAGGCCAAATTCTCCAGCTCTGGAAAAGATAAATTTGAAAACAGGGAAAGCTTTCAGTTACCTTCTCTATGCCCTTTGCTTTGTAACAGATTGCTTTGGAACAATTCTGAAAGCTCTGTTTAAAAATTGGATTTCAAATCATTTTTCCATTTATTCCCTTTACTGATCTTAGAATGAACTGTACATAGCAATTTCTCTTTTACCTTGGGAAACTGGTATGTCACTTCAGGGAGGTAAGTGTTTTTAGAAGGCTTCTTCTTCAGGGACACTACCACAAAATACTCAAATAACTCCCGCTCCTGCCACTCAATCAGCTCCAGTTCCAGGGTGCGATAACTTGGAGCCCTCTTCAGCATTGACTGGATGTGTACAAGGCGCTGGGTATGAGCTGGTATTTAAAAAAAAAAGGAATAAAAAAAGAGACAGATCATTACCTGAGACTGCAATGTGTTTTTGTAAACCACAGCCATTCACAAAGGACTTTCAATTTGCCAGAGTATTATTCCAAGCATGTTCTCCTTTCAAAAGCAAACCTAGTTAGCAAACCTTCTGTAGTCTCCCTTGCTAATTGCACCCATAAATCAAAACTTTCTCCAAGTACTGAAGTGATGCAACACTCAGTCACTGCAATAATTTGCAGATCATAACTGTTACCCTGCCAAAGGTCTGGCTTTTCTTCACGCGTAAGACTGGATTATAAGCCCTTATGTGGGCGTGCAAATGCACTGGGGCCTCCAGGGTGACACATCGGAGGCCTGGCTTACCCTGGTGAAAAACAGTTCTGTGCCCTGTCCCTACACAGCACAGCTTTTTGCTATAAACCATGTAAAGCAAGCCATGGAATAATCTCCAGGAAGGGGGACAGGGAAGAAAGGAAAGATGTGCCAATTGCCTCCTGTGGGTTGCTTTGTTAGTGCTAATTCTGTTGGGGAACAATCTTAGATCCATGGTCACTCATCAAGGCAAAGATGTGCCTTGATCCAGAGACTTGTTGCTTGATATCTATGGAGGACTGGTTATTAACATCATTACCAGTTCTGGTAGAAGGAAAAACAAAACAGCTCAGCAAAAGCAGCTCCCTGCATGCTCTTCCCCAACTCTTCACACCAGGATCTCTGGGCAAAGGCAAAAGAACTGTTAGCAGCACACCTCAAACCTTAAGGCTCTACTCGCTGCCACTGCCCACAGCTTCCAGAAGGCTGACTGGCCCTGGTGGCAGGGAAATAAGATGTCACAAGCACTCATTCACAGCAGCAATTAATTGACAGAAATAAAGGGAAAGCCCTTGATGTCCAGCCCTCATACACCAGGTTCAACAGAAAAATTAAAAATTATTTTGATAAAGCACTTGGGTCTGGTGCACAGCTAAAGAAGCTAAAACCTCAGAATCAACCTGCCTGCTCCTGCCTTGAGACAGCCCCACACTCTTCACGTTTGCTAGAGGTGAAACCAAAGAGCCCACCCCACCAGATGGGCACCCAGTGAGTCCTGTCATGCTACACGTGACAAGGGGGTCTTTGGCTCAGCACACCCTGAGAGCATCAATGTAAACACAAAGTCACTCAGGAACAGCTGCTCAGAGAGACATCAGAATGAAGATCCCCTGTTCCACAACAATGGGGGAAAGCCTCCCGGTTTTCAGTGAGATCAGAATATCCTCCCAGGAATAAGAGAGGGGCCAGGCCCTGTCTATCTTCTTTCATGGCCTTTGAGAGCAAGCAACCCCTCTATTTGCTGACACAAAGAAACAGAACTGCAAGTGCTTTTGGGTTGGTACGGGTAGACAAAGGAGCAAGGAGTCATCTGCCACACATCACTGTACAATGTTACACACATTGCCAGTTTTGGGTGGTCTTACCACCACCTATCTGGCACAAATCTGTTTCCCTAAGACAAGGTTTTCCAGAAAGGCTTGCTGCATGTACAGTAAGCAGGTGACATCTGCAGTGGATAGACATGAATGATTGCCCCATATCTTGTAACAGCTCCACACCCTTCTATTTTTTAGCCCTCACCTACTAATAACGTGCTGGGTTTTTAGTAATGAAATCTGTTGCTGCTGTCTTCAACTTTTTTATAGGTCTCTTTCTGTATCAGGACTTAGGAAAAGGAGGGAATAATATACTGGCCTGGCTCAGGAAGAGTTTGTGCAGGTGCTGATAAAGGAATTTCTACAATTTGGAGACTGCAGACTTATAAAAGAGTCTAAGAACCACAATGCTGGACCAGACCCAGATCCTTGCCTCTAACAGCAGCGAGCAGTAAACACAGAAAGCAGCATATGGATAAGAAAGGAGCATCTTTATCCAATCTCATCCCTCTAAGCCTGCACCCAGTAGTCAGTCTGGAATAGATCAGCATCTCTGAAGTGGCTGACAAAGCCAATCTATCAAAGCTCCTGTTCTTCATTATATGACGCAGTTGCCAAATCCTTATTAGACCTTCACAGCTCATTTTGTCCTTGCTTTCCACGTTCATGCTCCCATGTTGGAACTTTGTGAGCTCTGCAATAACGGAGTTAGGAAGCTATAGAGAATACAGACCATGGACAGGAACAACATGCAGTAGCAGGAGTACACACATTGATAATGTCTGTGACAGGGTCTGACTAGAAGTCACTGAAGGCTGATCCCTTACCTTTAAACCTGTCATCTGAGTCACTCTCACTCTCGCTGTTCTCATCTGCAGAGGACAGAGAGGCATCAGTTAATGCAAAACCAGAGCAAACAAACTCAGTTCACTGTGCTGTGACTGGGAAAAATCCTATCTCACATCTCTGAGCCTTGTGATCCACACATGCACTTCTCCTCAGTCTTAAAATATCTTGAAATAAACAGCTTGAATGACTCCTTAGATTGTGTTTTCCTTGGATTCAGTTTCAATATTGCTTGAGAGTAAGAACTTCATTTTGATGAAAGGGCAAAATTCATTCTCCATTACAGCAAACTGTTTGCACTGAATCCCCATCTATGCTGAGCTGCAAAAGGGCCATTTGGAAAATGGGTCTTAACCCTTTCACTTCTTGTTTTCAGGTTTGTTTTTTTTTTTTTTAAGTTATGCAGCACTTGAGAAGCCAAAGAAAGCCTTATGAGCTTTGTCTGCCTGGGCAACATTCCCAATCACCAGAATTCATCAAACTGAGTTAGAGTTAACAGACAAAAGTAACCTCATGACAACGTGTTACTGAGGGGGTCTTGTATTAAAGCTCTGTTGTACTCTTACTACAAACAGGGCCTGAATTTCCTTTTTGGCCCCTGTTTTTCCAGCAGCAGTCTGAAGCACAGTGTGAGTTACACAGTGTGAGTGCCGGGAAAAAGCATGCAAGAACTCCAGGGTCAAAACTGTGAATTTTGGACAAAACTTACAAAGAGGAAGTTATCATTCATAGAAGAAAGTTCTAAACTAAGTGAAGTCCAGAGTAGATGTGGAGGAAAGAAGGGAGTTGATGATCCTGTTCATTCAAATGGATTCACTGAACCATGTCACTTGCACCATACCTCGTAGGGACGCCGTCTCAATGTTGGACATAGAAAGTTTCTTCAGGCGCTTTTTCCCTCTTTTTGCACTGTAGATGGAATTGATTCTTTGGACAAGCTGAAAAATAAGAAAATGAGGAATCAGTAAGACTGAACATTTTTCTGCCAGGAGACTTAATTAACCTATCCAAACAAAATAGAGATGATAGATCAGCTGAACCCCCAAAACTTTTACTATCGCTTTTTTTTTAAATCCCATTTGTTTCAATTAGTTATTTTGAATCTCATTTCTTTCCCTATGGATATATTTCAAAAACAATTAAGTAACTCAGAAGCCTAAATCCCACTTTGAAAAATCCTGTAGACACTTGCAATGAAAGCAATGAGCCTGAAGATTCAAAGGCAGCTGTTATCCTCTACCACCTCATTCCTCTATGCTGTTGCTTCTCTCTTCACTTGCATTTTCTGAATAAGAATAATCCATTAGCCATACCCAACTTTGCCAAACTCTCATGGACCTGAAGACCACATTCTTATTTGAATACAAGAGTAAGGTGTGCTAGCTCCTCTCTGAACTGAGATTTTAGCATGTTCAAATTAGCACAAGAGATGGCTCTGACTTTTTAAAGCTTTTTCAGGTGACCCAACTGCTTTGAAGTGACATTGTGTCATCTGAAGATCTGGCCCATGTGGACTTCTATGGATTTAACCACCACTAGCCAGAATTTTAAGCCCTGGTAATCATCTTTGTGACTTCCCTCAAGAGCGCTAATGCAGATAATAACTGTCTGCCCCAAAATATCTGAGATGATCGAAAATATTAATGAGATAACTTGTGTATAGTGATGCTGGGATTACCAAGAATTCATCATTAAACAAAGTACTATAACTTTGGGAGAGTCACAAATACGTAGCAATTAATCTTCATGATGTTTTATAAGTCAGGAGCAGTATATTTCATTCCATAGCAGATTTCTTCATAGAATATAATACATTTTGCAAAAGCTGTTTCATCGCAGCTTGCAGAGAGAAATAAACTGAGTGAAATGAAGCAATTTGCTATAGACACAGCAGAAGGGCAGTAACAGAGCACAGACTGAAGTAAAACCTTTTTATGTTTTCCCTCTAATAACTAACACTATCTCAATTTTAAAAATTCTATTCTCCAGGAGTATGTGATCCTGAAAGATGAAGTAATAAGAAAACAGAAATTATCACAGATTTGCAATAAAATTGTGAATATTCATATGCTGAAATCATAATTTCACAGAAGGAGAATATCTGTCCCTTCCATTTAAAAAAAATATTTGTGTACAAAACTAACAGCCAAACTTTCCAAGTTTTACTCAAAATCAGGTAGTAAGCTACTCCATATGTCACCCTATAACATCCTCCAGAGATGTGTGCCCATTTGTGCAGTGAAACAATATATTCCAAGAAAATAAAAATACAGTAAATATTAAGGACATAGGATTAATTTCATCCTTAAACAGAATTTCCAACCAATTGACAGAAATGTAAAAATCTCACTCTACTCACAGTATTTATAGCCATGTACTTTAAAATATGCTCACTAATAAGAACAGGAAAAAGTTGAACACACAGTAAAAATCAACTTTGTTCTCAAGCCAAAATGAAGCATATTGGCAGTTCTCCCCCCCTCTGTTGCTATTGTATTGTTGGTTTTTTTGGTTGTTGTCCTGTGGCTTGGGGATTTTCTCCACATTCCGTTTTGAATCGAAAAGCTCCTTGAAAAATGAAAAATTAAGTTTTACTTCAAATCCATCAAGACAGCATGGTTATCAGGATGGGGTAAGTTGTGAGTAAATGAACGGAAACTTATTAGGCCAATTAGTTATTTTCCTGGAAACAAATGATGGGGAAATAAACCACTTCAGATGTTGCTACATGGTATAAATAATAATTGCTGGGCCATCACCCATTCAAAATCTTAAAGTTATATACACAGCAATGCTCTGGTCCACAGAGCTTAAAGAAGAGTGTGGAAAACAGAACTGCCTTAAAATCAATTCTGTGCGAAGGCGGCCATCAGATCTTTGCTCCTCTTGGATGACTTGGAAGTTATTACTTCTAGGGAAGGGATTCTGATCTAAATGTTCCTTTAGGGTACAAAAAGAGCTTTCAGTGATGACTAAAGGCTGGCTAGAAATTCACAGGCTCTCGCAGACAGGTGACCTCTCCTCAGCACAAGCCTGATGACACCACCAGTACCTTTGGGATCCTCCTGGCGCGCCGTGTGGACAGCAGCTCGCTGGCAGTGCTCAGGCTGTCCTCATTGAGGCTGGAGGGGGATGAGGGGATGCCCAGCTGGGCCAGCAGCAGCATGTCATCGTGGCTGTGCCGCTTGGGCAGCCGCGGCAGGCGGTGGCTCTTCCTCTCTGACCAGTTCCCGACGCGCAGGGAGTGGCTGCTGGCCTTCGAGGGCAGCTGCAGGGACAAGAACAGCTTGAGCTCTTCCCCTCTCAGCAACACCTGGGGCAGAGGCAGCTCTTGTGACAGAGTGGTGGCTGCACATGGAAGTCGTGCCAGGTGAGCCACTGCTCTGCAGGATGGGTGTCAAGAGAGGGTCTGAGGTCACGGTGAAGGGACAGGAGTCAACGTTGGAGACTTTAAAGTTCAAAGAAAACAACACCACTTCTGACTCTGCTGCATTTCCATGCATCCACATCCCATCAACTCTATGAGCCCTTAAATCTAACTTGAGGGCTTGGCTGACAGCACAGCACTGACCAGTGAGCTTGGTCCATCCCTTTCACTTGCAGGAGTGAAAATCAAGAGCAATTACACAATTCAGTGTAATATTAATTCAATGTAATAGTAATAACTAAAACAGCTAATTCATGCTATTTTATCCAAGAATAAAAATTAGTAGAAAAATCACGCTTGTTCTGTTTTCATGGTGTTAAGAAGTTTTAAGACCTGCCAGTGTGCAGAGGTGCGGTTACAACTCTGTCCTGCATGCCCAAAGAATTCCCTTTAAACCACGAAACTGTTATCATTACAACACACAGGGAAAATCTATCTGAAGGATTAAGCACCAAGTAACATCTATCTTTAAAAAACTGGGGGTCTTTCAGAGCAGTCCTTGGAGCAGCTCTGCCCAGCTCCAGGTCTCTGCCTTCTCCTCCCAAACACAAACACTGTTAAGAAGCTTCACCAGCATGTCCAGGAAAAAGTACTATTTTGCCAGATTAAACATCTATCAGTTGACATTTATGAATATTTTATCAGCTCTATTACAAGCTATAAGCCTGCAGCAATAAATGTCCCTCCCATTTACTGGCTGACTGATTGCAGTGCCATCCTAGCTGGGATTAAGCACAGGTGTTTCTGTGGAGAGGAGCTGCAGCACAAATACAATGTCATCATAAAACATTCCTTTCATACCTGAGGACTTCAAAAACTGAAAATAATCAATGGGAAAAGACACTGGGATTCAAAATGACCACACCACCAGTGTTTCTGAGGTCTCTGCATACCAGAGGTAAGCACGCCAGGAAAACTGGTGGCAGTCTATACTTTATTGAAAGGAATTCTTTGTGGAGATGATTGTTGGAAGCTTGCTGACCTTCTGATCTCTTCCATCTTGTTTATCATTATCCATGACTGAAAAGTCATGTTGCTAACCCAGCTGTGTTGCTATGATGGAAAAACTGGGTGATAAATTGTTGCCAAAGCTACCATTCTTCAGGAAATTCAGACTTTTCTATTTCTGGTCATTGGAGAATTACCCAGGCCCAAAGCTGACCCATTCTTCGTGTCTCTTCACTTTAAATATCAGCACAATGACAGTGCAATTATGGCAGGGCTGACTCCTGGAAAGGCACTCCCAGCAGCATTTCAAAAAGAAGCGACCAGAATAAAGACAGACCTGTTGCAAAGGTACCAGGGAGTTCTTACTTACTGAACAACTTTACAGAAGCCACTTAAGTCTGTAAATTCTTTGGTAACCCTGTGTTAAACAGAGAACACTGGCCAGTATCTTCCTACAGACCTGCATGGTTCCCAGTCTAATGACACACCTTCAGGGATCTTCTCAATGCTACACAACTCCTGTTAACACACACACTGCCAGAAATAATTGTTATGCACCACGTCCCAGTATGAGGTTATCCTCACGACTGCAGTGCCTGTTTCTTCTTTGCCTGATTACTACTTTCCACTTGTTCCTTTTCCAGCAGCTTTGCTGAAGTCACTCCTGTTTTACAAAGGATGTGCTAGGAGCACACTAAGAATCCTGGTAATGCTTCTTTTGTCTCTTGGACTGTGATGCTTGCATGCACACAAAGTAAGTGAAAGAAAATGCATTCAGTTTTCTTTCTAGGTGTCTCTACAAGAGAAAAATGTAAATTGTTGTGACTTTTTGTTCAACTGCAAATTTGCTGTTGATTCAGTGCACAATGAAGTTCCTTTAAAGGATACTTGGAATCTCAAAATTAAGTATGTGATGAGATTTATATTTTTCCTTATGAACACAGTGATTCCATAAACAACAAGGCAACCTGGCATTTCATGGTGTTCACAAAAAAAAAAAAATCAGGCTTGCTTTGGAAAATTCGCCACAAAAGGGAAGGTCTGCAGAGTTCCTCATCTTTCTTATGCTATAAACACAATTTATACAGCCCTCTTACTTGCAGAGACTCAGGTTTTTCTGACTATTTTATTATTCATGTATTTTTTCAGGGCTTTTACCTGGCATTCTCTGTTTTACAATCAAACATGCCACACTACAAATTTCCCACGAGCAGAGTCACACCAGGCCTCGCATAACAACACAGGGACAAAACCAGCAGCCGACTTCTCCCCTCCTGGCAGAAGAGGCACAGGCAATTCCCTAAGAGGTGCAGCCACACAGAGAGTTCATTCAGGGCCAGACGGAACTGAAAAGGCAGCAGTGGAAGGACTCTGCTTAGGACTGTCAGGCCCGGGCAGCACAAAGCGCCGCGGGGTGCGCAGCCACACGGTGAGGGAGCAGCTCGCACAGGGGCCGAGGGAGCTGCCCGCACAGGGGCCGAGGGAGCTGCCCGCACACGGGCCGAGGGAGCTGCCCGCACAGGGGCCCAGGGAGCTGCCCGCACAGGGGCCCAGGGAGCTGCCCGCACAGGGGCCGAGGGAGCAGCTCGCACAGGGGCCGAGGAGCAGCTCGCACAGGGGCCGAGGGAGCTGCCCGCACAGGGGCCCAGGGAGCTGCCCGCACAGGGGCCCAGGGAGCTGCCCGCCGCTCCTGCTGCCGTGCCCCGCCGCTCCTGCTGCCGTGCCCCCCGGGCCAGCAGCGCCTTCAGCCGCGCTCCGCTCCGCCCGCCGCCGTTACCTGCGGAGGTGCCGGGTATTTCCTGTTCTGCGGCGTCCACATCCTGTGCAGGGAATCTAGGGAATTCTCGGACAGCTGGTGGGATTTTCGCCCCGCGTGACGGCCTTTCAGCTCCACATCCTCGTACGGGTTTTCCTTGGGTGACTCGCCTTCACGTTTGGGATTTCGGGGTTGTTGTTTTTTTTAAGGAAAGAAAAACAGACAGGAATGTAAAATTAGAAAAAAAAAAAAAATCATGTGAACCAAGTGAAAGGCTTTTCTAAAAGCTCCTCAGCTTTCAGCATGACTCATCCCTCTAGCTGCAGCTGGAAGTATTTGGAGGAGAACTTGGCTATGAAGTCGACAAGTTTCTTTGGATTTTTTTACTGTCCTTTTTTTTTTTTTTTTTTTTTTTTTAGCTAAAATGCGAAGATTTCACAAGACGTGCTTCTGAGCATCTGCAGCTGTGGAAAATTTATTGATACATAAAAGCTAAGGCACTTAACTTCTTTAAAGTGTATCAGTGGATTTTATAAATCTGTAACAGCCACTCACGGGGTGAAATGAAGACCAATAAATAATTGTGCTCAACACGCCGCCCTTACACACAATAAGACAATTCTTATTTGATGCAACCTTCATTTTTCTCTCCTCCTGAGAGAAGGCAAAGAAAGAATAAACACTCCAGCTCAGCAGTGCCAAGAGAGAAGACTGAAAGTGCAAAAGGAGAACAATTTCTGTCCCAACCATACTGCATCCTCAAAGTGTTCTTTAAAATATATCCTGTCTTCAAATTAGGCAGCTGTTCATTTCAAGTTACGTGAAACTCCTCTCTCCTGGAAGGAAACTCATCCTGCTAGTAATATATAGAGGCTTGACCAATTAATCCCTAAATATGACTTAAATGAAAAATACACTTAAAAGCAGACCTCAGTCTTTAAATTTTTACCATTTGAAAACCAGAACCAAAATTTATAGTCCAGGTTTAAGTGAGATCCCATACCCATCGTCTTCTCAAACTCCTGAACTTAGCAGACCTCTCACTGAACAAAGTAGTATGATGATGAATGAGTGCCGTCAATAAAATTAACATTTTGTATCCACTTTTTCAGACAGTTGATGATCAGCAACTGATTTAGAGCTTCAGGTTTTTGAAACACAAAGAAATTCCAGTTTTCCAGCCATCTTGAACAGAAAATCATCTCTTAAAAAAGTGGTCTACTCAAAATCAAGACCTGAATTTACAGAAACATCCAGGAAGTTAAAAGCTTTTAAACCAACTTTCTTTTGGTTTTATATCTAAAGACGAATTTAAAACCCATGAGTTTAGTACAATATGTGTGTTGTAGTACAGGCTATTTAATATAAGAAATTCAGCTTTCACTACATACTGTGTCAGTTGAGAACTGAGGACAGAAAGCTGTAGCATGGTTCATTATTCCCACTGTTACAGAAAATATTCACAGCATTTAAGGAGATTACAGCTGAGGCATATGGTGTTTTCAGTGAGAGCAAGGCCTGGGTTAACAGTCTATGTGACTACCAGCTATTTTGTTCTAGACAGACTTATTAAATTTCCTTATTGTACAAAAGAAAAGCAAAGCAGTTTGTGCTTTCTACTTTATTTTTGAGCCTGGAAGCGTGAGACTGCTTGATTCATCAATTACAGCCACAAGAACGTCTGCTGAGCAAGTTCACATATTCACAATACAAATAAAAATACAGTTTTGCTTCAGTAGTGCATCATACTGAGATTTCTAGTCAAACATAAGCACAAGAGTGAATGTTTTAGTTTTGTTCTAATTAGAAGCCTGAATCACTGCTGCTCTTGAAGAATGTTTGACTTGGCAATCAGAGCTTATTATTTCATCCAGAGGGAATCTGATTCTGGAGGCTGCACTATCATTGAAGCCAGTCCTCATGCCATATGGAAAGAACACCTTCAGGTGCATGGGGTATATGAAGGAAGACCTTTTGATGAATGCAATGAACAGGAAAAATCTTAAGCAACAAATACCCCTAAAAAAAAAAAAAAGAATACTATGGAGGACTATAGAAGTGGTTGATTCTTCCTGAGGGAAGGAAAAATAGATATCACACTCTGATTCTGTTACTTGTAGACTCTACGGCTCTAGAAATGGTAATCATAACAATGATAAATAGTAAAATTTGCAAAATGCTGTTACTTACAGATGATTAGGCTCTAGTGGCATAATAAAATTTCTTGTAAGCCCAAGTCAAGTATAGGTCAAGCAAGCATTTTGGAATGGATTAATAGATTTCGAAATACCCGGCTTCGTGAGACAGGGCTCAAACATGCGCTTCCTTGTGAAAACAAATGTTACTGCATTAGTCTACAGAGTACCCAAACTCCTGAGAAGAAACAAGCCCATCAGTGAAAAAAACCCTTTTTTACAATGTAAAGCATTTATAAATGTTAGGGGGATTCTCTTTCCAAAACACAGTGTAAAACAGAATTGCTTGAACCCAGTTAAACTCAACTCATAAATAATGCCGACCTGACATATTAAGTACAGAAATGGGCCCAGAGAAGTCTTGGATGAGAGAAGGGGGAGGAGCAAGGAACCATGAGCAGAGACTATTTTTCTGAGTCAGAGTCTCTACCAAAAGAGAGCTTGGGCCAAATTCCTCTTCATTGTAATGGGAAGGTCAGAGGAGACACCACAGGGATTTTAACCCTTTCCCCTAGAGCTGTGAGAGCTTCTGCAGATGACTGGTTTGCTGTTCTAGAACTCTTGTGTCTATTCTTTCTCTCATTTGCTTAAAAACCAAATTATTTCAGAGCTTGGGGGTTTTTTTCACTTTGAAATAACACCTTGAGACCAAATACACCTCACCATTTTTTTTGCCCTTTTTTTTTTTTTTTTAAGAAGAACCTCCTTCCAACCCAATTCTCAGATAATGAAATAGTCTGATCAATCAGAAACCACCTGGTTTTGCTGATGTGACTTTTGAAGGAAGTATTTGGTTCAAGCTGTGAACTAGAAGCGACACACAAACTATCTCCCCAGCAATTTTCAACTACCAGATTCTTAGTATATTTGCTCTCCCTCGTAGACACACAAAAGACCAGATACACAAAAAGAGGCAGCCCAGACTGGTTTCTGTACCAGTGACAAGAAACCAAAGATGTCAAGTAAACTAAAAGTGCCGAAAATACCCTGAACTGCCTCAAAACAGCATTTAACTGCATCTGACTGCACAGTGACTCCCTTCCATGGGAGAAAAGATTTGAGAAGTGGTGGTCACAGCAGGTGTGGGTCCCACATGGGAGTGAGGTCCTGCGGGAGACCCGGGGTGGTGGCTGCTACTGCTGCCACTGCAGTACAAAAAAGGAGGAAAGTTTCCATATCACTGGGCTGGCTCAGAGGTTTACAGCCTTCTCCTCAACCACCACTTCTCCAGTCCTAAGTCTCAGGCAAGGAATGTTTGCAAGCTGCGGTGCTTGGATTTGCTGCAAAAGGAAAACATATTTACAATGAAAGAGCAAGGAAACATCCTTGTTCCTGCCATATGGATGCCTATATTGGAAGCCAAAAGGAGAAACATTATGCAGTATAGAGGCCAGGCTTGTCTTAATGAGGCTGATCCAACAGCCACACAAGACAGCAGTAGATTTTCACTGACTTCAAAGGAAGCTGAATCATACCCCCAGAATGCATATGATCACAAACAGTAAGTCTTTGGCAAATACTGTCTCTAATCACCATCCCTACTCCCAGATCAGTTCCCTCTATAAGCATTTTTTCCAAGTTTCCCATTCTCTCGAATTCTACGTACCAAAGTGTTGAATTAACACAGGGCATTTATCTACACGACATTTATCTCCAGAAGATCTCACAGACAATTTAATGAATAGTCCATCAGGGAAGAAAAGAAAGAGAACCAAAAAAAAGATAAAATAACCACTGATGTTTAGAAAAGTCCTGAGGAATGCAGTGCCTTGAGCTTAAGGATCGATGAGTTTCCCCCAGGGGTTGCAGTTCTTCACTCCATGATGCGTTGGGAGTCAGCCCCACCAAGTCCTGAGGCAGCACACAATGTTCCTCTGCTCAGCCTCTCACACGTGGCAAATGGGAAGCAGAGGCAGACTCAGCGAGCCCGTCTCACGCTGAGAAAGGAGTGAAAAGTAAGGCTGAGGGGGAAAAAAAAGAAGCAGGCAGACGCTTCTCTATAAATGGCAGAAAGCAGGGAAATGCATCATTTCGTTCTAGATGGGAGAAACAATTATCAGAGGAATTAAGTGATTCACAGAGTGCTGATTATAACTCCAGCCTTTTGCACTGCCAGGAAGAGAGAAGAATGGAACAGCAGGTATAGAGTGAAGGAAAAGACTCTTAAATATTTGTTAAGTTGGGTGCATAAAGTGGGAGCCAATGCTCACAGAGGAGATACAGAATCCACAGGGTGATGCTGAGTGCCCAAGCTAAGAGCCTGCTGCCTTCCATTCCTGGCTACTTAGAAAGCCCAGGGACCTGAGTTGCATGGCCAGGACAGTTACCACCTCACAAATGAGGTGCACATGCATTGCTCATTCATTTCAGTCATAAAATTACACCAGTGAAGATCCACACCACCAGTGCTGGAGGAAAACTGGGCCACTGGGATGTTTATGAGCATGTTCAGATCAAATGGATGAAAACCAGTAAATCTCCACACTCCCATTAAGCATCCAAGCTTAGATCTTTGGTGCACAGATGAGCTCTTTCAACATCAGAGATGCTGCAACTTTGCATCTCAGCTGGGGAATTTACCCCAGGAATCTGCAGAAAGAGGAACTATTTCAATCTCAAGTTACAGCTGACACATATTACAACTGCTTTGAAAAGCTCTTGCTGAACAGCACTAAGTTCCAGACCATTTCTTGCTTTTAGTCCTATCACCCAGTGTATCTGCTCAGTATCACGAGCTCAGAAAAGCAGAAGAGCGTCTGCAACAAGCAGAGTGGCAAGTTTAAAATGCAATCAGCCTTTTGGGCCCTGGTCCATGGACTTTGTAGGCAACAACCTGTGCTTTCTGAACTTCTCCAGTCCTGCTTTGCCTTGCAATAAGCAGAAGAAGCACTGCAGATACTTTCAGCTCCCTGCGATCTCTGTGGGGACTGCAAGAGCTTAGAGTGTAGTCATAATGAAGTATAAGGGAAAACAATTTGCACAGCTGGTAAATGAACAAGAAATTTCATCCCCAAAAATCACCCATTTACCACTCAGTCCAAAATCATGTGCATGAAAACATCTGATGAGCAACTGTTGGCACAGTACAACAACAGCTCCTCTAAACTGCCTGCATTTCAGGGGCTTCACCCTGCTGACTTCAACACAGTCTCTGAATTTAAAGGAGGATTTGGGAGAGCAGTCTCATGGTCTTTTTTTCTTCTGTTTTACTAACCTACAGCACTGACTAGAAAGCCAGGCAGAGACTGTCACAAGAAGTCGTAATGGATGTTATCATGATGAGACACACTCTACAGAGAAAAACTGAGCTCTAAATAGGGCATGAGATGATTATTAAAAATGAATCCATGTATCCAAATGTAACAACAAAGCAGCAAGCTGATTGTCAATAGGATCAGCTGAATATTTGGCCTTTCTTTGACAGGCCCATATGAACACTGTTTGATTTATTGTGCTCTGGCTGCCAATACCCTACAGTGTCTATTATTAAATTTGCCACTATTACACTTTCCAAAATCTCACATTCATTTTAGGCTGTCACAGGCAGACTGTGGGTGCAGAATAAGACAGGAATATACTAGTCTGTGATCATTGCCCTCATTTTGCATCAATCCTAGTTGCAGAAACCTGCTGGTGTCTGACTAAAAACCCAAAATGTCTTCAGAGAAGCAGCTAGCACAGCACTGCTGGCAGAGTTACAATCTCTCCAAGTTTGCTTCAGCTTCACAGCAGCCCAGCAATTCCCATTTCTCCCTGATTTTTCATGGGATGATAATATGACAGACTGAAATGTGCTACAAAATCATGACAGGCAATAATGTGGCATGTGAGGATGAGATTTTACTCAAAAGATCAACTTGCTCTCTTTCTAACCCTTTCCCACATTTACTGGAAGAACTTTGCAAATGTTCTAATTTGAAAGCAATGTCAAGCTGGAACATTTTCCAACTTGACCTCAGTCATCATTGCTGCAGCTCTGATCACACACAGCGAAGGATTCAGTAAAACAGCTAAATAATCTCATTTTGTTACATGACATGCACTATGCCAAATTTACACAAGAAATCAAACCAATTAATTGGTTTAGGAGAGATGAGGTGCCTTTACCAGCAGGCATGGAGTGACTTGTCCTGTTTTAATGCACAAGTAAACAAGAAGCTGATTATCCCAAACTGAAGCAATACTCAAACTGACAGAGGAAAAAGCCAAACGATTGTGTATGACTCCACTGTCAAGTTTTTATCAGTCACCTGTGGTGTCAGCTGTAACAAGATTCAATTATATTATATACCCCTACAGAAGCAGTGATTATGTTGTCCTCTTAAGGCGCAAAAATCTGTCAATAGAAGTGTCCAGCTACTGAAAGGCCTCAAAATCTCCTAAACATGACCGTGAACAGGCCCAGAGAGATGGAGGATGCATAAGAAACCCTCCCCAAGAGGGCCAGCTGTCCCTGAGACAATGAATTGAGGGACACTCCCAGTGGGAACCTACCAGCAAGATCCCATTCAGAAATTCATCCTGGCTTTAGAGATTCCACAGCAATGTTTTTGAGGCGTTGCCTTATTTTCTAGACTACTTCAGTTCCAGCTGCCAAAGCAGACACGGAGTCATGCAATGTTCAATTAAACATTCTCAATCTACGACGCAACACACGGAGCCCAGTTGAGCAATGCGTTTTCTGCACATCTGTCGTGTCCTCTTGGAGGAAATCTCCACCTGTTCTGCTGTGTACAGCATTCTGGGGACTTAGAGAGTAAGAAGGCTTGTCTTGTCAGAGGTTCCTTCCACTAAATTTAATTTCTAAATGGAGTGTTATTTCTTTCACCTAGTTTTACTAGATTTTCTCAAGTCAAACTTAGTACTATGCCCTTAACCTTCATTTCACTTTACTCGTTCAACTTTTTTTTGGTGGTGATTACAAGTTCTTTCTCCTAGATGTCAGGTCAACAATGCTGCAGAGACACAAGACCTTAAGTACCAGTATTCCAACATCTCAGCTGCATGTAGACAAGCAGACTGGAAAACTGGAACCGTATGGTCCATATGACAGGAAATACTGTTATGCACAAACACAGCAGAAGCAACAATCTCAGCCATCTCTTAATACTATGATCGTTTCTTGAATTCACACAAAGCCAAGCGTGGTTTCCCCAACCGGATTCAGAAAGCCACATCAATTTTGGTCTGATTAAAGGCTCATTCAAAACCACAAGAAGCAAAACAATGTTAAGTTTACTATGACTGCCACATTTCTGTGAGTGCTAGTACAGAAGATGAATGAAGTCCACATGGTTCCTTGCACATGGAACACAGCTCTGATTTTTATTAGGAATGTGCACCCCTTTATACAAGGGCTGCTTGATTAATGCAGAATGGATCATTGTGTTCCAATCCAATACCTGTCCTGAACTTACCATGCAGGTATTTCATCTATTAAAGTCTACAGAAATATTACAAAATTGAACAAAGCGTCTGGTTCGTGATGTCACTGGATTTCAGAGCATGATCATTTTTGGTTTCAATATACCTTAAAACTTACTTTTTTAAATAAAGGCAGCTCTCAAGATAAACTACACACAGCAGTTCATTGCTGCCCTGGTCATTAAAGAATAAGCAGTGCAAGGGCACCAGGAGGAAGACAAAGCTTTGGTGTGCATATGCCTCACATGAAGAGGCCATGTGGTGACCAAAAAACCAATGACTCCAGGCCTAGCAATTACACGCTTAGAAGCTGCTTAGCCTGGGGAAGGCTGGGGGATAACCCAGCTGCTGTCTGCCACTGCCTAGAAAGGCAAGTGAAAAAGACAGCACCAGGCACTTCTTGCCGGTGAAAGGATGAAGGACAACATCCTTCAAGTCTGAAAGGAGAATTCAGACTGGATAGAAAGAAAAATTTGTTCACAGGGACATCAAGAAACCATTATTCACAATGGAGGCTAAGCAGTGGAGAAGGCTGCACAGGGAGGCAGTGAAGCCATCCTGCCATGGTATTTTGAAAACTCAACCAGATGTAGCCCTAAGCAACCTCATTTAATGTTGAAATCAGGCTCGCTTTGAGCAGAGGCTGGATCAGCTGACTTCACAGTCCCTTCCAACCTGAATTTTTTATGATTCTGTCTCACACTAGAATACTTAGAGCATTCACAGCATTCACCGCTTTCTTTCCTTGTATTCTAACACTTCCTTGCATTACAAATATTAATTCTAAGGGGTGGGGGGACATGACACTTTATTAAGCTTATTACTGCAGCAACAATGTTTTAACTGCCTACAAGTTTTAGGGAGGCAAGGAGATTCAACAAGGTATAGGGAAAAAAAGACCCACTGGCACCTCCAGGGCAACTGTTTGCCAAGAAAACTCAGAGAACAGTGACAGAGCCCTTTATATAGCTTTGAAGCAGATGTAGATCTATAAAATAAACTCACTCTTGCAGACACCTGGTTTGCATGAGCACAAAAGTGCTACTTGGAGACTGGGGTCTAGCACCACTGGTATAAATTATGCAGATGTGATACACAAAACTACGATAGTTTCTTTAAAGCTGGAGATCAAACCTCTTTGGCTTGTCTTTAATCATGCCTGACAGTTTGTAAGAATAATACTGATTTTGTGTTCCCCCCCGCACTGCCTGTATTGAATGAAGTGCTTGGAAAGAGGTTGTGAAAAAGCAGTACAAAACAATGAAGTTCTGTGTTTGTCCACAGATCTGAAATTTTGCATTCTCTTCCCACTGCCCTGCCAAAATGGCCAAATTATAGTCTGCAAGGGGCTGCTTTATAGTACCCATGAGTTGGAAGAGCCCATTATGATTTTTGTTTTACTGAACCCAAGAGTTCTTCTCATTTGAAGAAAGCTTCTTACCAGTCCTGCACCTTTTATATTGATATTTAACAAACCAGACAAGGGAAAGAATCATTACCACATAAAATCTGGCGGCACAGTGACAAGTCCTGAGCAAAGATGAGCACTGTAACTAACACACAATACATTCTCAAGTGTGAGTAGCACGGCAGTCTGTCATGGAAAAGGCTGATGATATAAGGATGCACTACACAGAAAATGACTTTTTAGTATCTAAAAAAGATTTCATTTTAACAGACACTGAGCAGGAGCTGAAAGCTTCTGTTCCGAAAGCAATTTTTTTGAATGGCATAGACAAAGTATACAGCTGAGAATGGAAAGAGTAAATTCCTGTTTTCACTGAGGCTGACAAGCCAGAGACAGAATTTTGGTCTGACAGAGAGCCCCAGGCTCCAATTTGTGGCCATTGTTCTTTGCTATATCAACTGATATGACCAAGTATAGTTTTGTTCTATTGTCTTTGTTTGCCTCTCAAACATTTGTAAGCACTATTAGAGTGCTTTTTACCAGACTAAACAAGCCCAGCTTGTCAGTGTCTCTTCAGAGGATGTGTGCTCTAGGGTTCCAGACTATCTTGGTAGCCCTCCAGCTTTCAGTATATAAAGATTCATTGCCCAAAGTAAAACCAAGTCCCCTTTGTATCTGTTGCAATAATATTATACTGAAAGAGTTAAAAATAAAGCAGATATTCATCACTTGTGTGGAAAATCTGTCCTCTGAAGGGCTGCCCAATTTTTGGTAATTATAACAACTTTTTTTTGATGTTAAAAGAATGTATGCATAGGCCATAGATTTCCTTCTAAGACCAAAAGAAACATGTTTTTCTTATGAAGCTTAATGAAAACAGTGTTTTTTGTTGTGCATTCCTGATGGTTGTATAGCTAAAGGAAATTAATTCCTCTTTAACCAGCAACTGGGACTTGGAGGAGACCAGGAACAGTGCTACAAATAACTGCTTTGGGGCAGTCCACACCGGAGTCCTGAAAAGTTCAGGCTGACCACACAAGGCCTCTGAGGTTAATCTTGCTATTGGATAGTTCTGTAAACACTGTCTCGGGTTCTGTTCTTTACATTTTTACACCACTCAAGGCTTCAAGCCAAGATCTCGATAAAAAGAACGATTTGGTACTTGAAAAGCATTGGCAAAAAGCTGACCAAACAGTCTGTTTCCAATACTACCCAATGAAGTCTGAAAGAATCAAGACTTCCTGCATGCAGCCTGAGAGCTACATTTGCACTGAAGGATCAAACCCATTTAGCCTCCATTTAATCTCTCTTTACTGACAGCACTGAATGTTCCTGCACATGGCATGTGTTCAGCAATACACGGCCTGCCCACAGCCACTCAACATCCTGCTGTGAGCCCATGTTCTGCAGCAGCTTCTTACCTACAATGTCTTCATAGGCATTTTCTTCTAAAGTGCTCTTGGATCCAAATTTATGCTGGCTCTCGGTTCCATTTTCAGTTGGGGAGGGAGGGTACAGGGATTGCAGGCTTGAGGCATCCTCAAACTCAAAGGATTTTCTAAAGTTTAAAACAATAATAATGAGTAACAAGAATGCAAAATTATTCAAACATTTAGATGAGCATTTGCTTGCTAAGAAATATATATAAAGTGAACCACAACAAACAAAAAATCCCACATTATGCTTTAAGGACTAACTTTTAGCAGACCATAAGTCCTGTGCTCACAGCAGTCTCTAGTATAATCATCTATGACACTTCTATGAAGTTGGAAGTATTGCTACCCAATTATGCAGACAGGAAGAAAATATCGAGAAAATATGTGATATTTTTCCAAGTTTACAGAGTAAGTTAGCAGCACAATCCTCAGATTAGAAATTACCTTGTTCTTTCCAGAGGCCCAAGAAACATGTAGCCCTCTCTCCTAAAGAAAGACACAGTGTCTGGAAAGCATTCCTGCACTGGTTGCTCTGGGAGATGTAGCCTTAGTTTGACACTATTCACATCTTGAACTTTCAGATATGTTCCTGCACAGAGCTCAGTGTACAAATGCCAAAGGCAGACTCGTGTGAAAGTCACCTGTTTCCCTTGCACACCCTGTGTCAAGCACTGACAGCAAAGGAGAAAGCCTTGAGGAAATGATCCCTGGGGTACATGAGCAACCTGGGCTGACGGCTGGGGGCTGAAGGTTTGCCCTTTCTGGCAGGAAGGTGAGGACCAGCTGGGTCAGGTGAACACACACAACTTGTCTCCCACCCACACCTGCCCCAGGTACTGCTGAGCAGTTCTAGAGGTAGAAGAGGCCAAGTTCTTCCCACTCTCAAGCTATCTACACTCAAGCTGGGAGGGCCACAATTTGCAGTGCTAGCAGTACAGGGGCTGGCATTCATTGCATTGATTTACAGCTGAGGATGAAACAGTGAGAAAAATGGGCTCAGGTCAGAGCATAAATCCCATGGTGCTGCAAGGCTTGCATGGACTGTGCTGGTCTGCATGCTTCACTCACTGAGACCCAAACTAGATTAACAATAAATCATCCTACCATCAACCCTGCTTCTTCTTCTTCCCAGCTGGAGTGAAGCATATGTTACAGCATATCCATGTGGCAGTGACAGAGTCTCATGAGACACTTTGGCCTGTGAGTTGGCTCAAGCATCCCTACAGGTAACACAGTGACTATTGCAAAGAGCAATACATTCGAAAAGAGCATTTCCTATTTGTCTGCTGGAGCAGGCTTACAGCTCAGGATCGGGCTTAGGAGCCTCCTCTCTCCCCTTTCCCTAAGCTTCGGAATATCCAGGTCCAAGTTATTCACATCAGGATTGTGGCAGAAACAGTCTGTGCACGTCAGATCCAGACAACTGCTCCTCCACAGCTACTCACAGTTACAAAGGATGCTGACACACTGAAGACATAGCTGTGTATGAAATGAGACTTCCTAAAGTAGTTAAATATCCAGCTCCTATAGATTTCAAGGCACCACTGTGATGTGGTGACACTGTATAGGATGACAGGAATGGCTTTGTGGACCAACACTCAGCTGTGGTCCATGTGTCCCAAGCCTCTGCTGTGACACTCCTCTCCTGCGCTCTGTGTGTGCCAGAGGATTTCCAACTGCTAGGGAACACCCAGCCCACACCACTCTGAAATGTTAAAGCAGCTGTTGGCAGCAGATTGCCCAGATCCAGCCTGGCTTTCTGCTAGCAGGCAAACATGAGAGACTTCCTCCATATTACTAGGATATTGAATTAACCACCAAAAATAAAACCAGTGCTTTCAACCAAAGTATTGGGAAAATAAATACCCTCAGTCCATTCTCATGACATTCCAGGGAGTGCAAACCACATGTATGTTCAATCTGAAACACACAGCTACAAGCTGCAGACACAATGAGTTATGTCTGTTCTCAAAAAAAGAACAGTTTAGATACTGAGATTTCAGTAATTACTATCAACCAAATATTATTATTCTTAGATGACTTGTATGGTCTTAAGTTCTTTGTAAATCTTGGAGTTCTCCTTTCTGTAACTGAAGGAAGAACAGTAGCAAAGACAATGAAATCGAGATTTTTATAAAGGATTTCCACCCACCATTTAAGATAGCCAGCAAACCTGAGATTTTTGGGAGGTTGATTTGAATTTATTTAGATCATGATTAACAAGAGGTGTGTCCAGAGAAGTCATTAAACTACAGTGGGTAAAGCTGTTACAAATGAATGGATACCTACCCAGTAGAATGTCAAACTGAATTGCAAGGATCATCAGATACACATGACAACCCTGTTAATCCTACAATTTATATTCTACAACTTAAATTGATAAATAATGCTTTTTGGAAGGCTTGTTTCTCCTAGCCCTAACCCAGGCCTGAAGATCCTTTGCTGAACTGTGCTGTTGTCTAACTCTGCTAAGACAGGAGACTGAACCTGCAGAACAGCAGGTGCAAGCAGAATTGTACCTCTTCTGGAAAGCAGCTTCAAAACTATCTCAAAAACTCATTGTGATAAAATATTGTGGTTCTTAGATGAGTTACCCCTTTTCCAATAAAGGGTATCACTTACACCCATTTTAAAATTACTGTTTGTCTTCTGCACATTGCCAGTGCTATGCTGAACAAACTGAGGACAGCTTTATTTCACAAATTCTCATTAAAAACTAGATTTACTTCCTCTGAGATTATTGTCAGGACTCAAAGATAAGCACTGCTAATCAGAGCTTGAGTTTCCACATCCCCCCACACCTTTCTGGGAGAAACAACACGCCTCAGCAGAGCTGTTTGATCTTTCAGAAGCAGGTGTCTCCTGAGAGGAAAGGACAGAATATGAAGGCTCCTCTTCTCCTCTTCCTGCCCCACTATAATTCAGGTCAGTATAATTGTGCTGACAAACTTTCAATAACTGAACCAACAGCAAGCAGTAGATACTGAAGGGATAGTGTGCATCTGAGATGATGTTTAGCAGTTCCTTGCAGACCTCATCACTAAATATCAAGGGAAGGTGTGTATCATGCACAGGCACAGACAGGTGAATTCATTAAAAAATGCTGTAATTTGAATGCTTAGCAACAACTATGCCTAAAATCTTCTAAGCAATGAGCAGAATGAGTTCCACCATGTCTAAAACTCAAAATAAATCATGTGGTTAAAACAAGCCAAGCTCCAGAGATTGCTGGGGAATTGTTGCCATACACTCTCCCTATCATTAACTCAGGAAGGATATAAAGGACTGCCTGTGATAAAACAGTTTTCTCAGCATTAATCCTCCACAGCTTTTAATAGTAACTTAGGATAATATTCCTGAGCACTGAATTAAATAAAATCATCTACACTGCATAAAACTGACACAACTGCTAAAGTAATGAACTTTAGAAAGAGAAAACCTCTGCAGGTACGTTTTACAGGAAGAAAAGACTGTGAGGGATCAGCTATGGTCCCACTACCCGACAGTAACAAAATTATGGTCCATTAACAATCACAATTAAGGGCATCTGTGCCAACATGGACTAGACAACCTTTAGCACACCTAACCTAGAGCCTTTTTGGGGGATCGAGGAATGAAGATCGTAGAACTCCAAAACTGAAGGCATGCAAAGGTATTGTACCAGTGCATCCTATCAGAGCAGACCAGCAGGAAAAACACTTGTCTTGCAGGCAACTCCTAGCTTTTCTTATGTCAAAAGCATTGCATTAGCGGGCGAACTTAAAATACTGTTACTACAAAAATACAGCCCATTTATTTAGTTATTTATTTATTTGGAGAACCGAGCAGATTTTCCTTGACTTTTACCTATTCTGGGACTTTCTGTGAAAGCGCGACTCTTTCTTCTGCCTTCTGGTCACCGGGGGTGCAGGAGTGGACGGGAGGGGAGGAGGAGCAGCAGGTGTGGGAGATGGAGGTAGGCCATTGCTTGGTTTGCTTTTGTGGGATTTGTCTGCCTCGTACTCAAAGGTGCGTTTGGGCTTGGGGACGGGATTCACGGCGCTGTTAGCTGGGCTTTCCAGGAGCACTTTGGGGCCAGCTGAGTTTGCAGTAACCCCCTGTTTTGTTTTACTGCTTTTCTCAGCCTCAGGAGGTGTTTCTGGTTCACTCCCCAAAATAACACTCCCTCCTTTGCTATCGCTCAGGGTTTCACTCAGTCCCTCCACAGTACTCAGAGTCCCAGACTTTTTCCTCCCTTTGTCAACACTGTAGCAGCTACTTGGTAACTGGGGGAGGCCTCTGCCCGACTGCTCCTTCAGTGCTTGCTCGATCTTCTGGATTCTGTTGAGCACGGCAGAGGACTCTTTCCTCACATGGCTCTTAAGGAAAGTGGCAGAAGAAGGTTCGCTCCTGCCTGGTCTCTTTTCAAACCGATGGCAGGAATCCCTGTCCAGCAGTTCCTCCTCCTCGGTTTCTGGGTAAGAGCACTCGGAAAATGTTCGGCTCATTCTTCTGAGCCCTTTGAAATCAAATGTCTTGTCGCTGCAGGGAGAGGTCAGCACACTGGGGCAGCTCTCACTGCCTGACCTCTCCCCAGCATCCCTCTTGTCCACACACACACTCGTCCTGGGGGACAGCTCCCGGCGGCATTCCCATTCTGTGATCTTCTGCCTGATGTCCAGCGCCTGCGAGCGGACACTCACCCTGCTGATGGAGAGGGTCCTCAGTTTGGTGGCAGTGCCCAAGGACAGAGTGCTCCTGGTGAGCGGATGGCTCCCTATTGCTTCCCCATCTTGAGCCTCATTTGGAGTCTCCTTTTGGTCAGCCTTGAACACGGACAGCCTTTTATCCAAAGCACCCACACTGATGGCTTTGAGGGGGTGGCTCGGGGAGTCGGTGTCCGATGGGCTCGTGGAGGTGCTCCGCAGCGTAGAGGTGCGGCTTTTCCAGTCCTTGAGGCACAGTCTGGAGCTGGAGACTTTGGAGAGCCCAGTAGAACGGGAAGAGTCCTCGCTGTCGCTGAGAGGGTAGGCAGGGCTTCTTCGCGGGGACAACAGGGGCGGCGGAGTGGCTGACTGGCACCTGGAAACAGAAAGAAATAAAAAAATCAAGGCCTTGGGGAAACTGGAGTTATTTGCCAAATTTCTTCTGGCTGAAAGTCTCCACACTGCAAGACCAAAGCATCGTTAAGACACCAGTGACCACTCAGCCACAGAGTCGGGGGTGGGAGGTGGCAGCATTTAACTGGTGTCAGTGATGGGCCATGAGCAGGACACTTGGCACATCCAAAACAAGGTTTCTCGCCTCTGTTTCACCCTGAACTTAAAACCAGCTGACATTCTCATAGCAAACCACTGCCTTGAAAGCATCTACTACCTGCAGATGAGTAGACCTGGTTCATCTTCAGTCTGATGCTGTGGCCAACAGATTCAATTCCCCTTATCAAACAGAAGTAGTTTCTTACCAAAAGAATATTACACACTGAGAAAACGCATTTATCTGCCCACACTGTGTGTTGGAGAATATAAACTACATAGAAAGATCTCAGTGTTACCCTGGAAAAAACCCTTGGAACAAATTCTTGCCATGGTTTGCAAAATCAGCTATTGTTACTGGGGTTTTGTACGTTGTTGCAAGGACTTTTAAGAACAAAAGACACAAGGAAACTAAATAACACATTAATCATTCGCCTCATCAGTGATGAGCCAGCAGTAAGGAAATTAAGCCAAAACCATGTCAAAAAAGGGGGTTTGCCGCCCTGCCAAAATCCATACATACAAATCATAGCAGAAATAATCACAACTCCTTTAACATTAACCCCCTTCTGTTCCAAACAGTACAGGAAAAAGAGGAAAGACCCCTAAGCAATGCCTCGCATATGCAATTAAGTTTGTGCTGTGCGAACAACAAGGCTGTGGACAACAAGCTGGATTTTATCATCTGTCCTGTACACAGACAAGATCCAAATGAAAGACCTGCTTGACCAAAAGAAATCAAGGGAGCAAATGTCTGCACTGTAGCAAAGGGAGAAGAGATTCAGAAGATCTCTGCTGCTATATTGTTTTGTTTCCAACAGCCAGCCAATACCTACAGTAGAGATGCCAACTTCTGTGCAGTAATCCAAAAACTCCAGAGCACTGGCGTGATTTCTGAAAAATTTACTGTGACGTAGGAAATATTTTCTTTTCCTTCAAATGCAACCCCAAACCAAATTATCAGATTTCATCCCAGTTTCCTACAGTGGATACTTCACAATCAAAGCTTGAAAATATCACAAAAGGGAAAAGTTCTGGTCAGAAAAATACAATAATCAAATTATCACAAAAGGGAACCTTTTTTCAGAGGTCTGAGACAAGCAAGTCTATTTGTCACAGAAGTTACACCACTTGGTGACTTTTATTTCTTTATTGTTTTGAAAGATAAACATGCCTGTAGAAAAAGAGATGCCATGTCAAAGATGATGGCAAATACTCCTTAAACAACTGCCTAAAGCAGTTATTTCAGGAGAGAAAGGATGCATGCCAGAATATGCTCTTTGCATCCCAGAAGTTGAATTTCCTGCCATTCTATACAGCTGCAGACAGGTGTCTTAAGAGATCTCAGAAGATCAAAAGCAGGTGACAGATGATGAGTGCTTTTGGCTGGCTGTTGCAGCGCAGAGTTTGTAGTGGATTACCTGGAATTACCTTGGCCAACATACCCTTATAGTGTCTGAAAATGAAACCTGAATCAGCCTCCTCAGGCTTGGTGGGGCACCCTGATTCTTCATTCTTTTTGCCTGTCTCATCTCAATCTCTTCAGGTTAATACCTCAAAGCCAAATTTTTATATTATTCTTAACCCTGCCTCAGCTCAGATTTGTGATCACATTCTGCTAATTCTTTCATGTCATGCCGACATGAAAGCTCTGTCCCAGAGCTGCAGTGACATTTCTCTCAAGGAAACAGGCATCACCCAGTGGAAGTGTATTTTACATCTAAAGACTACAGCCTCAGAAGCTGCATGTTGGCTAAATCCACTGTCAGGATTCAGCTACAGGATAGGGAAAGAAGAGACCCTGTGGAACACTTTAGCATGTTACGACTTACTTATTAGAGTCTAATCTGTATTGACAAGAGCAAGAATAAAATACAAAATGACTGGAGTAAGGTCAGTAGAATGGGACAGCAGAGGTGAAGGATATGCTGACAATCTGAGAATCATAGACACCTCTCTCTGCCTTTGACACACTGCACAGAAAATACCATAGGCATAGACCTTTATGTCCTTATACTCTAAGAAATATCTTTTCAGCTGTTTCCACTGTCAGAAAAAGGTTTGGTGATTCATCAGGAAAGGAGGAAAAGGGGAAAATTATGGTTGGCATAACCAGAAGAAGTTGCAAAACATTTTTTCTTAAGAGGTATGAGCCATTCTTTTAAATTCCAGGTCCCCAGTAAGGTAATTGCAATTAAGGCTTAGTATTGAAACCCCCAAATTCAGTTACAAAATTCCCACTCACTTCCACTGCACAAGACTGGGGCTGCAGAGCCACAGGCCTTCTGTAGGGGTTTACTCTCAAGGACTTGGGTTGCATCAGTGAAGAAAGAGATTCTGTTTTACACTGCATTACACTCTAAATTTAAGTAATCCAGAGAGAATCTATAGGAATAATTCAACAGCAAAGAGGAACAAAGCTGATGGTTTCAGCATGCATTCCCTAAAGGATGCTGCTAAGTAACAGAATGAGAGAAAAAAACAAGTCCAGAAGCTGATCAGTGGATAATAAATTGGATCTTGCCCAAGAAACCTACTTCCATTAGAAGAATATTCTCTTGAAGGCACAACAGTTCCCCAGACTTTAAAACCAGTATTACTGGACAGAGATAAAAATTAAGAAACTTGCAACGTTCCACAAAAAGACTGTAAAGCAAAATGCTTTTGTTGAAGTCTCCTGCATACAGAGTGATGCAGTGCAGCACCTTACAATGCATATTATTACATAAACTTTATAAATATCATGTATAAACAGCATAAATAGAGATTATGGAATCAAATTCAGCTTTCTTAACAAGTTCCCTTAACCAACACCTTCATTCTGGGCAAGGATATTTCTTTGAGGATATCAGTATTTCTCAAAAGACACTGTAGTAAGTTGCTCTGGTTCCCTAAGGGCATTCTTCCAAAATGCAGCCTTTGGTGTGCAGTTCCCAAACCCTTCGCAAGGCAGCTGTGCACTGCAATCTCAAAGGCTGCCAAGCAGCCCACGATGCCCTCTAAACAGGTCACAGACCCTGGAACCACCTTTCTGCCTGCACTCATTGCTGCTCACTGAGGAGAGCAGACAGAATCCAAGAGTTGCTTTCCAGCTCTCTAGACCATGCTTAGCTTTGCTGTTGTGATTTGTTCCTTGAGAAATCAGCAGTTACCTACGGTAGAAGGAAACTGATAATATCAGTCATGCTCTCTAGGATTTTGAACTGTAGTTACAACTGATCTTCGTGTTCTGATTCAGTCTCTTCTCTCCAGTTTTTCTTTTTCTCACCCAAATGTAGAAAAAACTTGTAACTTACAAAATCTGTAATTCTCAAGGGCTGCTCTCAAATATATAGTTTGCTCTAGTAAAGGCATCTCCTTTCACCAGGTCCAGTGAGCACATGTGGATACAAGTGGAGCTATATCTCAGCTGCACCAAGTAGAGAACAGAAGCACTTCTTTGAGATAATTTGCAACCTACTCATCACAAGGCAAAAGATAAAAAACTGAATTCCTGCCCTTTAGCAAGACTGACTTACACTAAAAATCTATGGGGATGGAGAAGGGCTGGTTCTCCATGCCAAAAGTACCTGAGTTCTTGCCCTCTATCTGACCAAAAAGTCAAAAGGTCTCTAATTTTGGACAAGACACCAATATTCTTCCTGCAAAATGTGGGTGCTAACATTTGTCCATTTGTAGAAGAGGAAGAATTATTAAAACCAGGGGGCCTGACCTTTTGATCCAGTAGAGCAGAAGCACAAGCTTCTTCCTACTTCCAATGCCAAACATCAACTCCAGAAAAGAGAAGAAATGGATGTAGGAAATTCCCACAATTTCATGAGTAGCTTTCAACAACAGGAGGCAGCTAGAAAGAAGAGCAGCTCAAGAGCTGGTTCTGTGTCTTTTGGAAATCAGAGTGTAGGTGGATAATCAGAATGTGCATTTATTGAGGCATTTGCATCCAAGATCCACACACTTTATGCACTTTATATACACTAAAAAAAGTCTTAGGTTGCATTTCAGGCATTAACAGTGACTGGAGGGTGGTTAAGTGACTTGCCTTGAAAGAGTTACAGGACTCCCAACTCTCACTGCCCCCCCTCTGACCTCTAAGCAGCTCAGACTCTGCAGCACTGTTTTAGCTTTCCTGAAGTATCAGGAGTGACCACACAGACCATCCTGTCCTGGGGAAAGGCGAGCTGGAAGAAGCCACTCAGCAATTTTTCAGTTTTGCAAACTCCATCTGCTCTCTTAAACCAACACATACAGAATAGTAGGACAGATTTTGGCACTCTGATCCAGGGAATTTCCCACTTCAACATGCTCATGCATGGGAGCCCATTTACTGGTGAAAGAACAAGGAACATGCTGACAAAAAGGTACTGGGTTTTCCAGGCTCCTGTTGATGAGATGCCATCATTTCCCAATGACACTGATGTTGGGTGAGCTCATGCAAAGACTCCCAGCACCAGTTTTACTCCTCAGGACTTTCTCCTCACTTTTGTTAGGAAAAATTTTGCTTTCTTAGTGTTTTATTTAGGTTTTTTTCTAATCCCTGGTTCTTCTTAGGGCATTGTGCAATTTCATCAGGACAACCTAACCTGTTTCAGGGTAACAATAACATCAGAATCAGCTGTGACCAGATTGTGAGTTTGGGAATGAGTAGATTTGCCTGGACACAACACTAGAGACTTCTTGTTGCTCTAGCTGATATTTAAGGAGATCTGAAACAAAAGCAAAAGAAATTTCTCCTTGCAAGGGCAGAAAAACCTCATGTTTAATAGACACACTAAAGCTGCCCTGATAGGTTAATGAGGATGTAACTTTGAAATTCTCTGGAAATTTGTAAGCTAGAATGCTAAGAAATGTTCAGCTACCAACTGCCAGCCACTCTGAGTGCAAATACTGGAATCCATCCTTCCCAGAGCAAGGCAAAGTGAGAGGGAATCACACCCTATTCACCTGCTAACTGGAACCACTCACTACACTGTGCACATTTTGATGTACGGCTGCTGAGAACAGATGTAATGGCTCACTATGGTATTCATTCATATCAAACTTCCACTTGATTTGACGAAGCAGGCAGAGGAGAGAAAATATGTATAGACCAACAGAAGCTCAAATTAGAAGCGGTGTTTATGTCCCATTCCTTCTGTGACAGAACCAGCACTTTTGCAGAGGTTCGGTACCCACAGCTCCTTGTAATGAGCAGTTCCACACCCTCCAAGGGCAGTGCTGCCAGGAAATCACCCAGCAAACAAACAGAGCAAACAAACAGAGCACATAAACTCTCCTGCCTTTGTCAGACATTCTTGGGAAAGCTCCCAGTATAAATCAATACTTTTGCACAAACAAAAACTGAACACACCACTGCAGTACAGCAATCTCCCAGGCCTCTTCAGGTGCAAAAAGGCAGAGTAATTCAAAGCAGACCAAAAGCCTTTAAGGGCTTTGATTGAAAGCGATGATGAGGGACACTTCTCCAAAATTTCCCCCTTCCTCTCTCTATACAAGAGCTAGTAATGAACTTCCTCTACGCTTTCCTCCAAAGGACTGTGAGGAGTCCACTTTGAGCTGTCAAACACTAGCAGTCAGTGGTGTGGTTGCACTTTGAGATGAGTTATGGAACAAGTCATTTCACAGAGCAGCATGGATTCAGCATTATTTTCTTGTGACAATGTGCCATTTCCTTTCCTTTCCTTTCCTCACCCCTAGCTGCATCCTCACCAGAGGAGACAGACAGACAGAGGCAGTGACAGTGACAGCTGCAAAGACTCAGCAAGGCATTGCAGTAAGCAGGGGACAAATGCAGGGAGTCAGGCTGGTCTGATTGGGTCACCAGGTGCTCAGCACGAGGGTAAAAAGTAGAACCATCACCACAATAGGTGATCTGAAATGGCTTTGCTGCTTAGTTGAGGTGGATCCCATGTACTGATGATCCTTCGAGTTCTTTTTCTTTTCAATTATAAATGAGCATCTAGGCCTGGACAACTGCCTTGTATACTGCATCAAAGAATACAAATTGAATCTTTCAGTGTATTAATTGTTCCTGGAGGAGAAAAGGACTTTAAAAATGATCTTTTTACTCCTTGTAACTAGGGATTATGGGAACATTAAGGCCAAAGGGACCTCCTGCACTACTGAATTTAAATCCACTTCCATTTGGCCGTAAACCTTTCTGTTACAATATATATTCTGCATTCTCACAGCACTCAGAATTTTCATTTTCTACATAACTCAAGTAGATAATTACAGATTATATTTAATTACCTTAAATCTAAGTAAGGGCTTATGGTGAATAAAGGAGGTGAACTTTTCACACTCAATGCTGGGTACACACTAGTAAGGTGGTTTCTGAGGTGATTCAGCTTGGTGATGGGGCAAGTGGTGCAACTTGTCATGTCTTGCCTCTCTCTTGGAAAGTGATGTAAGTGGTAGCAGAACAAACCCTCTTGCACCAGACTCTATGATTTTTGAGCTCTCACCAGGAGTATGGCTAAAAATCCCCAAAACTCTGCATTCCAAGTAACATCCCCCTGTTTTTGTTGACTTTGGGATTGTGACAAAAACAAGACAAAAACTTGGACTTTCTTAACTTTACAGTTAGTCTGCATTTATAGGATTGTTTGAAATAGGCTCACTCTCATGAACATGTGCTGGGATGGAAAAGTCCCAGCATTTAGAGAGAATGAGGCAATAAAATCAAAGTGGACAACAAATCACAAAATGTTTGAAGATAGAACAAAAATAGAAACACCAAGTATTTCCTATTTTTACTTCTGAATTTCTTTTCCCCAAGGAATTTTGATACTTTCCATTTAAATAAAAACCGAAACCATATCAGAACTAGCTACAAAATGATAGGACAGCGAAATTAAAATAAAGCTCTGTGTGCAGTTTTGAAAAGCTCCGGTGTCTGTGTTCCCAAGAAGTACTGAGTCAATGATAACAATTGTGGTGTGCATTTGCAGGGGTGCTGTGCTGAATTCCTGTGTTTAACACCCCCCAGGGCTCTGGGCCTTTGCATTTGGTTCATGAAGAGAAGTACACACAATCACAGCTGACTGCAGGTGAGCTGTGTTTTTATGGCTCGGAAGCAAAAAGGTCTGATTTACACCAGGGAAATGCAGGAGTCATTCTGCCAAAGTAAATTACGTGAAGTGGTAACTGTGTTCTACCACTGTACAGAAAAAGGGCAAAGAAATCAAAGTTGATGAGTCAGATGCTAAATGCTTGAATTAGACAGGATCCGTAAAGCCAAGACAGCAAGACAAATCTGAGCACGAGGAATGACTGTAAAATAAAATGCCATCAATCTGCATGCACTAGGTGTCTTTGCCAAGTCAGGGGGAAGAAGATAACAGGAAATTGTGAAATTATCTACACTCAGAGGGTTAGATTCCCTGCCACTCCAGATTTATGGCAGTTTTCTGCTCTGTTACAAGGCAAGGGCAGGATGGTCTTTAAACAATTCCCCATTTAAGCCTTTTTCACCTCCTCTGTTCAGACACAAATAACTACCCAAGGCAAAGAATACCAATGAGCCTGGGCTGTACTTTCCATCACAGGGATCAGAAGCTGACTGTGAAAAAATCAAAAAGCGAGAACAGAAGTATCAGAGTGAGCCATTCTCTCTTTTCCATCAAAGTACACTGCACTGGTTTCATAGGACCGTCTCTCGTTTTCTCCTCAAAAAATATGATTCACAGTTGAAAAAGGGAAGCCTCCCTTGGAGTTAGTCTTTTCCCATAACATGTTCTGAATAATAATTTATGCAATAGATATTTCCATTGTTACAGCTCCACTATTTTTATTGTTCTGGAATTGGCTCAGTATGTTTTAGTCTCACCTGATTTCTTAAGATCTTGGGAGTTTTGCTGGAGAGGGAGTGGCAACACAGCAAGTGATGGCACTTTCTTAAACCAGGCAGAAAGCACAAACCTTCATTTGTCTATTTAAGAACTGCCAGTCCTTGAAACTTGTTCTTAAGCAGCATGTCTGAACATGCTGACTGTTCAAAATCCCAGTGCACAAAGAGGCTCTCGACTTTGCTTTTTCAAAGCACAGGTGATTTTTCAACATGCTTGCTCATCTGTCCTGGAATATCAAAGCAATAAGCTCTGTGGAACTAATTCTGACAAAGTTTTCTATGCTCACATACACACAATTTGGGAAGGGCTAAAAATTATTTTTATGAATTGTGATGCTTAGTTTTCAAGATGTCTGAGGGCATTCTGGGTTTGGCAACCTCCAAATCTGGAATTCTGGTTTGGAAAAGTTGTTGTAAAATAGGGTCATCCCTCTTCTGCCCTGACAAGCCAGAAAAGCTTACAAGGTCACTCTATACTTTACTGAAATACTCTATATCCACAGAGAAAGGAACTGAACAGGAAGTCAAAACTCCTAAATCCTGGCTGCACACTAATCCAGAATACAGACAAGCCTGCTTTCCCTGCTTCACATATAAATCAACTTTTAGGGCATGCAAAACCTCCTCAAATAGTTTCAAGTATAACTATCTAACAGGGACAGACAAAGAATAAGAATTCAGGACTCCATCCCATCTTTAACAAACTTTCTTAATCTCATCCACTCAGAAGAGCTCATTTCAGAATAAATATAAAATATTTTATTTGCCTTTCTTACCAGTATCCACATTATCCTTCCAGTCCCACCAGCTTAGCTGTGGTCCCCAATGTACTGACAATGTCCAGTGAGATCTTTCTGTAGATGTTTCTTTCATACAGTTTTGCAAATTAGTTTATGTAACACATTGAGAAAGTATCCTGGAAGAGCAGGTTATAAAACTGAAAGCCATTGTCCGTCTGTCTGCTATGGATGCTACAGGCATTCTTAATTTCTGTCATCATTTCAACTACCAATATCACAGTCCATCAGGTCTGAGGCCTGAAACATCTGGGGAAAATACAATATGTCACACAGGATAGTACTAAAGTGATTGAAAAGATCTGAGAATGCTGCTTATGGAGTTACTGCACTGCAGAGGAAATAAAATAAAAAGCAAAATAAAATTTTAAACACCAGCAGAATAGAATCTCCTGCATTATCTCTGTGAATCCAGAACAACCTCAACATCACCCTGCCTAAACACAGTCTATCAGACCCAGCCTGTCCCAGTGCTGTGTGCTTGGAGCTCATGCACTGGGAAGGTGGGTCACAAGCCATGTGGACTATCTGAGGCAGGGGAAAAGAAGAACTAATTCTGATCTCAAACTTTGCCCAAAGAGTGCTCAGGCCTCTGAGGGGCAGACTCATCTCTGACCAGCAGCTGGGTGCCATCCTGTTGTCAAGACAAGTGTAGCAACTCAGTTCAACTTGCTGCAACCTCCTCTGTAAGCAAAAAGCTGAAGCATTGGCATAAAACAGCACACTCCACACTAGGAAAACTTACATGTTCCCTGAAGGACACCTTTTGTACATGTTTCTGTAATATGGATAAAGCAGTCTGACAGCTTTTTGTTTGTTACTGCATTACTCTTAGAATGACACAGCTGGAGAAGTGTGCCCTTGATCTTCATCTTTAACTTCTTTTTAAAAGTTTTGCCCTCTCTCTTTTGTCCCTTAGAAGAGTGGATTTCCACCTGCTTCAATCACCAAAGATCTGTGTCTCAAACTTCGACTATTTTTCCAACAAAATAAATGGTACTACAGTCCTCTGTGAACTTTCCAGTCACTGAGTTATGCAACTGCACCTTGAAAGTTGTCTGTCTCTCACCCACACACTGACGTTCATTGCAACATTTGAGGATAGGCAAAAGATCTTTCCGACCAAAAGTTACACTTCTTTTTTTCTTTTCTAAGAAGTAACCCAACATTCATAACAGACTCTGGACAGGAGCAGTAGTAATATCTCTCAAATATATACAATAACTCTCTTTTATGTAAACAACTGAAAGAAAGAAATCAAACACAGGATTTTTTTTTTTTGGCACCTGGAAAAGCAGAAAGGAGAGGGAGCAGTTGATAAGTAAAAGATGACTCATGGAGGTGTGAAGCAAGAAAGAGAGAAGGAAACATGTTAATTGAGTATACAACATCTTTGGAGATTGCATCCTTTATCTGAAGGAGGAAAGATTTCAAAGTTTATACCCCCAGCCTCTCTTATCATCATTTTCTTTAGTGGCTCTGACCTTATGGAATGCAAAATAAATTGCAGCTGTGATGACAAACATGACCCTTGGTACACTTTCCAATGTGCGTAGAAGTGGCTGGATGCCAGGTGCCCACCAAAGCTGCTCTGTCACTCCCCCTCCTGAGCTGGACAGGGGACAGAAAATATAAAAAAGCTCATGGGTTGGGATAAGGACACGGAGAGATTCCTTACCAATTACCATCACGTCATTTGGGGGAAAAAAATAATTATCAGTCAAACCTGAGTAGGATCATGAGAAACAAACCCAAATCTTAGAAACACCTTTCCCCTACCCCTCCCCTTTCTTCCTGAGCTCAGCTTTACCCCTGATTTTCTCTACCTCTTTTCCCGCAGCAGCTCAGAGCGACGGGGAGCGGGGGCTGTGGTTGGTTCATCATACGGTGTTTCTGCTGCTGCTTCCTCCTCATGGAGGGGACTTCTCACACTCCTCCCCTGCTCTGGAATGGGGTCGCTCCCACTGGAGACAGTCACACTCTCCCTCTGTTCCAGAATGGGGTCGCTCCCACTGGAGACAGTCACACTCTCCCCCTGTTCCAGAATGGGGTCACTCTCACTGGAGACAGTCACACTCTCCCCCTGTTCCAGAATAGAATCACTCCCACTGGAGACAGTTACTACAGTCTTCCCTTGCTCTGGAATGGGGTCTCTCCCACTGGAGATAGTCACACTTTTCTCCTGCTCTGGAATGGGGTTGCTCCCACTGGAGAGAGTTGCACTCTTCCCCTGCTCCATCATGGGCTCTCTTCCCCTGGAGAGAGTTGCACTCTTCCCCTGCTCCAGCATAGGCTCTCTTCCACTGGAGAGAGTTGCACTCTTCCCTTGTTCCGGAATGGGATCGCTCCCACTGGAGACAGTGACACTCTTCCCCTGCTCCGGCATGGGTTCTCTCTCACGGGAGATAGTTACAGTCTTCCTTTGCTCCTGCATGTGGTGTCTCCCATGGGAGACAGTTCTCCAAAAACTTCTCCAAGATGGGTCCTTCCCATGGCTGTAGCTCTTCATTAACCGCACCAGGCGGGTCCCTTCCACAGGGTGCAGTCCTTCAGGCACAGGCTGTTCCAGTGTGGGTCCCCCCAAGATCACAGGTGCTGCCAGCAATCCCGCTCCAGCGTAGCCTTCTCTTTCCACGGGTCTACAGGTCCTGCCAGGAGCCTGCTCCAGCACAGGCTTCCCATGGGGTCACAGCCTCCTTCAGGCATCCATCTTCTCTGGCATGGGGTCCTCCACAGGCTGCAGGTGGATCTCTGCATCCCCGTGGTCTGCCATGGGCTGCAGGGGCTCAGCTGCCTCACCATGGGCTGCACCACAGGCTGCAAAGCAATCTGAGCTCCAGTGCCTGGAGCACCTCCTCCCCCTCCTTCTGCACTGACCTTGGTGCCTGCAGAGTTGTTCCTTTCACATGTTCTCACTCCTCTCCTCTCTAGCTGCAGTTGCTCCTGCACAGTAACTTTTTTCCCTTCTTAAATACGTCATCGCAGAGGCGCTGCCACCATCACTGATGGGCTTGTCCTTGACCAAGACAATGGATTTGTACAGATTAAGAAATTATATACTTCACTTGAATTTATGAGGGAATATTTTTTCATTCACTTCCTTTAAAAATCTATTAACCAGTGTTTGATTTTCTTCTGGCTTATGTCAGCACAAATCAAGTGTTGCTAAAAAGAAGTTGCTAAAGATCCAAACTGATGCAAAAGTTAGTGCAGGAAGATTTAAGGCATTGATCTGGTGCAAATGCACACTTATGAAAAACAAAGTTTCAGTTTAAATAACATTTGCACTGAAAACTACATTAGGTTACTACATCTGACTGGTTACAGTATGCTTCATTCTACTTCTAGCTAAACAAGCCAGGAAAATGAGGAAATGTGTTGGGCATACCCACAACTGAATGTCATATCAAAAAATTGGCCAGCCAAAAGTTGTTGGGGTTTTTTCTAAGTTGAACAGAGCTTTGAAAAACTCTTTGATCTATTTATTCCCCAATCTGTTGGCATATACACATAAACTGAAAAAGAAGAAAAAGGGGGAAAAGAAAGCAAAAGAAGAAAGCCAAGCTGTGACTTGCAGTGCTTCTTGCTATCATACTTATTTACCTAAGAGTCCAGACAAGGCCGAATTTAACTTGACCGAGGGCTACATCTGGCCCTAATTCAGTTTCACTGCATATTAACAAAAGAAGGATCAGCCAGTGCTGGAGCGCTGTGCACACCAATATTCCGAAACATGATCTAAAGGAAACTTTCCAAAAGATTCAGACATTGGCTTCTCTCTGCCTTTTGCTGCCCATAACTGTCAGCAGGAGCAGAGTTAGGTCAGGGAAAGGCACTCCCCATGACTTTGTTCACTGTGATCAAGGGTAACTTGAATGTGTCCATTACTCATCCAGCTGAAATGAGCCTCCCAGAGCAGATTTTAGCACCACACCTACAAGAGCTGTGGGATCTCAAGTCTAAATTTGGAATCAGGATAATATCTGGGGGATTTATATATCCTTTATAAACATTTCATTCTCACAAGACCTTGGCTTCTTATAACACTGTGGATTTAGTTTTACACTAGGTTTTATAAGGAGCTAGCCAATACATATTAACATTTCACTTCACTTTTTACTTCTTATGAGAGAATTTGTATGTAGTATAACCCTAAGGATGAAAACTTTTTGCAGCCACTGACATGCAACAGAAACGCTGCACAGTAAACTGCCAGTTTTACTTAATTTAGAGCAACTAAACTTTAACTCAGAGCAACTAAAAGCAAGAAGACATTTCTCCTGTCAGACATCCTTTCCTTCCAGGACAAAAGTAAGCTTCATGTCCCTACAGGAAGCTACATAGGTAGCACCAGGCAAAGCATCCAGAAAATGAAAATGTTATGGTACTGGTGAGGCAATATCAATGTGTGTGTATACAGCAGCAAGAAAAACCAACAGGCAAATTATAAGCTCATCAGCTCTGAAAATATTTGCTCCCCACAGACTACAGTACTGACAACAAACTCCTTACAGTAACCCGTGGGCACTCCAATAATGAATATTTGAAGCAGTAAATTGAAGTCCAGATTCTGACCCTAAGTTACATCCCTCAGAACCTCACAGAGTTTGACCCGCAATACTGATTTTTTCCTGAAAAGCACAAACCTGTGATTTATGCTCTTTATTCAATGGAAGAAAAATGCAAGCTGTCTCATAGCCCAGAAAGCACATTTCACAGAAAGCACATTTAAAAAAAGATACCACAAAAACCCAAAACCTGAAACCAGGCATCAAAACCAACGCAGCCCACAAAAGTGTGCCAGCAGCACCTCATTTAATGCCGTGTTTTCATCTCAGCAGTTAGAAAAGTACAGTCATTGTAAGGCATATTCAGCCTAAGTATAAACAACTGTAGTCTCTCTCTAATGGACCAACACTTTCTATACAATAAAAACAAATTCAGCTTAGCATGGGTATGAATACTGCTATGAAAACTTAAAAATCATCTTTAAGAATTAAAGTGGAAAAAATGTTATTGCATCAAATAGACAAGAAGCAGGCATTTAGCCTTAGAGAGACAAGGTTCTGTCTGAGAGCAAGAGAGGTGGAGGAAAGAAGGGTAGAGAAGGGCTGTAAAAATGAGTTTTAGTCCCACGAAGTCACTTGTCCTATACCAGAACTACAAACTCTGGAAATTAAAGCTACTCCTATAGCTACCTTCAGTAAGCAGAAGGCTGGTGTTGAGTTCCTGTCAGTAGACAATTCATCTCCCACAAAACTGGTTCCGGGAAAGGGCACTAAGGAATTCAGTGCACTTCATGCACTTCACTTCTGCTGTATTTAGTTTCCTCCTCTCATGCCTCTGACGGGCCACTGCGATCGCTTCAGCCTACCCAGACTTACTCAGAAGCTCTTCCCTCCTGGAACGATGCAGAATGGAGATGTAGGAATTCGCAGTTCCATGTGTCTTGCCATAGCCTCTGTGTTCCCTGAACGCTGCCTGCTTCACTTGTCAAGCAGCAAATGACACACTGAGAGCGTTTGTCAAACCTCTGCCCCTTTGTGTGCTTAAGGGGAGGAAACTGCCATTAATGTTTAACAAAACAGGAGCAAAGCCTTTCTCTGAAATCTCACGTGTTGGCTTTGAAGGGACCGGTGTGTGAGAAATACGGCAAGATAGAAGTTTGCTCCCGGAAACCCACAAAAAAATTGAGTTTTGGTTTTAAAGTTACAGGAAGCAACAGTTTACAATTCATTCCTAAAACTCTGAACTGAGGCAATCCGGCTGCCTGATGCGAAAGAAATCATAGAAGCTGTGTCAGGGACCAAACCACACGCACACAGACACAGCAAGCCTGCCAGGCTCAGCCCCTATCTTGAAGCGCACACGGGTGACAGTACTGTTTGACAGGAAAGGGAGAGGTTAAAAATCCACATTCAAACGCTTTCAGGTCTCTGCCAGCAAATGGCCATAGGCTGTCTGCCCTCCCCCGTTTGCCTGTGTTGACATAAAGTGGCTTCCCAGCTCAGCAGCAAACCAAGGGGACAGAGGTCTCGTGTGAGAGCAGTCTCATTACTGGGCATTTGTTCGGTTGTCCGGACTGACCCGGCCTCTTTTGGCCCCAGCTGCCTCCCGGGGTGAGCTGCACAATGAAAAGGTGAGTGAGCCAGAGACATCCACGCGGTGATTAACCAACCTACCCACACCTAAGCGTCACCAGCACTGCTCCATCCCACACACAGGAGTTCCCTCACCAGCAGCCCACCTGCCTGCCAGCACTAGCTGTACAAAGGACCTTCTGAGCTTTTTGCTAGCAGAATTTGAAACACAAACCATTTCTGTGCTACTGCCACTGCAATGAATTCTGTTTTCACATCTCAAATAGTTATGTTGTTACCTGGAAAAAGCTTACTTTTGGGAAATTGTGATGCACAATGGGCTTATCCCAGGAATCCAAAATGAAAAATAGCATTTCCATCTATTAGCTGCTGTTAATTGTTAGTCAAAGGTGTAGTTGCTGTACAGCCACAGTATTGTGGTTGACCTATACTGAAGAAGTCACCTTGCTTTACAGACCTAACATTTTCTTTCTGTAGATAAGGAGAGAAGAAAACAAATTAATACTTTTCATTTACTTCAGCAATTTTCTACAGCTCCCTCACAGTAAAATACTAACACATGTTGGCATTAAAGCTCGTCATTAATATGATAATCATAAAATATTTCCTTTATAAAAATAGTGCTTTAACAAAGAGCTTCAGGAGCAACATATGGACACTCTGGGCAAAATTTCCTTATCTGGTTAATAACAAACAGGATATTTAGGCTCTCAAAAAAAGCAGTCAGGCTGTCATGAGAACTGGCATTCCCACTGACTACAATAGAATTTTATGGATTGACTCAATAAATCAAATTTTTTTAAGTGCTATTTAGTTATTAGGAACATCATATCTGTTATAGTTGTTATATTTGGTCGTGCTTTCAGCACTGAAGCCCATCCTACCAGATGCCTGCACATTGTTGCCTGTTGCTCAACAGCTCCAGGGTTCCCTGGTGCCAAGGGAATGTGACACATTCCCTGGTGGCACACTGCCAGCTCTATATACAGGACCTGGCCAGAATGGAAATAACCTCAGAGTGCATGATGGGAATTGTGACAAAAGCTTTGAAAAAGTCTCCCAGGAACTGTGGGCATTTTGCATGTTTATATTGTAATAATATGGATGCTACCTGTGTATTTCCATTAGCTTCTATCTTGCTGCTTGCAGAAAAATTCTTGCAGTTTATTTTACTTTTAAAGGTCATTTGCTGTCAGTGTTCATTCCTCAAGTGTGAATGCAAGGGTGATGCTCAGTGCGGAGACTGAATCAAGCACTGAGCTAATTCCCAGTTTCATCATGCAACATTGCCTGGTGAATAGTGACTATGTTATTGAAGTCTGTGAGGATGCTATGTCTGTTCACTTCTTGCTTTGTTTTCCCAGACAAATGGCATTTTTTTCCAATCAGGGAAGAAACATGTATTATCTAGCTTAATATGCTCAGATCTTCCTTTCAAATTCACTCTTTACAAATTCTGCTATGTCTTCTCTTAATATTCTGTTCTGCCCAAGTGGAAAATATCTTTTTAGGGTAACCAAACAGTGCAGGAAACTGGTAAGACAACACAGACCCTTTCGTTTCTAAGCCACTGATTCAAATCCAGACTGATTAGGGCACAGAACAGAAATTGTTCTCCCATACTGATGGCTTTTCAACAGCTCAAGTGTAAAGAGATGAGTGTCTTAGACAGCTCCTAATGAACAGATACTCACAGAACATGGAATATCATTAGCAATGCTCATGATTTGCATCTTTGTTGGTCTTTTCAGCGAGATCATCAGCATCTCCCCAGTCCAGAAGGCAATAGAGTTTCATTCCAGAAAAACTGAAATATTGGCATTAAGATGTAAAAATGTTATGCACATGACTACTATGCCATATTCTCTGAGGACTTCAGTCTTGCTTCTTATCACCACCCAAAAAACAAATTCAAATAAGACTTGTGCTCTGGTGCTCTGATACTGCACCAGTGGGGACTCCTGTGAGTGTTTTAACATGTGTCTTGCTCATTGCTTCTATTCACTACATTTCAGTGCAGTAAAAGCACTAGAAAGTCATCAGAAACATTTCCAAAATCGAGCTCTTGTAATAATTTTCTGCGAAAATATCTGTGTTTAGTTCAGGTCTCAGTACCCCTGAGTACACTAATGTAAATATAGTGATTAAATAAATAAAGATTGCAGTGTTAGTCTAAGTAGTCTTCTTACTGCAATAGTTGCATTAAAATGCCTCTTTTAGTCTAACCTCTCATCTACAACTCTGGTTTTTAAAGACTTGTTAGTTTCTCTTTTTAATTTCTTTACTTTTTAAATTTCCAGTTGTTTTGGCAAATACAAACCTTAATAGAAGGGAAAAGGTAATTTTAATGATAAGATATAATTTGCTACATATGAAAGCATCAAGCATTTGAAGTGTCATGAGAATTAAATTACAGTGGGAAGGAATTCACTACATTCCTGTAGCCTCTAAGTAATAATAAAGTCAACTTGGTCTGAAGCTTTATGAAGCAAGATTCAATCAAAATTTTAGGATTTGTTGGAGTTTTTTTTCTTAGGAACCTATACAAATGGGAGGGATATTTTAATAAAGCTTCCACCTAATAAAAAGTGATTTGTTGACTGACAAGTGCATTCTTCCTGAATTCTTCCTAAAGTGAAACAAACCAGCCAGCAATAGAAATGGAATAGCAAAATTCCTTGCCCCCCACTGTCAGCTGTTTGAGGATGCCCAAAGGATGTATCCAGAAGCAGGTCCATTTCTTCAGTTCTCTCTCGATCTAACTAGAAGCTGTCTCCTCATCTTACAAACCATTCCTCTCATGTCTGTAGACCGCTGTGCTGATCAGAATGTTTCTGCAGCCCTGCCAAAGCGATCTGCAGAGGTTTCAGCACGGCCTCAGCTCCGCCAGGCCGGGGTCAGTGCCGAGCAGTGCGAGGGAGGGGAACATTGTGCCTCGGACCATCGGAAGTCAGCCCAGCACCAGTGCTGCTTACCCAGATAAAGGGCAGCAGTACAGTCAAAGCCTGTATTCAAACCCTTCCCAGCTTCAGGGTCATCTGAACCAGCACTTTGACTCATTCCCACTGCAAATGTTTCTGTTCCCGATGGCAGTAGGTGCCCTCCCACCTCCCCTGGCCCAGTTCAGAGCTGAGCTGCCAGAGCTTCGTGTCCCAAATGCACCTCCAGCCTTACAGGGTAAAGAACAGCTTTTATTCCCTTCTGAACCAAATGGAGCTCTGAGCTGCTGAAAATCTGTCAGCTGCACGGTTCAGGCTGTTTCTGCTTGTAAGGGAAAGGGCACAATATTTGCTAATAGATTTCATGTCAGTTATATTCAGTTTTCACTGTTATTTGGCTGAAGTTTATTCGTACTGTTTTCTAAATCTCAGTGGTTTAAACAAAAAAAAAAAGCTGTCTCATCATAGCTCAAATAACTTGGCATATTGCTTTGTCTTAGAATTTTATTGAATCACTATTCCTCCTATTCTCAAGCTCACTGTCAAAATATTAAAACTTGATTCTCTTCTAAAGTAACAAACATTTTCTACAGGGGGTTTTTGTTGGATTTTTTTCTCACAAATTCATAAAGAGCTCATAAATATTCTCACTAGTACTTCTGAGCAGTAGGCAAATACTTTTGGCAGGAAAATACATCTCAGCAGTTCAGTGTAGAGTGCCTCGTTGCCTTGAGCCATGCCCAGCTGCCAGGAGATCTCCCACAGCAGAGGGGAGGGATCCCAGCCTGGGCAGTGGGGAAAGGCTGAGACATGCCAAGAGCACGTGAGCTCAACTCACACCACTGGCCTCTTGCTGCTCTAACAAAGTCCCTGATGGCTGCTGTGGCTGGCAAAACTGGGAGATATTTCAGCCCAGGCTACCCCACAACTGATGGGGCAATAGAAGCTTTTATTTTAAAATAAAAATGAAATTAACCCTTTGCTTCCTGCTTTAGGCATACATAACTCACTCTCCTTTCCAAGCTAGTCTCATTCCTTCCTCATCAGAGCCCTCAAAAAAAAAAAAACTTGCTTGCCCAAATATGCACAAAACAGCAACCACTAACCTACCAAACCATGCACAAATGTCCCAAAAGTTTTGAACAACCAGCAACCACTTCTAGACCTGCTGCCTTTCCCTGTTCCTGTGTACTAAGGGTAAGCCCAGGCAGAGAGTGCCTTTCACCTGTAGTTCAAATGCAACCATCCACAAGGGAAACAAGCAGCTTTTCTATCACTCACAGCAATGCTGTCCACATACTAAGCAAAGAAAGAGTAAGAGAAGAGAAAATACTTTATCATAAATGTGCTAAGGCAATGGCAATCACAAAAAATTAGTGGGAAAATTGCATGCATTAGAATTTCAAATAAGATCAAAATCTCATTGCTTTAGAACACAGAGAGCTGAAGATACATCTTTGGATTTGCAAGTTATTGCATTCTTTCCATGCTCTCCATTCAGAAAACTCAGGACATGTGATAAATCTCATAATCTTTAAATTTATATTCACATGACATACATAAATGCAATTAATTACATTTTGTTTATCTTACTGTTAATAATTTTCTTATAGTAGGACCAGGGCTCCACTGTGGTGGATGCCGAGTTATGTCCCTCCCAAGGCTCTGTAACCGATGGTGAGGGAGTTCTTCAGTGTTGTCCTGCCTTATCTGCCCCTGGAGTCATCCACCCTGGATGTGAACACAGCTCTTCTGCATTAGTCACAAGATAATTCATTGTCACTGCAGGCAGACTGGATCACATCTGGATGAATGACCCGACAATAAATTTGGGCAGTGCCTACAGTTCAACACAGAGCTGAGGAGCTCTCGTTTCGTTTGTGGCTTTTTCTTGTACTAGGAGTAGCAGAAGGATTGAATGAATAAGAATTAATTTAAAGTCATATTGTTACATATCTGGTAACACAAGCAAAAGGCACTACATTTGCATCCATGAAGGGATGTCTCTAAATGAGAAACAAGTCCTGCACAGACACTGCCTCTCTGAAGACAACCCCTCTCCGTAAACAGATGGGTTTTCCTCAAGACATGAGATCATCTTCGACATGAAAAATTTACTGTGGAAAGGGAAGAGACTAGAGCACTCTCAGGACAAGCCAGCAGAGCAAAAAACTGCCAGCCCCAGTCCAGCACTGACAGCAGAGCACTGCTTAACCCCAGCGCTGGACTTATCTGTACATTGTTTTATTTAAGAATTTTGAAGGTGCCAGTTCCTAAGGCAAAATATTTCTAGTCCTTTGCCCAGCCCATAACCACATAATCCTTTCAAAGGAAACAAAGGATTTCAGTTGGATTTAGTAATGTGGACCAAGAATTAATTTCACTTTTAAATAAATAAATAAATGCATTTGCTGTAAAACTGAATGAGCTTGGCTTGAATATGACTGATTTTGGAAGTGATCATACATCTCAGGTTTTTAAGGCTGAAGCACAGGCACAGAGTCTTCCTTCAACTAAGGTTTTTCTAAAAGCTTTCTTAGCTTCTAAGATCTTTCTAAGATTGTTTCTGCCTTCAGAGAAATGCAGGAATAAAACACAAGACCTTGATGTGCATGTGACACAGCTGAGCATGGACCTGCACACAACAGGAACAGATAACCAACCCAAAACAATACTTCTAGTAACCAACCTGTGGGCTCACTTTGATAAGAAATGTAAGTCATTATTTTACTTTATATTTAAAGAATTATAAACAATTCATCTGAAATGCTCCTGAGGTACCTCCAGAGTTATATTAATCCAGATTTGTTTATGTGACGCATCTCCATTGCCTTCGCTGGAGGTAAGGTAGCTCCACCAGTTAAAATTCTGTCCTACTAACCTAAATTTTGAAGAAGGAAAAAGTTCTGAGCCACAAAGCCAATACAAACATATCTCAGCACATGTTAGGCTGACGGGGGTGACAAACTGCGGGTGACAGCAGGAATGTCCTCACACACTGCTGGGAGATAAAAACCAAAGCCTATATTTAGAGGTTTGTGGGTACCCAGCTCAGTTCTTCCCAAGCAAGGAGAAAGATCCAACTCATGAGATCAGATTTCAGTTTTAACCAAGTATATTTGGTTCAAAGATTCAACTAAAAGTATTTAGACATGAGAAGTTTTAAGAATGTTATTTGAATAGACACTTTGCAACCTGGTGCTCATGGCAATTTGCAGATGTAATCCTTTGTTTGCACAAATCTCTGGTGTCTTGCTATAGCACACCCTGACATAAGCACCCCCAGTGCCATTAAATCATGATTGCTCAGGTGGAGAACATCCTCCACCAACATCCTCTGGTGAGGACACCACCTTTCCTGTGGAGATTGGGTGGAAAGACAACAGCCCACATCACAAAATCCAGTCTCTAAAAAAACTGTGGTTCCTCGGACACACAGCCTCTGAGAATCATTTTTCTCAGACACAGTTACCACCCTAGTAAAACACTTACTTGCAGCAAACTTAATTTTTGTTCACTGTAATTGTTTTTGTAAAATGTTTTTGAGCTTTCAAAAGCTCTCTCCTATTCTCCAAGGTGGGACCCATATATAAGACACAGCCTGCACCACAGAAAATTTTACAGGCAAAGAGAAATTCTGCCAATTACAAATACACTGGAAGAAGTCTGTATCTCCAGAATCTGAAGTTATTTAGGCTTCATGCAATACACTCAGATAAAAAACTAAATCGATGAGCTCCTCCAGAAACAAACCCTTCCTGTACTTCAGTTACTGCAGCAGGTGAGAAGGCTCAAATGTGTAAAATGCCTTGAGATGCAGAGTCAAGGGATGCCATATTAGCCAGTGGCAAAGGCATTGGGAATGATTTACAGAAGTCCTGTAGCCACAAGCTCTAAATGTTTTTCAGCTCTGAACTGGTCCTTGTCACATCTAGCATCTCAAACTGAGCTGCAATTTTAAGATATAGTGATATATTAGTATATAATTCTTTTGTTCAGGATTTTTTTTTCTCCTTGCCTCTGTTATACTATACAGCCTACAAGTTTGAAAGCTGTGTTTTGCTAACTAGGGCATGACTTCATAGACATAACTATTGGTCTGTTTTGATACAGAACAGTGTAGAAGTGATTTTTAAGTCAAAGATAGTAGTGCCATTTCTACATCTACCTTTGTTTGCACTGGAGAAAACACAAGTTTTGGACAAATACCTAATAACAAATAGAGTTTCTGATAAAACACAGATACTCCAGGTAAATATCAAATCATTCACTAAGGGAAAGCAAGCCACATTGTAAGGAGAGAGAGCTACTAACACCACTATGCCCTTCTGTGACTTCTGTTCTCCTAAGGTTTCCTCAGAGTTACACTGATCCTCTTAACTATGGTGCAATCAAACCAAGCACTCATTTGATGCAACAGGGTCATGGGCATGCACTAGCTGTAAGCATGCTGTGGGCTCCTTTGTTCCCTGTTGAAGGGTTAAGAAGATTTCACAGAGCTGCTTCCTGCCAGAATTGCTAAGAAGTCACTTTCAGCTACACACAAGGTGCTTTCCTATCCTTCCATTCCTTGGCGTTCACCTCAGTGACTCACAAGGAAGGATTAAAGTCGTACCCTTAAAGTTCACTGAAAGCCAGAGTTTCCTTTTGTAAGCATAACAATCCTTCTGCAATTTCTCCAATTTGCTTCCTGTAACTGACTCTTGTTCCAAACAACATCAGAATGTTCCCACTGGTTCGGACCAAAATAGCATTCCTGGTCCAAGGTTCAGTCACTGTCCGTGAGAGTTAGCAGGTGCCTGGAGAAGAGAATAAGAATGTACAGTGCAACTTAACTAGCCTAAAAGTCTGTTGACTCACAGATTTTGTTTCTGTAACTAAAAGGCTTTGGAAGATTTTTGTTCCATGAATTTGTCTGATTGCAACAACCCATAACAGTAAGTTTCACAATTTAAAAACATGCTGCTGAAAAGTGCCTTCTTTTCAGCTGATTCTTGACCTGTTGTCTTCTAGTTTCATTGGATTTGTATTAGTTCTTAAATCAAAAGAGAATTTTTTCCCTATTTGTCATCTCTCTTCCATATATCATTTCAGATACTTCTATTACTCCTCTTGTTACCCCTTCAATCCTTTCCTTCCTAGGATGAAGAGTCACAGTCAATCTACTCTTGTCTTGTAGTGAAAATGTTTCGTACCTTCAACCACCCTTGCCATCACTCTACAATTTTCCCATTCAGAGCACAGTTTTCTCTCCTAACACAAAAAAAATCTCAATTTTTAACAAGTGGTGAATGAACTTCAGGTAACTTCAAAAATAATGTGTTGGTGTGGATTTATTTAAAACACTTTACTTTCTTCAGATCCAAGGGTTTTTTTCCCTCCTGTACTCACAGCAGAAACCCATGAATCCTACAGCCAGATTCTTAAAACTCACAGTTATCCTCCCAAATTATGTCCTCACTCTGCTTTCTGTCTTTCCCTAATTTCCTGAAGTGACATTCACACAACTCTGGTGGAAAAACAGCTCTGGTGAATTCATGCCAGTTAATTCACACCCTGGTAAGGATCAAGGGAATCTTAGTTACTGCAAGAATCTTGATACTTGCAAAGCACACAGTTGTATGGATGTTTATGTGGAGGCACATTCTTTCCACTGAAGATTTTTTGTATTAAAATTTAAATCCATGATCTGCAGGGATCTGAATCACTGCCAAAGCAATTACAAAGACTTCTGCAGACTTCACTGATCTTTGCTTCTGACCTATAAGGAATCACAAAGTGTTGAACCAGCTGATGTCACCATATCCCTGAATCACACCTTGCATCTTAGAATCACAGAACCATTAAGGTTAGAAAAGACCTTTAAGATCATCAACAGCAGTCTTGAAACAACAAACCCCACCAAAACTAGGATTTACAAGAAAATAACTCTAAAAATCTTAGCAACCAGGAGACTGCTACACGTGTGTTATGCCAGTATCAGCATTAACTGAAACTCTACTACCACAAATTATAAAGTACATTTGCAGGTTTCCAAATGTCCAGTCAAATCCCACACTAAACAGAGACAGTGACTGTTCAGTTTAAGTGAATCTTTGACTGTGTTTGCAATAAATCTTGCAAGCTTTACAGTCTGACTCAAATGAAGAAACCTCATGGTTGACTCAAATAACATCCTCTTGCAGGGTTTCTCAGAGACAGGTGAAGATTACATAAGGCAAAATAATGGATGGAGAAATGGTGCATGACCACCTATTCATCTCCTCGCTTGTGCAAGTGCAACTTAAAGATTTTCCTTAGCTTCAGGCTCTTACTTGTACTAACAAAATCTTTCCCTGACAAATTCTACTCAAAACAGATGATGATGATAAGGAAAGAGTTTATTTGACAGTTACTATCCAATAACTCAGTATCCCAAAGTACTTTCTAAGCTATTCAGAATGGAAACGATTTCGAAACAAAAGACTTGTCCAAAGTTTGCCAAAGTCCAGACCCAAGTTCCCAGCACCAATCTGTGTGCACTGGTGGAAGGACAATAAATAACTTGAGAATTCCAGAGATCATTAGGGAACTGCTTTTAATAACTACATATGAATATCTCTCTAGAAATTCCTTTAGCCACCCAGGCCCCTCATTATTTTATGTTTTTACTGTTTTGCACTAAGAGATGACAAACACAAACTGGGAAGTGCACAAGGATATCGAGCCCACCTCTGCTGAGCTCTACCACAGCATAATATACCTAATAAAAACGCCAGAATTGATGCTGGTTGTCTATGTCTTTATTTGACTGCACATTTTTAAAAGTTTCATTTTCCCCCTAACAGTAATAATACAGGTGCTCTACTTTGCAAATTATTTTAATGCTACAGAAAGGACAAATAAGCAAAGCAACAGAGATGAGCCCTGTACTTTACATTCAGCCCTTTCCCACTTGCTGCCTGACCTGCAACAGGAGACGCTCTGACCACAGTCTGTGAAGGCAGATAGAGCAGAGGAAATGGGACACAAACCAACACAAAACACAAACTGGGGACTGACAGTGGAGAAAAGCTGACATGCAGTCACATGGCTGAGGAATTTAGCCCACAACTCCTGAGCCCTACACAGCACCTGCCACACAGGTCCTTCCTTGCAATCACTTCCATCATAACCAGCCCATGAGCAGCAAAAGCTCAACAAGAAACAACCTCTCCTCATACCTTGGCTCCTCCTCTCCCTACAGAAAACTTCTCTCAGCCCAGCAAAGCTCTCTCTCTCTGTGTGTCAGCATAGAGGATGCTTACCCTTGAACAGAGATTTTGTTCCAAACACAGACAAACTTTACTCAAAATCTACAAATCCTGCAGTTCTCCACTTACCTATCCAGAGTGTCCTGAGGCACTTTACTCCCTCCAGCTCTGCTGTTGACACTGGTGTTCTTGTTGGCAGTCATGGTCATTTCTGCTTTCTAGAAGTGTGGATATCTGTGAGAAGAAAAGTCAATTTAGCTTAACAAGACCAAATGACAACTCACTGCTTGAACACCTGTGCTGTGTAAAGGCAGAACTCCAGATTGCTTTTCACTCTATAAAACGCAATCCATGTCGTCATGAACCTGAAAAACTAAACCCTACCTCTCCACTGCTGCTATTGCACATCCACAGCCAAGTTTATCAGAGCCCAGTGCTATAAATGGAAATGATTTATGGGAAGTAGGTGTGTGCTTCAGGTGCTGACCTGTCTGATGATCAGAGCTCGATACCAAGTTCACAAAATATCACAGGCTTGCTGTGGTTCTTCCATCCATCAGAGTATGTGGAGATCCCAGCAACAACACTGTGTGATGCTTGCAAACACCAGAGCTGAGACTGGAATTTTGACCACAAAACAGCTATCCCAAGGAATGAAGAAAGCTTTCTCATTTTTAAAGTGCAGCTCTATTATGGAAATATTTTCTAGTAGCGAGATTTATTCAATTATGAATTTTTTTGTATATAATTTTCAAATCTGCTTGTGATATGAAAATAGCACAAATGGTTTTCTCTATTGGCCTCAGGATTCTTTAAGTAAAACTGCCTTAGGACACTTCCAAAACCTCAGGTAATATAAAGAATCTTTATCAATTCCTAGGGGTTTTTTAGCAATTTGGTAATCCCAAAAGCTGTGAACTTAACTTTATACACAAGGCTGAAATTAAGTGCCCAAAAGATAGGTCTCACTTCTGTGACATTGCTGCAGACTGGCAAAAAACCAGCCCAGTACCGTGATTTATTTTGCCTTCATTCTGCTGTCATAATAGGAATGTCATGCTGTGACTGAAGGGAGAACATGATGGTAGGGATAAAGGCCAGGATGTCATCCCCGGGATGCAAAAGCAGGAATCCCTAGTATCACGCCCCTCCATTGACTATATCCCATGTTTTTCTGGTGTAAAGCACAGCTCTTAGTGGCCGTTTCCTCTGTTCTGGTAATCCCTTAAGAAATATTTTTCAAAATGAGGGAGGAATGCTTTTTCATGTCATGATAAGATTTCTAAAATGCCAGCAGAGTCCCTTGAGAAAGAAACGGAATAGTATTTATTCCACTGATGCTACAGGAGTCATGAAGGATTCTGCGGGTCTGCTGGCACCAGTCTGGGTGGTTTCTGAGATGCTTCTTGGTTTATAAACTATCTACCACGGTTTACAGCAGTGCCACCCAGGGTCTGACCAGAACTACCAATTTTTATGACCATTAATAGCACAGCTAATGCAAAAATAAGGAGTGTTATGAAACTTCTTGTTTACTCAAACCCACAGGAAGTCCAGACTGCTTGAGAAGCCACTGTAACGTGATGCTGCAAAGCAAGCTGGGGACTGACAACACACAAAAATCCCTGTACTAACAGACCTATCACAGCCAAAAAGACATTCTCTAAACCACTTTATTCCAAGCAGTTCTGCCACAAACACAGCCAGAAAATTTGCAGATTGCAGCTCCAGGCAGAGTCAATCATGCTGACCACTGACTCCAGGTCTACTTGTCCTTCTCCGTTGTCTTGTACCAATTTTCCCAGATTAAGATTTTTTTCCCTTGTTGGTAACACTTTTTCTACACTGAAGCTCCCTAAATTCCTCCAGTGTCTCATTGTTATTGTTAGTGTTACATTATCAAGATTACAGGACTGTTACAGAACTGTCTGTTCCGACTGGAAAAGGGATTGCTTGGGACAAAAAAGGAAGCATGCTAATGCTGGCCAAGCTTTCTAAGACTGTACATTCCACAGGGAGTAAGCAGTTTTTTAATGTTTTCCACTCACCAGTTCAATACTTTTACTGTGTTAAGTCTAAATCACTTATTAGCACTTAATGCGAGAAAAAGGAGAGATATAAACACGGCATAAGGAGAACAATAACTGATAGCATGCATGTGTAACATTAATTTTCCGAGATTTGCCTTTCTGTTCAAGACAAAAATAAGCTGAAGGGATCCTCAAAAAGATGGGACACTGACCTGACACATTAATAAAATAGTGTGCTTTTATGCTGCTGTTTTTTAAGAGTCCATTTTTCCTATACCCAAAATCAGATGGGAATAAAAATAGTATGACAAAGCTTGATAAAAATCACTGTGGTCAATATTTAAAAGAAGTGATTATTTAAACCTCACCTTTCAAAGCCACCCTAAATGTCAAGTAGAACAAAGTGGTTTGTTTTCAAGTAAAGATAAATTGAGTTCTTAAAGACAATTTCTCAAGATATGTCAAATTTAGTGAAAAAAGTGAGTTCCTTCCCATGCAGTTGAGACTATGATATATATGGTGATATCAACTGACTTTTCGATTCAATTTTTCCTTAATGCTTATTTCGGTTGAATACTCCACTGCAGGTGATGCTGGTATCATCCCAGCATATGCAGAGAAAATGCAAACAACATGAACATGGCAGAAAAATATTCAGCCATTTACAGAGGTACCTGGAAGCAAGGACTTATATCACCCCAAAAAGCCCACCCACCCATCCACCAATGCACACCCCCCCAAAAATAAGGGAAAAAAAAATCAGAGACAAAGAAACAAGGAAAGAAAACCTAAACTAAGTTCTATGGTCATGCAGAAAGTCATTTTAGAGCCTCCAAATGAGTCTGACAGGCCCTGCAAGTGTATTGAATCATTGTATGGTCAGAATCACATCCCTTGGGCTTGGGTGAGAGCATTCCTCATTACAGTATTTGCAAATTATTCTTCGCAAAGCAACGGAAAACAAAATCTCTCAAGTATTGTGGCATACTGTTAAGAACAAATCCAAAAATAGTTATGTCACACAGATTCTGCATGGCCTCGTAAACCAGCTAACAAACCTGGTCAAAAACTGCAGAATTCTGTTTCATTTGTAAATGTAAAAAATTCATCTGAAACTCTTATTTAGCTGTAATTTGTGTTTTGCTCCAGACAAGGTTTCACTAATTTCACTAGGACAACTCTGTAAATGGCAATTTAATGAGCCCAAATGGTAGAATCATTACATCAATTTTGCCTAAAACCTCCACAAACCATTTATCAGGATCAAAAAGTAAAGATGACAGACAAATATGAAAAATGGTGTGATGGCAACGTGGGATCTGCTGCTCATGCCAGGCAAGGTTCAGCATCCTGACTGAAAAGGGCTGCTGCAATGCAATGCAGATGCTTCCTAACAGATCTTTATCATTGCAGGCAGATGCAATGACAGAATATTCCTTATGGACCATCTGTTAATGATCCATACACTTTTACTCTTTTAAAATTAAAGTGTGGCCTAAGGTTTTTATGGACAGATTAGGCACTGAAAGCCATCACACTTTGGGCTAATGAACATGACAGCACCTTGTCTAATGTCTAATTCCATTAACAGGTGTTAGCAGGGGAGGGGTAAATCCTCTGTCCTCCCCCCTGCACTGCAGTTTAAAATTATTCTTCATTTCCTGAAGCATCCCAACACTTTGGAAGCACCCACTATCAGTCCCACTACCGAAAAAGTGAAAGTCTATTTTCATTGCAAGCTGAGAATGGGAGTGCGTTGAGGAGTGAGGCTTGGAGCAAGCACCTGGAAAGTCAAGGCAACCCAGAATGCTTTAATCACTTTACAGCTTCAAGAAAACCTCCTGCTTTCTAATATACAGTGTCCATCAGTTAGCACATTCCAAGAACTGATTCCTTCCTCTCCTTCTGTGGAAGCTGAATGTTATTGAACCTAGAAGAAGGATTTACATGTGGTATCTGATGACTTGAGAAGGGAGACTCTGAATGTCGGTCCCCGAGCCCTCTCCTGCCTTTATCACTAACATGGCTTGAAATCTACTTGAGACCTTGAGTTCTGAAGCTTTTTCATGCAGATTATTTTTCCCTTGAAATTCCACTGATCTGGGACCTGAAAAATATGGGAAAATATTACTCCTTTGGTCTGCCCCAGAGAACAGAGACCTGGAGACATAACTGGAAGGCATAACAGGGAAGAACTACAGGCTGCTAAAACAAACTCATGTTTTTGAAAAATTACTTTATAATTAATACAAATTTTCATAAATATATTATTAATAATAATTAGTGTGTCTACTTATTTTTCTCTTGAAGGTAGCTGCAACAGAATGTTGAAAGAAGAAGTCATCTTAATACATTAATATGCTTTTCTGGATGCTTTAAGGGAGCTCGCCCACATGTCAAGAGCTGTAGGTTTAGGTACAGTTAAACTTTTGTTTAGGAGTTGCAGCCTGCTTTGTGGCAATTTGCCTGCTCCCTTCCAGTAAAACAGATAATTGTGTCCTCCCAGAACAACATCAGTTCTGATGAGCTGGAAAGTCCAATAAAATGTTTAGAAATTCCTGCCTTGAGAGGGCGTCAGTAGAGAGTCCCAAGAACATTGTTACAAGAATTACATCAGGAATACCTGCTCTGGGATTAACTGGGATTAACGCCACAGTCTCATCCAAAATTTCCCTCCCTACAACCCACAGCCTGTTTCAAACCAAGTCAGTGACCAGTCTCTCTGCTAAGCTTTCACAGAGTGATGACAAGTTTAATTCTGGCACAAACTTCCTACTATAACCAGCAGGGGTGGTGGACTTGGTTGCCATTGATCCTTGCAATGCCAAAACCACCCTCTCAGCCGTTCAGTCCTCACTGCACTGAACTGGTACTACTGGGAATCTGATGTTGCAGCACTTACTGGAGATGAAATAAGTTACCTTCCCTAGGCAGTTGAAAACCAGATTCTGCCTGGAGCAAAGACAGCTCTCCGCTCACCCTTCACCCTCCTTTCCTGTTTTTCTGCCACATAAAATGGCTGACATTCTTGTTCTTTCCTATTTAGTGCCTTTATTCTGTCTTCCTTGCCCTACTTTATCTTCTTATTACTTCATTTATCTTCTCTCAAGCTATTTTTTTACCCCTTTAATTGAAAATGGGCAACACCTGGTGACGAGAACACACGTCACTTGAAACGCAATGCAGTCCAAAACTAATGTCTAAACTAGGTAAGAACTCAGTGCTAAGCTCCTCTATTACCCTTAGCAGTCCTAGGGCAATCACAGCTTCCAAGTAGAAGGAAAACAACATGAAAATCAAGGAAGAAGACATTTAGAAAAGGAGACATGAACAGAAATGTCTGACATTGAATCAGAAATTAGTATTTCCCTGTGTAGGCTAAAGAAAAGGGTTGGATTTTAAAAAATACATTGACTATTTCAAGCTTAAATATCTTGATTTGAGATACCAGGGTAGGAAGAGTCTACTTAGAAGCTGTACCCAACATATATCACAATTCTTTGGTATTATTCTTCCTTTATTCTTTCCCTTCATCCCCAGGATTTTTGCATAAAAACAACCATTCAAGTCTCAGGACATCACCTGCTCCTGTTGCTTACTCCTCAGTGAAGTCATAATCCTCTAATAGCAACATCAACATCATTTGCACAACAATGAATTGTTTCTTGTGACACAAAAACCAAATTATAAATTTTCTAAGGAATGAGAGTTGGTTAGCTTTGAGGAACAAAGATTCTTTTTCATTAATATCTTTTGTGTCACAAAGGATATGATAAATGAGAAAACAGAGTGTCCTTTGGTATTTCCCACAGGGTGCAACCAGTCCCTAAAAACATCCCAATGCAATTCACAGAGTGAACAAACAAAGATTAAAGTCTTAGTAAGTCTTAAAAGGAACTTCCCGGTTGAGCTGACAGCGATGACTGAACCCTCCTCATGCCAAAGCTGACTGACAAAGTCTGCCAGACAGCTGAGAAGCGTCTTGGCTTTGCAACTGCTGTAGGTTTTGATTTGTTAGAGCATCATCTGAGGCAAAACACGGGTCACAGCCATACTACAGAGCAAGCTGCTGCGCTCAGAGTTGTCAGCATACTTCCCTTCCTGCCTGTCAGGGAAGTGGCTCCCACTCAGAGTCCTGCTAGAGTGAGAATTGCAAAATTATTAGCAGTTATCAGCCTTGCAAAGTGTTTTAATAATACTTGATGGGCAGAAGGGCAATCATCTTTGAATACCTCAGTAAGGTCAAGAGCTGATATCTGGTGATAGCGTGGGTCTCCTTCTGGTTAGATCACTGTGTGTTAGTGACCGTTCTGAGCCAGTATCTCCCAGAAGCAGGTCCTGTCCATGATACCCAAACTGCCAGTGCTAATGGTTCCAGGGAAAAAATTATTAATTTGCATGGACTGTCTCAATATGATGATATAAAAGCACCCTGGGAGGATGAGCTACAGGCTGGAGACCTCCTGGTTGTAAGTAGAAAATACTGGCCAAAGTTGTCTTGGCTTGTACAAAGATATGAGAACAACATTGGGTCTGTCTCTTTAGCTCTTGGCAGTTACCCAGGGAATCTGTAGAAAGGCACACAGAAGATTTTAATTCCCTTAGAGAAGATCTTAATTCCCCTGTATCCAAAGTACATCCAGAAGTGAACCTGGACACAGGCATTAGCAGCAACAAATGGGATGCCAAGTAAGTCCATTGTTTGTCTTAGGGATTTGTGCAGGAACCTTTCAGGAAGGTATCTGTTTACATTGAGAAATTATGTTCTTGCACTTAAAGTAACATCTGCAGGAGCTCTGAGCTGCGTTGGAGCTCTGACATGGATTTCAGTTGCAGTCTTAGGAAGCCTGCTTAGAGGTGAGATCCACAAATTCAGTCCCAGGGATTAAAGCCCACCACCCACATTCTGGCATCGGGCTGAATGGCCCATTTTCTCAAAGGTACTCCTATCTCTCCTACTGCCTCAGAAATCTATCCAAATCTCCAAATATCACTATTATACCACAGATAGAGGCCTAAAACTGGCCTGTCTTGAGGCAATGAGCAGCTCTCTCATGCACAGTGGTTTTCTGATTCAGATTCCCTTCATGTCTACGAACATCTTGGCTACTGCCTCCCTCTCCTTCAAACTCTACATGTTCCAAGCCAAAAGAAACAAACCCAAGCCCCCTGTGCTCCCAGGATGGTAAACTACCATTAGGTGTGAGCAGCCTGACTGAAAGGATGCAGTCCATGCCCTGCCTGCCTAAGCTTCCATCTCAGACAACTGAGTAAGGAATTGTCAGAGAGAAGCATAGACCCAGCAAAAATGAGTGAACCCCAACCACCCTCCTAGCTGCGCTCTGAATCAGAGGATGTATGCAAAAGAAGAAACAGAGAGGAGGGGTGAGGTCCAGATAAACATGAGAAGAGTTCAAGACTGGTAGAACAAAGGTGAGGTGAAGGATAACTAACATACTATGAGAAAAACACAAATGGGAAACAAGAAAGTGAAGAGGTTTTTTTAGAAAGATGAAAGGGAAATAAGAAATCCCAGGTGGGAGGAGAAATACACCCACCTTCTTCTCCTCCACACTAGGAACACACTCTGTGTCCCCCAGAGAAAGCAGCCCACCTTTCCTTGTGCTCCGGGATGCTTTCATTCCGTGGCTAAAATCTTCCTCATGGAATAAACTTTGAATTCTCCTAAAGATACTTCAAGAAAAATGGTTCTGCTATACTGTGGTAACCTGACATGAGACTTCACCAAAAGAGACAGAAATTCCTGCATTCCTGCAAAGCAGGTGCAAGTCCATGAGAATGAGAAGTGCTCAGGGTCTGCATAGCTGGTCACTCAATACACAAGCCCAAACTCAAATCTAAATTCAAGTTTTCAGTCCCTAATTTGTGGGTAGAAGCCTCATCCCCCATGCACATACAGCTCTGCAGTGACTGCAGGAGACTTAAGTTCCCAAACTCCTGCAGTTTCTTTACAGAATTGGTTCTAAGGGAGATTGGACAAAAAAAAGAAGAGTAGAAAGGACTGAGAGAATATTGGCAGCTATACCAGAATGACAAAAACAAACTAAGCACAGCAAACTACTTCTCATTCCCTTTGTTAACAAAAATTACAGTAGCTATAGCAACAAAAAGGGGGGTGGGGAGGAAAAAAGTCCGAGACTTTTCAATATCCCCAAAGAACACAGCTTTCTAATATGGAAAAATCAAGATTTATTGCACCAGCAGCTCCTACAAGGCAGGGCTGTAGTAGTGCACAATGGTTTCAATTAAAGGCACCAATCATTAACCAGTACAGCTGGGCTTAGCAGTTGACAGGCAACATCATCTCTTCCAGTGAGCCATGATTCCTTCAGGGACTGAACTATCTTCTCTTGCTGTATGACATGCCCTCCTGCCCTGTTTCTGGTGGATTTACCTCATATTGTCTGTCAAGTGCTGTGACAGAGTGACTGATGTCACTGCTCAACAGAAACATCTCCTTTGTGCCTATATCCTTTTGCCAGGCATCACACATTGATATCCCCATGCACACTGCCTGCAGCATGGCCCTGCACACTCAGCAAGCATCTCAGGGAGAAAAGCATTTCAGTTCCCTGCTGCCTGTGTGTATTTTCCTTCTCAAATACACACACTTGCAAGCTCAGAAAGGGGAGGAATGTCTGGCACTTCTGCGGTGACCATCTGGCAGAAGCACCGCTCCATTTTCTGGCAACTTGACCAGAATCTTAGAACAATTATTTCAGTTCCTGATTCAAGCGCTGGAGACAGAAGATCAAGTTACATTTCTCTCCAGCCATCAACACTAATTCAGTTTTCACTAAGTCAGCCTTGCTGGAATTTCACTCTTCCACACTAAAACAACAACAAAAAAAAAGTGTGAATCTACACTAAAAAGCCAGTAAAAGAAACATAAGGGATTTCAAGAGTTGCCCTCCACAAATGTAAAAAATGCCAGTAAGAGCTAACAGCGAAGGAGTTGTTTCTTCCTAGAAAGGATATTTTTATAAGATAAAATGATGAAGAACTGAATGTATTGAAAATTAAATGATATCATGGTCCTCAGTGATATCCCCTGGCTTCATAACAACCATGTAAATAAGCTTTCTTCCCTTACTATCACAAGCTGATCATGAGCTGAAGAGAGCACCTTCCCACCTATTGCTCAGTCACAGGTATACACGGCCATCAGCAGCCGCGCTTTTCCCAAGGAAAGAGTTCAGTTCCCACAGCACTGACCTTTGTCCTCTGCATGAAAGGAAAGTTTCAACAAGCTACCACAAGCAAAAGTGTTATAAATCACCTTTCATCAGCCCTCCAACCACTAGCCAGAGAAACAACTGCAAACACTTAAACCTGTTTTAATGTTCTTTGTAGAAGGAGGCAGGGAAACACCTCCCCATCTAGCCACTGGAGCCGATTGCAGCCACCAAACCACTCTGGACTGTGGCTCCTACCAGTGGAGTTTCTGTTGAGGATTCCTGGAGCAACAGCCTTTACCAGCAGAGATAGAAAACCAAGCAGCAGCCACAGAAACTCTAGCTCTGTTCACATGTACGCTGTATCCAGAGTGGCAGAAGGGAACCACAGGGGTTTAGATAGAGGCAAACAGAAACAAATCCACAAACAAACTGTAAATGATATCACATATCTTTTAAACCTTCACATACTGGGAGATGGTATTTGGTGATTTGAAAGAGCTTCTCTTCTTTCCTTTTATGAAAATGATTTACATGCAGCTGTGTACATGACATGTTGGAGACTTCTCAAGAGACCAGCTGCTGTTCCGAAGAACTCACACTTCTATGATAGGAATTTCATAAATGAAGGCACTAACTATCTTCCCAGATGCAGGCTTGAATAGACCCACTGTGCAGGAGAGTTCTGCTGAGGGAACAATCTTTCTTCACAGTCTGCAGAGCAGGAGTAAACCTGACACAGAGGAGTGTTGCAGCCTGAAGTGCTTCATTCTCAGGTTGGGAAGAGAGAGACCCCCAGGGGCCATCAGACAAGCGCTGCCCCCGTCACACGGGTCCGTGCAGAATGCTCCCACAGGTGATCCCAGCTTCCCAAATCCCACTTCTCTGCTTGCAAGCCAAGCCTGAACATCTGTAATGCCAGAGAGGGCACAGAAGAACACAGCCTCAAAAACATGTCAGGAAGAAAACGTGATCCCATGCCCTTACAGTCAGCTGGATGTGCCCAGGAATAACAAGCAGCCAGTGCGTGCAGGAATAGGGTCCCATTTCTTGTTTCCAGGTTGGCTGAAGTGCCATAATGTGCTACCACTTATGCTTAACAATATTGAAACATGTAACATTAAGTTGAAATATTTGTATGAAATGATTAATTTTATCCAGACAGCATTTGGAATGTTGCTCCGGCACCAGCATTTCTACTCAAAGTTTTAGCACTGGTGTTGCTACTTTAGCTGAGTTCAAAACTGTGAGTAAAATATAATTTAATAGCAATTTGATTTTGCAATGATCTCATTGAAAAGGCATATGCAGCATTGCCCTTGCAACACAGAAACAGCCACAAGATAAGCCTAAGGGACACAGATTAACACTCTGATCAGATACAATTCCAGGCCCTTTTCCCTTGCAGGGAATGTTTTGGCCTTTTGCCAAGCAGAGAGCATTCCACACACAGTAGGGTAAATTTGGTATAGCACCCATATGGAAATATCTTCTTCACAACAAGGCCAGGGTACAAAAATCTCTTATCTGAACAGACGTCCTCTCCTACTCCGAACATGAATGAGCCCACAGCACAGTTTGACTCACCTTCCCCATCTCACAGGAGTCCATATTTGAGCAAACTTTCAAATGGCACTGGCACTAAAGCTGGTATTCATCTTTCTTTTCTTCTTTCTTATGGATTTAAGCTGAATGCAGCAGAAGTCCAATTTGGATCTTCTCCCCATATAAAAATATTTTTATTGTCTCTTTTAAAGCGTGGTTACCGTAGACAATAACTCTGCATCCACCAGACCTTCACAATTGGACCTGTCTACTCACAGCAAAAATGTCAAAGCAGATTTTATGATCAATCACGGAATGGCCTGAAATTGTGTCAGGAGAGCTTTAGGTTGGATATTAGAAAAAGGTTCTTCACCCAGAGGGTGGTTGGGCTCTGGAACAGGCTCCCCAGGGCAGTGGTCACAGCACCAGCCTGACACAGCTCAAGAAGTGTTTGGACAATGGTCTCAGGCACATGGTGTGACTCTCAGGGTATCCTGTGCAGGGCCAGGAGTTGGACTCCATGATCCTCATGGGTCCTTTCCAAGTCAGCTTATTCTCTAATAACACATAGTTCATTTAGTGAAAAGGAAAACTGCAAATCTATTCTGCTTTCATAGAGTTTATGCTTATGCAGTTGTCAGCTAAACTCTAGTTTCAGACACTCCTTTGCTACTGTTCATAGAGGGTGATACCAGAAAGGAAATTACATCTTAGACTTCTCTCCTGTTTCCTACTCTTTCACTGCTCCTCCTTCAGTTCAGCTGTGTGCACACTCATCTTCCCAATACCAGTAAGCAGAGAATTTAAAAATGAGCATCTACAAATAGACAAACTGCTACAGATACAGAGGTGCCGCACACACTATTTTATAATAAACTTCAAAAATAAAACTTCCAGTAAGTAAATTGAGTAGAATAAAGTATACACACAGAGCATGAACAATGCTTTCCTGCTAAAAATTCCGTCATCACAAAACAAATGTTTTGAAGGTTAAAAAATCAATTACACTGAAACTCTTTGGTGTCAGCTTCCTGTGAATGTATTTTTCCCTGTGTTTGATTAATGAACAAACCAAAACATTCAAGACAGGTACTTAACAGTTTTGTCTGGCATGAAGTCTGCATTGCCAAATTCCTTGTGGTTTCCAGTTGGTACCACAAACTTGGCCCCAGTCCATTCAAAACTCAGTCCTAGTCCTCCAAAAGTTAGATAAATACCTATAAACCTTTTTATGATGCCAGGAAGGTGATTTGTGTTATAGAGGCAGATGAAATTGTACCTGTGCCTAGTGCACAGTGGACAAAAGCTGACTGACAGCAGATTTCTCCCTGCTACAATGAAACAAATGCCTTTTGCAACTCCAAAAGGTAAAGATTTATGAGATATGAATCCCCTTCAATTACCTTTTGTGACTCTGCTCATCTGATGATTTTGGGATGAGGTATTTTAACTGATAATTTGCCTTGAAATTTGTAGGTGTTATAAATGCACCAGGATTCACAGTTCCTACAGAGCATGAATTCCTGAAGTTTCCTGATGGAATAACTGCCTCTTTTCTGGGGTGTGCCTAATATTTAAAATCTGAACTCTTACCTCATTTTCTCCAGTCAAATATTCTCCTATTTAACCTAAAGAAGAATACATGGTGGGACACCCATATACAACAGGTTTTCTTTATCCTATGTTTTAGAGGCAAGAGTTATGTTAAGAATCTTTTTTCTGGTCCTAGAGAGCCTTAGGGTGTGAAAACCATGAAATTCACTTTGGCTGATTCTTCACAGCAGCTATATGCTAGGCGAGACTCTACAGAAAATATATGTGTGAAAATGGTTTGAAGTTTGAGGGCTTCGTTTTCAAACTACAGTTTAATTTTATGGCAGTTTCAAAGTATTATCTCTGCTATTTCAGACAACGGCATTTTCTTCACCCTTTGACCAGTCTTTTCATCAAAAAGCCAATAAAGTTGGAGTTTCTGTGAGTAATAAATTCAACTCATGCTGTAGCAAAACATCAAGCAACTGCTCCATTCAATTCTCACAGAAGCAAGTTTCGGCCCTTCCAATTTGGATGGGAAAACTGGAGCCACAACACAAAATATGAGAGCTCTTTGGAAATGCAACCACACCCCACTCATATTCTGCTCTGTGCCCCATGTCCCCACCCACAGATACACAACAGAGGAATACCAGCTGTTGAAGCTTTGCAGATGGCAAATCCAATATTGTGCCATTTTGGACTTTCTCCTCAAAGGATTATTCCACATGGCTTCTTTTATAGGGTCGAGATTTCTTTTCTTGGGAGGATGGATATTTGGGCATGGAAAATATCTGTGGGCATGAACAATGGGGAAATAGCATTTATAAACTGAAATAAAGCCTTTCCAATTTGTGGAAACAGCTGGAGGGAGGAAAGAATCTTATGAATAACATAGTTGAAACCCAACAGGCTGCTGACAGTGAGTCCTTTCAGATGTTCACTATGGCTACACTCTTACATGACAGTACAATATTTAAATCTATAACTAAAGATGATTCAATGCACAATGATGTACCCAGCATTTTGTTTTACCGTACTGAGACTAATAAATCCATCCTTTCCCTACACATAATTTGTAGGAAAGGAAGAGTAGTCTCTTCTGCATCTTGTGTATTTAATGGTGCTGTACTAAAGTGCTAGAATGAGCATTAATATTCAGTGCTGCTTTAAGCAGACAATTCATTCAACACAAAAGTATTAAGCTAAGCAGCCAGTCCAGGGGATGCCTGCACAGGGACCTTCAAGGGAGCATCTGCTGAGCTTCGTGTTTCTCAGATGTTTCACTCCTGCCACACACAATGTGGCTTTCAGGTTGCAAGAAGGAATCTTGTTTCTTACAAGAAAAGAGGGAGACTTTAAGTATATGTCATTCAATACAGCATGGTTTCAATACAGCACATTTTCAGGGTAATTCCACAAGTGAATGCCCAATGAAAATAGACAAAAAAAAACACGGAGCCAAAATTCCACATGAGGAAACACCATAATGATCTCTTTAAAGGTATTACAGAAATTTTTCAAAATACTGTCAGCAAGGTACTTTACCCATGTTAAGGAGAAGAAAATATATTTTAATAGATAATTTTCTTCTTCTGTTGGAAGAAGTAAAAGATACTTGCCAGCTAAATCTTTCCTTCAAAGCTACCCTGTTTCAGCCAAGCCCCATTAATCATTATGCTGTTAGACAAGATTGCTTTGATGTCCACAGATCATACAGAAGATTTAAGACAGCAAGCTGTCTGAAAAATTCAGTGATAAGGTCAAGGTAAATCAAGGTAAAAAGTGTTTACTCAGTTCTAATTTAGTCAAGAGTTTTACTTGTTTCACATAAACACAACAAGTTTATCAACTTTTGATTGTTATTTTATCTAGCACTACATAGTGCAAAACTTCTATTATTATTACTATTACCTGACTTGTCCAGTCACCTGGAAACTCAACCATCTAAGGAGAAATGAAGATTAAATTAGAAATACTCTTCTCTATAAATGGGCTGTACAGATGGCACCTTGTTTCTGCAATCGGTTATTGAGTTTAAGATTACAGGTTCATGTTTCAGAAATCAACAGCTACAGAGCCAAAGACGGGAAAAGGACATGAGCAGGATTATAGAGAAACACCTGTCCAGGCAGTTGGGAACTGCTTGATTTTTAATATGCAGAATTGTGCCTACTGATAAAGCTCTCAGCCCAACAGTTCAGTGAAAGCAGCTTATTCAAAAATCAAGCATTTAAGTCTGCTTGCTCAGTTAACTCAAAATTTAAAGGAGCATTTCTATTAGTTTTTGTCTGTGAAAAATAGTAATTTGGAAGTAGGAAAGGTTTCAACACCTACTTGAGAGTAACATTCCTGTAGGTTTTGTGCCAACATATTGAATCCTGAAAACTTCTATTCCTGAAATCAGCAGAGTTTTGTCTGAATGATTACAGGCCCCTGTTGCTTCCACAAAATATCAAAGGGAGTTCAGGCATCTGGACTTAAGGCCCAGGGCCACTGTATTTTAGTCTGAACCTTCTTTCTAAGGCTTACTTTAAATAGCACCAATAAGTTCTACAAGCAAAAAAAAAAAAAAAAAAATCCAACCACAGGAACTGGGAAGGGGAAAAGAAGTGCTGACTTTGATTGAATGGGTCCAAGGGCCCTGCTCAGATTGGCCAAGCAATTTGAGTCTCACTGAGCACTCCCTGAGAACTCAGGCCAAATATGGGGGTTTGGGGTTTGTTAGGGGGGTATGTGGGGGTGAAAATTAAAGTTCTGTTTGGGCACTATAAACAACAAAGAAAACCCACACCTCTCTATCAAACAGCGAGTAGGTCCCCCAAGAACTAGTTTCAGCAGAAACTGTTAATAAAAATTCTTTTGGAAAATATTCAAGCTATGGTTTATGGATAGAAAAGCATTAAAAAAATACACATTAATGCTTCCATTAAGAAACAAAAAAATAGAAACATACAGACAAATAACTGTTTAAACTAATGCTTTGGCAACAACAAAAAAAAGATTTAAAACACCACTTAACAAATGGATTTGACCCAGATTCCTATCCTCTGTTTTAAGAGAACATTCTTGAGAAGAGTTCACAGGCCTGTTGGTACTACTAATTTATCTCAATTGTGTTACAGCTTTCAAAGCATCAGTAAAAGACTTGCAACATCCGTTCCCACTTTGTTGCCTACACATATTCTTACCAATAAGGGCTATTAAAACAAGCTGAACTAAAACTGAAAACAAGAAAAATTTTAAATCATAATCAGCAGTCGAAGGGAAGGGTGTTTCTTCTACATACTAAATAAGGGACTTGAAGGATCTACCACAGTGGCAGTCTTGGCTTGCTCTCCACTTCATATAGTCCCTAGTTCTTGTCACAACATTGGTGTTGGTTTAAATTTGTGTTTGCTTGCCTTCAGCCCGCCTAGGCTGTCTTCATCTTCAGGTGATGACACTGTCATGCCATTTCCTTTATTTCAGCCTGAAAAGTCACCAACTCAGGTGCATAGAAGGAGCAAATCTAACTGCATATTCCTTTTAATGAACATGTTTATGGAGTTAGTGGATGAAAGTAGTCTCAAGATACTCATGTGGTAGTTCATTAATAAGCTCCATACAACATGATATTGTTCTCTCAACAGTAGTCTTAACATCCTTATCAATTCACTCTCCAGTTGCTCTACTGATTCCAAATTTCTCACTTAGTTTCCACCGTGGTTCTGCTACCAAGTAAAAGCCCAAACAGAACAAGTCTACCATTTCTTGGACTCTGCAACAGAGCAATCTGAGGAAAGTATCAGATTAGTCAGCACAAGCCACGTTTTACTTTTAAACTCCAAGGCTCCACATGTCCTTTCCCTCCCAAGCTAGCTTATCATGATCATAATCACTGACCTGAATTTTCCTCTTCTGCAACAGATACTATATTTGCAATTTCCAAGCATGCTATAAAAGTCACAGAATCACAGAATAACTGGAGTTGGAAAGCACCCCTGAAAACCATCCAGTTCAAAACCCCTGCTGCAGGTTCACCTAGAGCTGGTTCCACAGGATCTTGTCCAGGTGGGCTTTGAATATCTCCAGAGGTTTTTTTGCTGGAACAGTTGTTTCCATGTGTCCTTCATATTTAGGTACCTGACCAATTCAGCCCATCTGATGTTATTAACTAGCTGCTGTAGCTCTATCACAATTTTCTGCTTGAAATAAAAAGTCTTGTTATAGTTCCCCTTTACATTCTTTCCAATTATTTAAAAAATAAGAGTAACTGATGTTTTAAAAGACTGAATGAGCATCCTATTTGAACAAAGGTCTTTCATCCCCTTATTAATCAGTAAAACCAAGACTAAAGCCCTGTCTTGTCAGCTAAGAGATGAAGAAATTGCTAGACATCAATACACATTTCTCAGCCAAAGTTATAGGAGCTCATTATCTTTAAATATCCCAGGGAGAAGGAATACATTTTTTAAAAATTAAGTTTCCAGTTAACATATGTAAAATCACACCTCAAGCTTTTTCCCTAAACTTTTCTTTTTGCATCTCATTTTTGTGTCTGTCAACATTGTAACATAAACCATCTGAGAGGTTTAAAACTGAACAATTCTAAGCAGTGGGTGAAACCACAGTATGTTAACTGACAGGAGGTTTCGGCTCCTTCCTCACCTTTAAGCATCTCTTATTCAGCTGCTATTTCTCTGCAGCAGGAGCTAAAACATTTATAGACTTCAGTCCAAGACTCCTGGTTTCCTAATACATGCTGCTTAAGCATGTTTTCTCTTGATTTGGTTGCTCCTTTGATAACTACACCACTACTGTATTCCAGCTTGTCCATCTGAATATAACCAGTACTAATTCACACTTACTGCAGCTGGCGCCCTTCATTGAACACCTGATTGTTCAAATGACAGTACACATGGCTGTGATGTCACCTAGCAGAGTTATCCCTGTCAGAGCTGGGACAGAGATGATGAACATAAAACACAACATGGATAGTGAGAAATTAAGGTAAAGCAGAAGAAATACAAATATGATATGTCTAAGTATTAGCCAGTTCTCCTTCAGCCAAATATAAAGCTATTTTCAAAAAAACTAAAATATTTTTCCTATGGCATATAGTCCACAGCCAGCTCCAGCACAAGCGATTTTATCCTCAAACAATCTGAAGAGTGGAAGAATGAAAGCTTATAAAATATATATCCTTGTCTATGTTGGAAACAGCACAATTCCAAACCAGAGACTAATGCTGAAATACAATCCAGGGGCTGTGCTTCCATTCATAAACTGTTCCATTTGAACACAGGGTCTGGAATGAATTTTATCCTCATGTTCAACCAGAGAGCCACAATTTATTATAGTGCTGCACTCTTCAGTTTCAAAATCATATCCCTAACATTTTTTTCTGTCAAGTCCAATGGAGATTAGCAGACTTTTCAACCAGGATCATCCATAAAGGGAAAATACAGCAGAATTCAACTACCCAGAGACATGAAGGAGCAAGTCCAGTTATATACCACATGGCTAAAAGAAAAGAAAACCTACTGTGTACACACAGCTTCAACAGTCTGAGCTGGAAAGGCATCAGAAAGGTCCTTTCCTTAGTAACAGCATAAGTGGGATCTCAAATTTTTAGCTCAGTAACAGCATGAGTTGGGTCTCAGATTTTAGCTTTGTCTTTAAATTACCACTAGACTGTCTGTGCAGCAGCCCAGCTCTATTACTCCTGTGTAAGATCACGGTAATGCTCCCTGACAACTTCAAACCCCAAAATAAATAACCAGTGCTTCCCAGTCATTGCATATTCTGCAGCCAAGATGTGCCACAAAGGTACAGGCTTATTTACATCAGTTAAGCTTTGAGCTGTTTCAGGAACTTCCTTAGGTTCTCTAGGTAATCTCTACTCTCTGATATGCAAATTAAAAGGAATTTAGGATTCAACAACACTGGTAAGATCTATTTCAATCTATAGGCTCACTGCTTTTTGCACCAGTTGTCTACAGACTTCCAGTGTCTTAAAATATTTCTCTGGCAAAAAGAACACTCCAAAAATTGCAACAGAACTAAAAAATATTTCATTGATAGTTCTCCACATACAGCAAGACGAAAGAAGCATCTGCTGCCAGTATACAACAAGGTAAAAGCAATTTAAATAATTACAAAAAAACTCCCATCAACTTCTGGGCTAGAACAGTTTCCTCCTCTGGGAAAAGGAAAAGGAAATTGGTGACACTGTCCTTCAGCCCAAGGATGAGATTCCAGCAATCCAATCTGTGATTTAACATGTCATTTCTAGATATTCATTTTTCTCACAAACCTTATTGCACCAGAAATCTCTAGGTTGATCAGGAAATACTCATACAACACCACAAATCAGATTTCCACAGTATATGGAGAAGGAGAAACTAGACTTCAGTTAACATAAACCTCTAAATGAAGACAAAGGAAATTATGACAGACATCAAGTACAGAATCCTTCTAAAGTAAAATTTATTAATCTGTTAACCAAATTTTCACATGCCAGTAAAAAGCTTTCCATTTGAAAAGTCAAAGCCACTACCATGTCTCCTTTGCATTGCATTCATATATGTTTTATCTACTTGGTCACCTAATAAAACAGTCTAGATCCCTTCAAGCCTTCCACCTCCCATTGACTGACACTGAGCAGTTATTTGACAGGATGGATGACAATGTAAAATGAACCCTGCTTTGACTAGAGCTGCTGTAGAATATCTTTTTTAAACTCATCTCTGAGTAGCTCTGTTTGTGACTTAGATAAGAAACATTTTTAACACAGCAGCTAATAGTTCCATGAGATGCTCCACCATCTATTTTGGAAGGCAATATGCCAAGAGAACTGTGGTGCATTTTCATTCATCTCTTGGCTACTGCTTCTTCCAAAGTTTCTGTCCAAAGACAGCCAAAACCAAGTTCTATGAATCACCACTTGAATGAGACCTAATTATTCAATTAGTTTTAATGCCTTTCTTTTCCTTGTTCCTTGACAGCCTTACACACCTCCTGCCCTCCAGGGCATTTGTCCACATCTTTCCCACAGCTGGAAATGCAGGCAATTTCTTTCCCACCCATAATAGCTTTCAGATTAAGACGAGAACTGAATACAATATCCTGCAGCTCCCCTTTGGATATTGTCCTTTTTATCCAGGGAGGGAGGAAGAATAAAAATCTGTATAATCACCTCCTTACACAGACACTTTTCTGAGACCTGATCTGCTGCTTTCCGTACACCACAGATTTATTGCAAGTTAACTCCCTCACAAAGATATTTGTCACGTTTACTTTTACCAGAATACACAAGATTATTAATAAACCCTCAGCTATGAAACTGCAAATATATGATCCACCTAACCAGTGTAAGTGGGGGAAACTTAACATTTAGCTGTAAAACATGAACTGCTGCAAAAAAAGTATTGGTTGGAATGTTTCAATAATGGAGAAAGAGGAAAAAAAGGGAAAAACATCTTAATTTTCCACCTTACTCCTTATGAGTCCCACTATTTTTTGTTTTGCCTGCTACTAAATTAATACCAAAAAAAAAAAAGAAAACCCCAACCTGTTTCACAGCAATGTTGTCTGCTTTCTCCCTGTATAACTACACACAAAAGAAACAATAATGAATGGTATAATATAGATTTACAGCAAATTCTTAACTATCTGTTCATCTTAGTCACTAAGACAGTAACCCCAGCTCACAGTGCTCTCTCAATTCCCAAGGAAGATGACTCAGTTGCTTTTACAGGAATACTGTCTGGGATTCAGACTCATTTTTCTGGGGGAAGATTTTCAAGGTAGAATGAAAAATGCAAGCTAGGATGGAGACAGCTGAGAGACAAAGCACTTTTTCACAGTTCTAAGGAGCTGGTTTTCCACTTCCCCACCTGTACTGCCGACAGGACTGTGCTGGCTGTAGAAAAATGACAGAAATGCAAACTTATCATCGAGATACAGGATGGAGAGATTTTGTAAGTAATGCATTTTTAGCCACAGATTTGTGACAGGATTGGGAAAAAGTGATGAGCAAATTGACATGTGCTGACTCATTCACCTTTCCTTTAACCAAAAGAAAATTAATGGCTTGTGGGGTATGCCCAGCCCCTGCCCTGGAGGGACGCCTGCTGAGATAAGGAGATTGCTTAACCTCCCAGCAGGACTCCCTGGAAAGGCAACCACTTTGCAGCTACAGTGAGAAGAAGACAGACCCAGAATACTCTGGGAGACCCTATGCAGATCCTTTGTAACCCATTGGCCTTTACCCTCTGACACTCACCCCCTGTATCCCTATAAAAGCTAGCCCTCTGCCCCTGTGAGGGCAGAGAGAAAAGCCCAGTCACTGGCCTCCCCTTCACCAGGTATGGACTAATAAAGCTACCTCATGCGGAACTGCTACACGGGTCTCTCGTCTCTCCCTCCCTGGTCTGGCCTGGAGACTGCCCAGCAGAGCAAGAGCTGGAACCAGAGATTAGCAGACTTCACTAAGAGCTGATAGTGTCTCTGCATGGGCACCCCGGCTAGCAGCTGAGGGAAGACACCAGGACCTGGGAAGACGATCCTCCACGGGAACATCTCTCCAGACCCGTCACAGCTTCAGAGCTACTGACCCCACACCAGCTGCCTTAATGGCTCTTGAAAATCAAAATGTGTGTATCTTCAGAAGAGCTACAACTAGAAAAAGGCAATGTTCTACTCAAATTAACGGTGGCCTGAACTTTACTAACCCAGTTATTATTACACTCACTACCTCAGAAACAGCGTAAGACTTAGCATAGTGAACATTATACAAAGAAAACTCAAAACGTTGGTCTCACTTGAGTAGTTTCTCTTCCAACACTGTGGCAATTTGAGTTTGCTGTGATGTCATCCACACAGTTTCTTACACCACCCCTGCAAAGGTGCAATGGAAGAGGTACCTTGCTGGGACTGGCTGTTACCAGGAGACAAAGAACACTTTGCAGTAAACTTCATGAGCCACCTAATGCTTCATTTTGCTGCAGTATTGCAAAGGAATATATAACATGGTTGGTAATGCTGCACATCACTGCTACCAACAGAGCCTACATACAAAGGTCACACCTTATGAAATGGTTGTCAACTCCTTCTGATTGACGGTTCTCAAATGTTGCCTTTTCTACTTTCAATGCCAAAAACACCACAGAATTTCAACCTTGCACAGAAATACTTCATTCATTAAGCCACACTTTCTTAAGAAGTCTTTTTCCTCTTTCCCAAAATAGAGATTCGATTTTGTTAAAAATGTGAAACAAAAGTATTCCTTCACAAAATATCCAGCTGTGCTGAGGTACATAGAATCCATTGAGAATAAACCCATTTGCATTCCTTGTCTTTCATTTTCCCACTGACTGTACTTGGTGTGTCACAAAGCTCATAGAATCACCAAATGGTATGGACTGGAAGGGACCTTTAAAGATCATTTAGTTCCAACTCCCCTGCTATTGATAGGGACATCTTCCACTAAACCAGGTTCCTCAAAGTCCCATCCAACCTGGCCTGGAACAATTCCAGGGATGGGGCATCCACAACTTCTCTGGGCAAGATGTTGCTGTGTCTCAGCACTCTCTCAGAAATTAGAATTTGCTATTAGCACGTGACAAAATTTTGTCTGAGAGACATCCTGATTCCATTTTATTTAGCATCCTGAGTGCAGCACCAGGATTCAACCCACAGCCTTCTGATACAGAGCCCCAAGGTCTACCACTTCAGTTAAAAAAAACCTCCAATACCTGCCAATATTAGCAAAGCTGCATCCTGTTTGCAATTCCCCTCTGAGATGGACTGAATGCTTATAAGCAGATCTGATTCTATTCAGGAAAGGGCAATCATGTTCTCCTTCAAAAAGACCTCCTCCTTTTTATTATGCTTATGTCATACTATCTTATTTATACTACTATTATTTCCCTTCTTTTATCTTCCCTGCATAAGAGGGGAAAATACTGGTATTACAGATCCTTCTGGATTTCAAGATTGATGTGTTCATGATAGAAAGAGAGCTCTCCATGCCTATAATTTTATCCTTTTGTTTTCTCCATGTTTTATGTATGAGTGTGATTTGGCATACAACATATAGATAAGCTACAGATAACAAGCAGTTGCAGACTGCTACATCTTGTAGCGTTCACTGAGGAATTGCAAAGGGAGATATTAGCTGAATATAAATGAAATGCTCCTACTCTTTTTTTTTTTTTTAATAACTGCAAGAGAACAGTCTGACTGCTCACCCCACAGCTCCAACCCTGGCCAAAATACCTGTCTGAGTTTCTGTAACTGTTCTGCAAAATTCGGTTTGATTTAAGGGTCCCCAAGTCTGCCCTGTACCTCCACTGGTGTTTTGATCCCCAGAACTTCAATCTGACATTTGGAGCTTACTTGGTCCCCAAAACAACACGTAAAACTTCTTAACAAATGGAAAATGTATGGAGCCAGCACTGGTTCAATCCCACAAAGGAGGTACTGCAAATTGCAGAGAAATTTAGCCAGTCATGGTTGGCTGCTTCACACACAAAGAGCACAATCGGTCAGTAACAAAGAGCAGGAAGAATAATTTTCTCTCCTTATCCATGTGCTTTCCTGACTAGGACCCACAAGGGATTTGCTGATAAAACACAGCTTTGTCACATTTGTCAGACCTGAGGCTGTCATGGAAACATGAGTGATGTGACAATCTTTAACGAGCCACTGTCGCAAGGGCAATCTGTCCGAGGCAAGAGTTGCTGCTCCTGTTCAGCAGTGACACAGCCCAGCAGGTCCCAGCATCACCCCACTGCCACAAGTGTCCTGGACTGTTTTGTTTCGTGTCCACGATAGTGAAAAAATATTTTACAGGGTTCCCAGTCTACAATGGTGGGTAAGTTTTTTTTAAATCAGATCATAAGCAAATCTTGAAAGGATAAGTGTTGAAATGATAAGCTGAGCCAGAAGCCTGGGGTTTGACTTTGCTGCCCTTCTGCCCACCTTGCAGAAAGCCCACCTCTCATCCAGAAGAATAATTATGTTTTAACAAGGTTCTCTTAACTCCTTCACAATATCAGCTGGCTTTTTTTTCCTGCCCTGTTCCTCCAGCTATTTCCTAGCATTTCACTTTTCTACCCAGACTCAGGAGCAGCTGGCTGTTCCCTCATGGCAAGCAACAGGTTTCTCCTTTTCTCATGACAAATCATTTTTTAATAGTAAACATTTTAATGCTTCCAGAAGCCAGCATATCATTTGGCTCCAATACAGGTAGTAAAAACTCAGGCTTCTCAGGAACCAGTGGCAGTTCATTTTGGAGTCTGTCCTGTCACTGTGTCCCTGAGGGACCCATGTGATGCCAGATCTCAGAAGACAGTCAGCCCACATGCACTGCTACTGTAGGCAAGATCACACCAGCAATGCAGCTGCCAAAACATTACACTCCTGATACAGCTCAGCAAGAGGCTGATACACAGGAGAATTCACCTACTGCAGCCTGGTTTTGTACATGGGAATATTGAGGTGGAGAAAGAGGAATTTGTTCAGGATTTCAGGGCATCTCACAGCCTGGCTGGAGCAGCCATTGCCTGACTCCTGAAATCCCTGGACAGGTGGCCACATTCAATCCGTCTACCCTACCCAGATCATGAACTGCGTAGATTTTCCAGAAAAATCATGGAACGCTTTAGCATAACTCCACTGCCTTCCTCTACCTGAGGATCTTGCCATACTTCTAGAACAGGTAGGACACCCATTATCAGAGTCACAAGCACAGGAACTGCAGTGGGAACTGCTGACAAGGTGCTGCAGCTGATGACCTTGGGCTGCCTTTTGAATGCCCAGTTCTTCCAGGTGGTTATACATCCCAGCAGGCATTCTGTGCTATTGCACAGCACCGAGGCAGGTTTACATTTCTACTGAATCATGTCTACATTTGTTTTCTGCTGTCCATACACGTCAGCCAATAGTAAATAAACCACAGCAGGGACCTCAGCTCTTGATGGGTTTCAGCGGAAACCTGGATAATGTCTCCATTGGAGAAGAAAGCAGACCTTAATGCCCACATCAAATCTGACAGCACATTCTACACTGAGATTGGGGCAAAACACAGCATAACCTGCTGATGGGGTTCTCTGCATAACCAGCTTGGACAGCAGTCCCCGCACCACACGAAGAGCTCCAAACATGTGGGCACAAAGTCAGTGTTTCTAAATGCTCTTGGTTCAACCTCTGCCTTCACCCAACCTTTACATAAAACAACTCTCATGACTAGGGGAGAATTTTGCCTTCTTGCCCCATGCCTCTCTCCACTCTGACCTTTTGTGACTCCTGCCACACTAGAGCCTTCCATAGGGAGGGCAGGGGGAACAGTCCCATGAAAGCAAGTGACATTACAGCTTGATTCTGTAGGAGGCAGAGGCTTGTTGCTGTAGGAGGCAGACGGCCTAAATGGACCATCTTACGCAGCTGCAGGGACAGAACTGGCTCTCCTTCGCTGAAGCCTCAGATCAGGGCAAGAGTACTGTAACTGCGCCTCAGGTGCCCAGGCTGTGAGCAGAGTCTTGCTTACAAGTGGCACACAAGGGCAGTGCTTTCCACAGGAAATGAAAGGGGTGACCACACAGGCCCCTACACAAGTGCTGCAGTAATACTGCTCAACTTGCAACCTACTGTCCTGTGCTGCTACTGATAAAAAGAGTACTGAAAAACCAATGTGTGCTCTTAGATCTTCATACCCTTCCAAATGCCAATCTGCTGCCCTGAGCCTGAGTGCAGCAGGATCAGTGCAACAGTGAAACCCAGTCTGATCCACAGCAGAGCAGCTGTAATCCAGAGCATCAGCTGATTACACAGAGCATATCCATTGTCCAAAAGTAGTTTTATTTTCACTCTTCCCTCTGAAACCAACTTGACTCTTCTCCAAAAACCAACACCAGAATGAGTCACTTGAAAATATTTTTTAGGTGGGTTTTTAAAGACTGAGTTGCAATACGGCCCCTGCCCTTTGACAGCATGCCAGGAAACCCCCAGGTACTCTCCCAGAAAACTGAGAGGGAATGAACGCAAAACAGGCTGAGCTGTTCAGCTTCTCACCTCCCCCAGCACGGGCTTGAACATGTTGACAGCAGGGTGGTATGAAGATGGTTTTGTCCCCCTACAAATCTTTTGGATAAACAGGATTGTGCTCTACATCAGAAATCTCTCCTTGTAACTTCAGTCAATATTTTCTTGGCTTGCCACTCTTGACAGTCATAAAACAGCTCTCTCTGGAATACGCCATTCAAATTAATCAGCTGTCAGCTATTCTTTTAAAACTAATAATAGAAGGTCTGCATGAGCCTGTGAGAGACTGAAACATGGGAATGCGAGCTGTGCAGCTGCAAATGTTTCCATACTTTTGCAGCCCTCAAATTGCTTTTTGCTCTCTACCAAGAAGGCATGAAACAGCATTGCAGGGAACAGGTTTTGTACTGTCAAAATTGCCCAACTGTCCTCAGCATACCCATAAATGTGGTAAACGTTTAGTGACGCCTTTTAACTTTCAAGAAAGCTTTAAAGACAGGAGGGATGTTTCTGGTCATAAACCAACAGGCTCAGCTGGCCCAGGAGCACAGATAATTTGATGGCTTGTATCCTTTGGATGCCAGCTGCACAGGGTATGCCAGACTGTGCTCTTGCCACTGGCAGAATTTTAGCCTCCAATTCATCTTCTTGTCATCAGACTGCAACAGGATGGGGAAAAAAGGTTCTAGGAGGAAGCACTGCCTCTGAAAGGATGGGGAAATAGGACTCCTTTGAACAGCCCCTTGACTACAGCAGCTTGGCTCCAAGTGGGCAGAGAAGATTAATGTTACATGAGGCTTGAACTCAGAATAAGAGCTGGCACTGGAGGAAAGCCAACTGTGCAACACTCCTGTAACTGATTAGGGGACCCTGTTGTTGTCACATGAAACTAAAGAACATCTGGGAGACTGTTCAAAAAACACTCAGGTTGGAAGCATGTTTGCAAAGCCTGATGAAGGAACAAGAGCAGCACCTGCCTTTTCCAGGTCTGCCTAAAACTAGTATCACCTGGGGACTTTGCCTCTACCAGCAGTGGGTTCATTTTCAGCCTGAAAAAATACTTTTAAAAGCCTCTCAGGCTTTTAAGAGAAAGAAGCAGTTTAAATCCCAGACCGGAAGCCTTAATTATAATGGATTTGTGTGAAAGTTGCCAGATCTTGCCCTGCTCTGTGATCAGGGCTGTGCCAAGAGTCTGCTTTGTGTCACACTAGCAACTGCGCTAAGTTCAGCAAAGTAACTGGGTCAAAGATGCACAGCCAGAAGAGAGATCACAGATTAGCACTAATGAGAGCCTTCACTGCAGAGCAGAATGACAGTGCCATCATGTCGAGGTTCTTGCTGTAATTAAAGGTAGCCATACTCATATCCAATGTGAGCTGCACAGAACAGATCTTTTTGTGTGTCACATTTTACACCTTGGGAAGACACTCATGACCAGAAAGCCAAACATGAGAGGAGACAATGGAGAACTCCTTGTTCATACTGCTGGAATTGAAATTAACATACAGAAAATCAGGAAGTATTTGAGCATCTTATGAGCAGCTCTACTAATCATGCAGCGCTGTTGTTTTCAATCAGTTAATTCTACCTGTAGTGGGCATAAGGTTACAGATGAAGAATACTGATCTCATGTTCAAGAATTTAATGGTACGTCTGTCCACAACACCAGGTGCTCTGAAGATCAGCCTTCAAAGAAAATAGCAGAAACAGAGAAAACTACAGGGTTTTTCCAATGTCTCACAGACTTTCTCTAAGAAGAAAAATAGAAAAGACTCTGCAGTTATTTAGAGAAAGGAGTAAGATCAGAATCAAGTATTGAATGGTACAAAGTCAGCCCTAGGCTTCTAGAGAGCCTCAGCTCATTTACAAAGCAAAGTATTTTTAGTTAATAAAGACAAATACATCAAGGTAGCAATTAACCTGGAATTCATTTCAACAGACATCCCTTCTGCTGTCAACCTAGAGGTAGAGGATGTACAAGGAGTTACACAAGACAGGATCTTACGCAAGCTAATACAAGCAATTGAAAACACTATACCTCAGAATATAAAAACTACTCAGTAGACAGTCAAGAAGAGAGAACAAAAAAATATTTCTACTGTGTCACTCCACTTTCCTTCTAAGTACAATGAGACAGAAAGCAATTAATCCCATCAAAGAACCATGCCAATGTCTCTGGAAAACTCAGAGCCACTGACTATCCACAGACAGAGTATGGACATACAGCCACTGGCAGAAACATGGTGGACACCAACAACCTGTGAGGATATTTATATCGGGACAACACAAAGCAACTGGCTTTGAAATACAGAAATTAATGCACTTAAAAAGTGATGACTACAGCAAACTCTAAATGCTGAGCTAAGGACCTGTCCAGAGGTGCTGTGTTAAACACAGAGCTGTTACACCTGCAAGACTCCTGCAAGAACTCCACCTGCCTTATGAGCTATCCCAGCAGCCCTCCTGAATTGCTTACTCCCTCAACGGATGAAAAAACAATGTGTCAAGCTTGTTATTATTGTAGTTAAAAATACATTTTTTTTTTGTTATTATTTCCTACTTGTAAGTTATCCATAGCATAACATATGAAAACTTCATTTGAAAACGTTCAGAATGCTAGAACATATGGAAATTATCTTAAAGGACCACGGGAATGATGCCTTGTATCACTTTTCAAAGTAACTTGCAAATGCTACAGCACAGACCATTAAGGGAAATGCCACTCAGCCAGAAACTCTAGGAGAGAATTCACCAGGCTTCCTGCTGCATCACAGCAAACACATATACACCAAAAACCCACTGTTGCCTTTGGTATGACCAGCTTGCAACACCTTGCAGATCTCTCAGGATTCCCAAGATGATCATCTGTAAAATGTCACTGCTTAAAAGCAGTGGCTCTGATGTTGAAAATCATTAGATTTTTCTGTCTTAGAAATTTCAGGGACTAATAGCATTTTCCTGCAAATGAGCCTTAAACTTGGGAAACCATCAAAGTGTTCTTTCTTAAGGAGGCAGATGGCTCAAATCAGCACACCAGCTCCACAGATATTTCATTTCTGGTCAAAAACAGCACAAGGATTTCTTATTAAACTGGCCCCAACCATCAAAGAGATGAAATTTTTTTTTTCCAAACCGGGCTATCAATATTTGCTAACAGTAGTATTTTATTTATGGAATCAAGCTGGTAGGCAAGAGGTGGACACAAAGTGTTAGGCAGTCCTGATGAGTCCTCAGTTTGCAGATGACAGCTGTCAGTTCTGCTCCGGCACAGCCTGCTGTGAGTGCTCTAGGGTAGGTCACAGCTATGATAGCATTTTTTCCCTAAAGTCTTCCTGGAACTCCCCTCTGAAGCACAGCCCTTTAATCAAGGAACAATTTGCGCAGACAGACACACACACATACACACTTGTAAACAAGAGCCATTTGTGAGGTGAGGAGGTGGGATAGAGGGATCCGATTTCCGTTCATTGCACTTTCCCCTCTAGGAAGGTATGAGGAGAAAGTGGAGATCAGCACCACCATTATCTCCAGCGTGTGTTATTAGCAGCCACGCTGAAGCCAGTCAGCAGTGCCTGGCATTGTTTGGAACAACACAAAAGACCTTCTGTTTGGAAAGTTCAAGAAAGAAAAGGGAGAGCCTGTGGCCTGGTCCTGCAGTCAAAAGACTGACACAGAGGCTGGGAAGTTCTCAGGCAGAGGCTGATCCCAAGCCCTTTGAAGTTGACGGGAAAACTCCCATGGACTCCAGCAAACTTTGGATCATGACTGAAATACATAGAAGGGAACAAAGCAGCATAAAAGTAGAAACGAGCATCTCCAAAGGGGAATTTAAACAGCACAATGGTGACCTAATATATTCATCATGGTTGCTGATACAATGCGTTTTTGTGATGTTTGGCAAAGTAGGATTATATCAAATTTTTAAGTCTTTTCATTAGGATATAGCAGTTGTACACTCATCATTAGGTATTTTTCTGCTTAAAATGCTATACATTATACCCTTGCATTGAGTGTTTAATATAGCATTTAGCAAAAGGAAAGCCGGGAGGAAAAGTCCCTTTCAAATTGCTGAATTTATGACTTTTCTGCTTTCTCTCCTCAGCGTCTTTCCCCAAAAAGGCTGATTTACAGCTATGAAGTACACAGTCTAGGACTGAAAACCCTATTAAGAACAATGCTGCCAGCATCATCTATTCATGAGCAGCCGCTTGAGACAGAGCCCAACCCAGAAGAAACTCTATAGCAGCACATTCTCCACACAATTACTAAAGGATCCCAAGTGCAGGGAGGCTCCAAATCCTCTGCTTAATTATACCTTAATTAATTTTCTCATTAAAGATGAATATAGGAGCATTCAAGATGAAAGAAAAGTCTTCTGATTTCTGTAATATTTCCAAATTAATTTTCTTGCATATAGGAGTAATCATTGCAGTGGGTTTAAGGTTTGGTGCTGCCAAGGTCCTAAATGGTATTTTCTAGGAGTTAATTTGTTACAAACTTTCTTTTAAACACTTCTTGTAGCCTTTGCACAAGATTCAACAAAGAGCCAAAGTAACTCCCTTCCCGCCCCCCCCTCCCCAAAACAAAAAATGCAGGATGTTTCCTCTTTCCCTGGTTAATAGAATCCAACTGTTGCCGCATGACATCATTCCCCAGAGTTAGGGAATCCAAGCTCGCTCCGACGCTCTCAGCTGGGAGTAAACACCACCACCAGTAAGGAAAAAAAAGAAAAATCAAACTTTACAATGGGAGGACATAACATTAAAAAGGCAATTTTTGTTACCTGAAATTTGGAGCATTTCCCTTTCCACTCCATTCTCAGATTTGTATTTCCCAGACAAAACTCTGTGTTATTATCTGAGGCAATCAGAAAACCAGTCGTTTAGTGTCTAATACCTGCTGTGCTTCCCATAACTCCTTCATATGACCTCTCGCAGCACTGATTCCAGCTAAAATGATTGCAGAGAACACAGACTGGCCAGGCCAGTTGTCATGGAGATCTCTCTCCCCCCCTCTTCATAAGCGCGCGCGCACACACACACAGAGATTTAAACAATTCTGGGAGGCATCCACAAAACAGCATGCCTTTTCATCAGCTAAGTTTTGAAACATTCCACCCTTCCTCCAGCCCCTCCCCAGAGTCAGCCCAGGAAGCTGAGCTTTGGTCAGGAATTGATTGCCGAAATTAGAGATATTGCCTTCTAAAAAAGGGAAAACGACCACAAAACCTGTATTTTTTTTCCCCCAGAAGGGAAAACAGAGATGTTTGCTCACCAAAGCTTTGAATTAAAAGTAAATCTATCACATTCAGCCCTGCAGGCTATTTGTCTTTGCCTGCCTTGCTATGAATTTGATATCTGAAAGCACTAAAGCTTTGTTGAAATACAATCATGCAGATTACAAGAAACGCTGTTGGCATGGCCTGAGTGCTTACCTTGCTGTTCTCCCAGTATCAAGCCAGTGACTTAATTAGCACAGGTATTCATAAGCTCATGCAGGACTTCCTGTATTCTTTCATGTTTCTGTAATTAAGAAGAAAATTGGGCAGGTCAGGAACTCAAACAAACAAACAGAAAAAAAATCCCCCAGCTAAACAAGAACACACAGATACATCTGGAAGTTTTCTCATACTGACTGTAAGTTTAAGTGCCTCTTACCCAAAACTTGCTATCTCCCAGTTAAAGGAGAAACTCATTTCACTGACATTTGCGAATACAAGAACTGATTAGTTTACCATATTCACTGGCACCATGGTTGCAAAACAAAACTTACTCCAAACATAAATAAAGACATACAACATTTTTTCCTTGACAAAAAAATCTAAATTAATCCCCACCAACGTCATATAGGAAAGTCTGGACTGATAAATCAAGAGAACAGAAAATACTTTATAAAAAAGAAAGAACATTTATTAAGAAAATTCAGTTTAAAAAGTATTTGGACTCAGAGGAAGAGTACTGTGCCCAAAGTTTTTACATTTTGAGAAATATCTTGGAGACAATCTTTAGAGCATTTAATCAGTCAGTCATTCAAAGTTTTAAAACATCATAAAAGATACTGAAGGGACTTCATGAGTGTGCTCTGCAATGAGCAGTATAAGCAGCAGTCCCTCTAGTGGGCAGAAAATTGCAAAGCTGCCTATGCCAAGCTAAATAGGAAATCAATTTCTCCTGTATCTATTAACCACTTCATTGGGCAGCTATGTTATTCCACCCCTGCATTTAAAACTCAACACCAGCCCATGAAATCCTTTATATGTTATTTGGGGAGCTGAACACAAGAAAACATACATTATATAATCAACATAACTAGGTTTATAGATGAGGAGACTAAAGAGTTTCAGCATATTACCCTTCTGGTTGTGTGAGATAGCCAAGATGTTTCATGGGAGCACCTGTCTCCCCATATATCCATTATTAGATATAAACTACACCAGTTTTCTGTACTTCAGAAAACTAAATTTTGTGAGTGACAGAGCTCCCAGCAGATTGCACACTTAAACCACCTCTCTCTCTAACAAGAACATCACACGAAGGCATATACATGAGGCATATTTTACACTGTTACCAAAAACTGCATGCAGACTACTCACAGGCAGATAAATATAACAAGACAGCTGCTTAAGCTATCAAGGGTCCAGAAGATGCTGAAATGACATCATATCAAATAGTTCCTAGATATGAAAGTGCCACATGCTAAGTTTGCAATTTCACACTAAGTTCCCCTAAGAACGCATCAGTGATGCCCAGCCAGAGCCATGAGAGACAAATACTAAAAAATTTAAACTTGGTTTTGTCCTGAAAGTTTCCTTTGGTGTATGACTAAGGTAAATTCATCACATGTGGCAAGTGGGCACAATTTCAGCAGTGTGACTGGGGAAAGAGGGAAACTGCTAATTCCTCCCAAGAAAGTAATGTTTTACACTACATCACTGCAGAGAGAGTGTTCAAAGACACAGAAGTGATAAAAAAACATCCTAGGATTTGATCAATGGACAAGTGAAATGGCTGATCACGCTCTGATCTTCTATAGACCCCATCACTGGTAACTCTGGAGTATGTACCAACCATCTGCATCACATCCCACTCCAGCATTCATGGCTCTGTGGCACTTCATTCTGTGACCACATCTGCATATATGGCAAGGTTCTGGGGGAGCAGGCAAGCTGGCATTTAGAAATCATTGAAAATGCTCAGTGCATTACATATGCACTCTGTTACAGTTTAAAATTCCAAGCAAAGCAAACAAAGTCCTTAAAATATATCACGCATACACAAATATGTAGGAACAAGGCACAGGAGTAAAACTATGACCCAAGCTTTGGTCTTGGGCAGGTAACTACCACAGAAGCCCTCAGACAAGCACATTTCTATTCTAAGCCTCATGAATACATCCCGAATCAGCTTCTTGCCAAAAGGTGACATATGTAGCTCAGACTGATCCCAGTGAAACAAGAGCTATTCCCACATTTTACTTTTTTCTCACTGGGCTTTCGTCTGAGCACATCAATACCTCAGAACACAATTTAGAATCAGGACAGAGTCTGAAATCATAAGCAGAGGACATGATGAATAGCTGGTTTTGCATTAATTACAGCATCATGGCTACCCTGCCATCAAAAGGCATCAGAGTGTGTACCCTCACCCCCTGCAGGAGACAGAAAATCCATTACTCACATGCAGCTGATGTTTAGTTTCTTATTTCCGATACACTTCCCATTTCTGACTGGTTGAACACACTCCTTCCTACGCTCCTGGCCCCATGATGCAGCAGCCACGTGAGGCGCAGGAGCGGGCATGCACTGAGCAGGGTGAGTGCCCAGCAGGAGCCCTCACCAGGCACACCTGCAGTCTCTGCCTGGAGACCTGCAAGGGAACCATGAGCTGCCCACTCTGCAAGCTGCCTGGTCTGAGATTCTTTACTGAATGCTTTCCAAGCAGCCATCATCAGCAACAGGAGAGGAAACAAAAATCAGACTTGCTCCTCGTGAAATTTTATCACTTTCAGTAGGGGAAAGCACAGCATCAGAGGTGAGCTACAGACTAAGCCAGCCACAACACCAGCACAAACCTCTGGTAGGTATAAATTCAAATTAATCACTGCTCCAACTTCCGTAACATTTTCCTTTGCGGTTTTTAGATAAAAAACACTCTTGCAAAGTTACTTAGGATTTTTCCCCTCCTCAAATAACTTTCTGTGCTTCACAAGGGCTTTTGCCCCTTTCCCACTGAAGATGGCCACCTTATTGCTCCTCCTTGTGTCACCTCTACACATTTACTGACCATCTTCTCAGTGACCTCAACAAATATATATTTGTTTGAAATTCCATAATTTAAGACCCAACAACAAAAAGTGAAACTTAATTAATCTGTCCCAGTATGTTTTTAACCCAATACTGCTGCAAGTGCCTGCAGCTCCTGCTGACCTCACTGGGAGAGTCAGGGAGCTTGGGAGCAGCACTTCCTCATCACCAGGCAGTGACTTGCAGAGGTATGGAAATAAGGGGAAAAGCCCAAGCCAGCTCTTAATGTAAAGCACACATGCACTACAAAAACTGTGTTCTTTGCTCTTTTTATAGAGACCCAGCACTCAATACTTTTGCATAGGGAATTCTGTGGACTACCAGGTGGGACAAAGTGATGACAGGCAGGGCAGCAGCCACCACACACTCTGAAGCCATCCCACAGCACCACTGACTTCTTTAAACTAACAGTGCACAGCACTGGCCCTTATTGTTACACTCCAACATGATGGTGTAAGAACACAACAACAAAGTAAGTGGCACAAGATAACACCTCTGATCCCAAAAGCATCATTCTACTAAAGCGATTAAACCTTCCACTGCCTTAAGTGGCATGTTAATTTCAATTTTGCCTCAGTGCATGTTTTGCTAGGATTGTGGTATCAAAGTAAGTAGCACAACAGTACACTGTAGCCTTGCAAACGATAGCAAAGGAGTTGACCCAACACAGGAGCTCCCCAACTGCAAGGGGACTGCACAGGCAAAAGACAAAGATCAGTCAGCTATGGACTTGTTTTCTTTCCCCATTTCAGATCCATTACTTAAAGTGTATGCACAACTCTCTTCTAACAGGAGAATTAAGTTTCCATTACCTCAATGGTCTAGCAAGGATCACGTTTGCAGCATAGTACTGGTTTCATTAACCCAGAAAAAAGAAATGCATGTGTATATCCCCAGTATTTATACAGTACGTATATAGGAAATGACTAATCATAGCTGCGCTCTCTTTGAGATGCTGCCAATCCCTTTATGGCCCTATATCCCATTTCAGTTTGATGTCATTCTGCAAATGAGAGCCTGCCATTCTTGGGTCTGACCCTGACGCTGCAACTGTGTGCAAGACAGCAATTTGGAAAGGTTTCTAATTCACTGAAACTAAGAGGTGATCTGTACCTGAGGGCCATGACAGGAAGCTGACATGCATTCAATTCCTCTGCAAACACTCATTCAAAAATAAAGTGGCTTAACTTTGTGGATATTATTATTTTAGGCCCTGATTCAGCAAAGCATTTAAACGCTGACTTCAAAAGAACTTAAAAATACACCAAACATGTGCTACAATATTTTACCAAAGTGATGGTTTAGTAATGTTGTATATTTTAGAAAAGAGAGGTCGAAAGAGTTTTTATTTGGCAATTAAAGCTTTAAGACACTGTTTGGTCATACTGGGACACAACCCCTATTCTAAACCTGCTAATGATGCTGAAAATTTGCTGAGCAATAAGCTGAATAATTCCTTAATAAAACAACTTTAAACATGAACAGCATGGAATTAACTCATGCGAATGCCTGGTTTGAGAATTATCCATACCTATGGTCTGATTCATGACAGGAGACACATATTACAGCTCCCCTGCTAGAAAAGCAGTGCAAAGCCAAACAAGCCATACAAACTGGCTCTGGGCCCAGGCAGCCAATTCAGTCAGCCCTCAACATCCCAGCGCTGCAAACTGTGTCAGATGGCACCAGGCCAAGGCACAAGCCAAGCCAGAGGGATAACCAAAGGTGGGAATCTCATGTAAGTAAGTCCTTTGCTCCTTAACTCTCCAGAGCGAGCCCTGTCTGCAACCCATCTTCCTTCCAGTCAACATCCTTCCTTGCATGGCTCTGCCATATTCCAGGCATGCCCAAAAGGAAGAGACAGGAAGCTGTAGGTCCAAAACTGATGGAGAAGACCCCAAGGAGAGGATACAAATATCCTGTCTGTATATCCCCATCAAGGGTGGATTTATGTCCCAAGAAGAAGGGCAAATAAGACAAGCAGGTTTTCTCTGGGAACCAGCCATATCAGGAGAGATGTCGATGAGTTGCTTGAAATTCCACAGGATTTCTGATTTGACCCTACATGAATGCAAGGTCTCCATTTGTCTCACTTCACTACTCTTTCTTTCAAGTAAAAGTGAAAGGACAAGTTTCTGTTGCTCCTGTTCACAGCACGCATCCTGTGACACAAGATGATACACATGGGACTAGAAGACAGTTCAAAAAACAGATCCCCTCACACCTGGAATTGCACGGAACCAGAACACACAAGAATATAACTCTGGGAGGACTAGATCTTGTGTGAATCTGAGCAAGTGCTGCAAAGCTTTGACTTACTGGGAACAGAGGGGCACATAAATTATGGGAATACAGATCATATAAGCCAAATCCCCAGCTGAAGGGGAACTTTTCAAATTGTTGTCAAGGTAGCCCTTCCTGTACTTGTATCCAGGAAGTGGGACAAAGAAAAAGATGCTGTTGGGAACCATCTCTATTGATATACCGGCTATATGAAGTTAACAGGGAAGAGAATCTTTTAGCAAAGCAAGGGACGCAAGGACATAATATTGCAGGGACGACTTCTGAAGCAGAATATGGGTGGTGGTTGCATTTTTCACATTTTTCCCCCTGAAAAGATGCTTTCCAGAGGAAAAGAGTTCTTAATTTAAACTCAAAATGGAAAATGTGGGCCCCTAAGGCTGTGCATCCATTATGATATCACCTTGTTTACATGAGAAAAAAAAAATCACAACCGATAGAACTGTACACTCTTTGAACTTCTAAATAGATAAATAAATAGATAAATAATGACAACATGTTTTGTGATTCCTTTTGATCATCAACTATGAAAGTTCACAGGAAGTTTATGCAACCCCCTCTGACTGGATAGATCTTATCTTCGAAATGCTAGGAGCCAAGAGACTCCAAGAAGAAAGTGTCAGCCCGATGTTCCTTTGGACAAAAGGCAATGACTTCTCTGTGTGCTAACACAGTTGGCTTCCTTTATTTTCAGTTGTGACTTGAACTTCCAAGCTGGCCTGGAAACCCTGTGAACTGCTGCTAACATGCTGGGGGAATGCCTGTGAGCCCCACTTCTCATCTCTGGGGAGGATGGATAGTGCAAGCACTGGCCCAGCACTACTCCCCATCACCTTCACCCCATTGAAATCAAAGCCAGTGGTGTTTTCTCAGGGATACAGAGTTTGTCTTTTGCGCTGTCATAAACATCATAGCAGGCAGATTTTAAGCCACAGACAATAAAGCATTTTCTCCTCTACTTTGGATAGAACAGATAAACATAATATTGCTTTGAATATGCAGAACTCCTTTCATTCAAGGCCCTCAGGGTGCTTTGCAAAGCCATGTAAATGTCACTCCAGTGTGGCTGCTTGGAAAAAAGGAGTTCAATGGCTTTGTGTGCAAGTCTGCACAGTGGCCCTCTGGAAACTGTGTGTGACCAACAGTGTTCTGAGCACCAGGCTCTGCTGCTTCCCCCAAGGCCAGAGTTAGAACCTGGGAGGTAGTTGGAGTCAGTCAAAATTGGAATGTTCCAGAAAACAATTTGGGCATGGGAAACAGCCAAAATGAAGCTTTTTTTTCTAGCTGGTTTCCAGTGCCACAGAGGCAATGAAAGCCAGTGACATTGGAGTGACTAGGATGAGTTTGTGCAGAACAAAAGAAATCCAAAACCAGACCATGCAGACAGTTCAAAAACATTTTATGAACTCTGTGTTTGTTTCTCAGTATCTCAGTGCTTTCTGGGTTTACCAATGGAGTGTGGTACAGAGATGTCCAAATGAGCCACAACCATCCTAACTCCAGAACTGGAAGCAGCACAGCTCCAACAGCACAAAGCAGTGCTTGAACTAGTGCAGCTGTATTTCCTGGGAAGGGGCCGTGGCTCCACACAGCGCCCAACTGCACTGTAGGGCGGTGCAGACCTCCTGGAGTCAGCTCCAGGGCCCTTTGTGCTGACATCCATTGTGTGGCATACACATTCCCTGAGCAACACACTGCAGACCACAGAGAAGGCCAGTCCCGGGGCTAGAAATTCAGCTCCCAGCACCCAAGCTCCAGATGAATGCTTTAAAATCAAGGTCATCCTTCCTTCTTCAGTTCTGTGCATTCTTCCAAACAGAGCTGGGGGATGTGTCTGAAAATAGCCCCACGTCAAGGATAGACTGTCCCAATGTCCACATTTAGGCTGCTGGAGAATCACACATCTACCTATCTTTTCTTCACCATTAACAGTAAAGGTTATTACTTAAGGAAAAAAAAAAGTACATATTCTGCTTCATTCTTGTCAAAACAGACGGCTCAGAGATAAGATTTTGCCTCTTGACATGAAAAAGCATAATTTCTTATTTTCATTAAATTACTTCCCATTTTAGAGACAAAAGGAAAGCAAGAATCAACCTTTTTTTTTTTTTCCACATCAAACCAAAAAGGGTGGAACTTGGGAAAGTACCAGTGCTTTTCTTCCAAGTCTGGGAAAACTATACAGTTTACATAGGCCAGGACACTGTTATAGATATTTTCCCTTTAAAACTCTGGATAAGGTCCATGTAGTCACATGATGTTCCCCATTGCTATGTACATTGTTTTAAGGGGGTGGACAAAACTCACTCCCTGCAACTGCTGCTGCTTGCTGTTCATACTATGGAAGCAGTGGAATCCCACAACACAGGCTCAGCATCAGCCATTTAGTGTGCACAGACCACACACCAGAAAGTTTGCAGAAGACCTGGTTGCCGGTGAAGAAGAGCAAGCGAAACCTCTCTTAGCCTCCATTTCTAGCTAGCCCCTAACCTGGGGAAGCACTGAACGCTACACCGACATCTCCACCTAAACCCCACAGCTGGGCCAGGCTTCCAAAGGAACGGGACATTCCTAATCAGTTCCACAGAGCTATGCCAAGATTTAAACATGTAAGCTATGGCTGTTACCCTTGCAGCTGGGTGTGTGTGTGCTCACTGCAAACACAAGTTAGTGCCTACAGTGCTGGAAGCAGCTCATGGAAAGTCTGAACCGTAAGATGCAAATCATTAGGAGCACGCATCACAACTTGCTCTGGGGAAAATTCCCCATTCAAGAAGAGACACGCTGATTACGTCTCCAGTTTTCTGATTTCCTGACGTGTGAAAGTCTCATCAGCAAACGTGAGAGCTCTGTGCTTACTGAAAGCATAAAGCAAAGCTCTCAGTTTGCCAGAAAGAGCGCTGAAAGGGCTATTTTGCACATATGCATGGTGTTGAAAACCTCTGTGCTTCCTCCTGCACTGCGTGGAGGGGCCTAACAAGGAGTCAGAAGAGTCAAATGCTGCTCTTGATTTTGACCCCATGCAGGCATATGACCTTGGATGGCTTTCTTTGCCCAGTAAAACAAGGCCTGTTCGGCTTTCTGAAGGTGTTGGAATAATGCAATAAATTGTAATCCCACCATGAACTTCAAACAATATCTATTTTTGGTCACGTTATACAATTCTGTACATTAAACAGCCTCTAAGGCTGTTTCCAGTTTCTTAACCTGCTTCACATCTATGCATTTTTGATATTCCTTTCAGCCTGGAAAAGGCCAAATATGAACAGGGTTTTCTCATCATCCTTACCACTGAAATAAGAATTTTCCCTCACCATTTACATGGTCCCAGAGAGTAACAAATACAAATGCAGTCCTGAGCCACTGAAAGAATTAGAACCTGATTTTTACTGCCTGTTTATTCTGATGAAGTCAGAATTTTGCACAATTTTTCTTAGATCTTTGTAGGTACATTGTGAGATTTAAAAGAAAAAAAAATCTGTGCTGTGAGTCAGTTTTAAAATCCCCTCCATCCAGCTGCATTCAAAATAAGCTGCACTGCACCTGTCTTGCAAAAACCTCCACAGTGGTTAAATATTCCACACAAAGTCTTGTGTCTTATCACTAGTTTTATCTCTGGTTTACCTGGGCGTGACCTGGAGCAAATCTTAGTAATTCTAATTCCTCACCTCCTCTAGAGTGGCTCCCAAGTATAATTCACATGGCTTGTGAACCAGCTGTAAAATGAAACAGAGCTTGCAGCCCCCATTCCCAGATATCTCAGACACTCATAGAAAGCCAGCAGGCCAACACAATATAGAAGATGTTTGTTAAACACGGTGTCATTTTACATCCTTTTGTAATGGCAGCTCAGTACCTCAGAAAATACAACCATCCCCTGCAACTCAGCATGAGACAGAGGTAACTGGAACAACTTTCTGCTTTCTACCTGTTCCCCTATCTCTAAAGGGCTGATAATAACTGGAACTATTAGAAATACTATTACAATAAATTCATTAACCACTGACTGCTGGAAGGAAAACATTACTGTAGTAAGAGGAGACTGGCTATATCTCTTTCATTTTAACTGGACCCCCACTAGTAGGCCCATTTAGGAGGCTGCATTAATACACTCCTCAGAAACACTTTCCTTATACAATTTTAAAATGGCACAGTGAGCTAGGAATGGAAAAGAAACGTCATGCACTGTCATGGACACGGAGAATAAGAGTCAACTCCTTGAAGTCTGTCTCCTGGATGAAAGAGCAAGCCCATTAACAGGAGAAGGTGATAAAAAATCCATATGCAGCACAGAGCACCTCTAAAAGCCAAAACAACAACAGGCAATTGAGGTGGAGAGTGGAGCAGACCGCTATGACTCATAGGCTATAAGTCTAGTCAGTGAAAAATCTGGCAAAAGTTTGCTGTTTGACTATGTCTGTACATTCCCAAGAGATTTATAGCTGCTTATTAAATCATCTGTTCCTCTTAAAACTAAAGAAACTGTATATGTTTCACTGGATTTTACATCTGCTAGAAAGACCCATTAACCATTAGTACAGAGTAGAGTTTTTCCTTTTGAGTGAGTCATTCAAAAGATTTCAAGACATTACTTGAGAGAGGAAGCAAAACCTACACAAGTGATGGGCTGCAGCATGATCCAAAACCTGCTACTTCAGGATGGATCTCCCTCACTGGCATCTCTGGTGTGCCTGGCTTATCTTCAAAATGGGTCTTTTGAGTAACAAAAACTTTCTGCAGAGGAAAGGAAAGGAAACAAGTACTTTCTACAGAGGAACGTTCTATTGAGGAAATAGTCATGGCTTCAAGTAAACGAGCACTGTGGCTTGAGACAGGGTTTGTGGAGCAGGTTCATGGAATGTGGGGACACACAGGCACACGCTGGTGCCAGAGGACCTGTCAAAACATGAGGAGATGGCAGTGTCATCAGCTTCCAGACAGAAGCTGCTACGCTTAGGAGCTGGAGGGAAAACACCACTAGCCCTGCAGTGGCATCTCAAAACCCAAGGGAAGAGGAGAAGGAGCTGTGCACAGTCCTGCCCCAAACACGAACAGTGCGGCTTGAGTGCTGGCTAGTTCACAGGAGAGCAAGACAGAAGGATGGGTAGGGCTGTCATTTCCATCCTGCTTAGCTAAACAAGCTGTTTTGTTATCTCAGAGTGCTCTTGGAGCATCTCCGCCCCTACCCTTCCCATACATTATCCATTGTAAAAACCTGCATTAATGAAGAATGTTCCTTCTCCCATCTCCACTCCCCTCAGTCTTACTTCTTTTGGTCTTTTTTCACCCTTGGGCACACCCACAGATTAGCTCTCTGAGATAGCCATCTCTCGATGGTAACGTACAAAGATGGTATTAAATAGAAGCCATTTGCTGAGGCATAGATGGGGCTGAACATCCCGAATTCCCAGAAGGTAGGAAAGTTTTATACATTTTAAATTAACCCCTTAAAAATAAACACAATCCATGCACATTTGCCAAACATATGCGAATGCAGAAATAGTGTATCTACAGCTACTTCAGTGCTAAGACTGGACTAGAGATGTACTTTAAAAACACCAAAAATGCCCTTCAGGGTCAGACCAGCAGTGCCTCTGGCTCCATACTCTGCCTTCAGAGGCAGTGAAAGGCAGTGCTAGTCAGGACAAGCCCAGGAACCTCGCTGCTTTCTGGCCATTTTCCCTCTGTCCGTGGGAGACCGCAAGCTGTGGGTGAGCAGAGCTGAAAAGCAGCGAGATTTACAAAATGTTGCTAACGGTGCTTTTGTTACTCCTGCTGTACCACTAAAATCCTATTAAGTCTGTAAAGCGAAGCACGACAGAAAGCCATGTGTGAACTGTTGCACTTAGCTGAAAAGTCAGCAGCTTGGGAGCTTGAGAACACAATAATGAAATCAAGACCCACACCAGCTCACGCACGCGGAACGCCCAAAGGCTGCGAGCGAGTGAGGGAGCCGAGCATCATCATGCCCATGGGCGCAACTGCGGCAGATTTGCCAGCAGACACTGGATGGGGGACAAGAAGGGATGGGTTGCTCAGCACATTTCTCTTTCATGTTTTTGAATTGCTGCCTTGTAAAAGTCAATTTGCTAAAAAACATGACAAGATAATGGTAGGTCCTGCTGAATCGGCACAGCTATGCTATGCCAAACTGATTCCTGCAGTAAATCATGTGCACTTTCCAAACACAAAGGCAGGGCTGTACAGCTCTGCACACTCGTTATTTACTTTTGCCAAAAATGACAAAACATCTGTCAGACTTGTTTTCTCTTGATTATCTCTGCATTGAACTATCTTCACTTTAGAACTGAATCGATACAGAAGGAATAAACAAGCATAAAGTCGATCTCCCAGCAATCTGTACAAAAACCGAGCCAGCATATGCTCAGTAGGTTACAGCCCATCTCCTACCCTACAACTGCACAGACCCAACCATCACCAGCTTCCTACCTGATGCAGTAACTAACTTTGATATGTCTGTCAATTCATCACTAATATGCTGAGACTGATTTACTGCTTTCCCTCTTAAAAAAAAGGAAACTATAAAACAATATTGGGGGGGGGCGGGGTGGGGGGCGGAACATCATTATGGGAATATCCATACCCAGCACAGTAATACCACATCTCAGCCCATTCAGGGTGAGACATCATGACTAAGGCATATCAGCCCTGCTAGTCACATGCTAAAGGAGTCAGGTTGGTGGCACGGAAAATCAAGAGCATTAGTCAATCCTGAGCGATCACCTTTGTATCTTTTGATTTGACTCTCCTTCCTTAAAGGGGGCAGCTACACCAATTAACATCAGTTGCCTGCTCCGTGTCAACTTTGCTCCCTGTGTCATGTACATGGCAACACCGAATCTCGTAACAGGTGAACTTGGAGAAACTCACAGCACAACTCACCCTAGATCAACACCACCACACCCGTGGGTGTCACCCACCCACCTCCCCAGAGATCCAGCCAGGTAATAAGCTTTGCAAAAGGAGAAGGAGTGATCGTTGTATTTCACAAGCACAGGAAGCACACAAATATTACTGTCCACTCTCACCACAGGAAACACCACATGAGAGCTGTTGTGAGAATTCCATCAGCCTTCCAGGCCAGCATGGAACCTGAGTGAGCCCTTAGGCAAGCTAATGAAGTCAATGCTCAGATTTCAAGCACATGCTCGAGTATTTGGCTGAGCTGGGACCATTTTCAAGTGTGGGATGCAGAATCCCACTCGACGGTTGCTTCAGTGACAGACTACAAAAGTATTCTTGACATATAATAATGCAGTAATTCATGGGGGTGCATTCTCCCTTAACCATAACCTCAGACTCATCTGTTCTTTGCAAGCAATTGTTTCTCAAGGAGAGTTGCTGTGCCCCTCATCTGAAACACAGAGAACAGCTGCCAGCCACAATAGGAAATGGTTTGCACTGTTTGAAAGTATTTCTGAAACCCCACCAGTTCCACTCTATGAAAAAAAAAAAAAGAAAACCCAAGCCAAAAAAACTCAAGTAACAACAAGAAAACCCAAGCGAATTTGATAGTCTTTATGTTGTTCATTGACGAGAAGCAAGGATCTTTGTTTTCGCTTTCAGACCATGCTGTTATTCACACAGTGAATTACAGACCTAACCACTCCTATAAATGGCTGTTCCCCGAACTCATGGTTTAAGTTTAGGTCAAAAGAAGATCATTCACATGTGAAGTATGACTCTCCTCTGGCAAAGCAAAGCCTTTCTGGTTCCTGACAATGCTATATCTAACTTATTTTTAACTGTCCTGATTTTCTGCCTCTTTTCCCCAAAATAAAAACTGGTAGATGTCAGAAGAAAAGGATTCTGCAATCCTCAATTCAAAAGGTCCCCTGGAGGCAAGCTCAGAGCCAGGAGTCAGCCAGCGACAAGCATGGACAGACTAAGACCTTCTAAACCCCAAGTTTCATTCTAACATGGTACCACTGACCTGCCCAAAGTCACATGAAAATCTCAATGCCTCAAGTGCAGGATTATAACACTTGTTTACCTAATACATGGGTTATCATAAAGATGCAGTTTATAATAACCAGATTGCTACCATTTGCAGATGACTAATGCTCCTCTGATGCCTTATAATACTGTGACTACTACCTGCACACTGTGATCATCAAGGAAAAAAATTATGCCCCGTAAAACTTACTTAAAACAAAGCAAACACATATTAGGCAATATAGGTTTAACCTTGTAAATTTAAGGTAATACAAGGTAAATTTGTCTAGTCCTCTACAAAGGCACAGCACCTACCTAGCAGAGGCTGCTTCATTAAGCAGGGTATGTAGTTTTGAAGGCATAGTTCATTTCGCCAGAGTTTTAGATGAACAAGTACCTGTTTGCACCTGCTAGTCAGGAGCTGAAATAACTGATAAGGAACTCTATCCACAGACACCTGGAGGCGAGTGATTGCTCCTGTCCTTAATGTGTCCACAAAAATGCAAACACCACACCAGCCACTAGGCTCCCAAGCCGACCAAGAGCAGACAGCTATTTAAACACATACAGGACCCTGTTTTAAAGTTGTAACAATGGAGTCAAATAACAGGACACCCAAAAAACATGCAGCAGAGTTACTAGCTACTCCCCACTCAGTTTGGTTATCACTGATGCTTAGACCTTCCTCCCACATGCCATGCTGTCAGAATCAACAGGCAAGTTTCCGTGGAACTTCAAATCCTGGAAGAGTTTTGGAGGCAGGGGGTGGGTGGAGGATTGGATCAGTTTATTTTTTTTAATAGTTCAATGTTTTCAACATGTTTGTTTTCTACCAAATAAAACTGGATAGGTAGTGAAAGGTGCCAAGGACCAATCAAACCTCCAAGGGTCTGAAAATGAAACCTCAAAATGCTTTGTTAACTATTAAAAACTTTGGAAGCAAATTAGCCTCATCTGTGTGGCTGGCAGGAAGATAAAACCTCCCAGTGCACAATCACATCTGATTTCCTGCAAAGCTCTGCTCTGAAAAGCAGGTGTTACAGGAGGAGAGTGCCTGCGTTGCAAACAGCCCTGCTCACCTTCGGTGCAGTTCCTGAAATGGGAGCAAAGTGGAGAGCTTGGCCATAAAGCTGTGCTATCCTGATGCATGAGAAAGCTTCTAGCTTATGAGTTAGCATCTCTTTTTAAATAAAAGACAAAAGTAGTAGGAGAATATCACTGAAAAGTTATTCCTTTCCTTCTCTTCCCCTTCCCCCAGCTTTCTAGAGAAAGTACTTTTTAGGGAAATTGCATACAGTGTGTGCAATCCTCCTGCTTGGAAAATTTGGTCTGCTAATAAAATCAAATGCAAAACAACAACAACAAATCTATTTTTGATGGGTTTGCTTGTCATGCCACGGACCCCAGCTTCCATTCTCAGGGATTTACCAAAATATTTGTTTATTTACACAGAGCTAGAATTCTGGAGTACCAGATGCTCTTCTGATTGACCTTTGGCCATGCTTAGAGGTTACAGCAATTAAATATACTTGCAGTGACATCAGTAGGGAAGTAACTGTGCTGTAAATAATAAGTTACAAAAAAGTGTGGCTTTGTCCATCCCTAACCAATACTCAGCTGTGTGAAGGATAATGGAAGTTCCCTCTTCACCCCAGCCCTGAGCAAAGCGCCAGTTTCTTTCCCTTCAGTGAACACAATCTCTGACCACTCCAGGTAGACACAATTTTCTCCTGTCACGGCTCTCAGCTCACTGGGAGAGGCATTGAATCACAGACCCACCTCCTGCTCTCCCTCTAACACCACAAAGCAAGTGGACAGTAAAAATAAGAAAAAATTCATGCTACTGGTTTTAAGCACTTTATGCCTTGAAATAAATCCCTGAGACACTCTGAGATGACCTAAACAAATCACAAAATTCTAGGAATAAATAAAGGTGAAACACCTCCTATTAGGTTTACAGATCTCAAGCCTCTGGGACTCATGTTTTAAGCTTTCCTGTGTAGCTATAAAAGCCAGAGAGGGTCAAGATTTCTGATAGTCACTTAGCTTCAGGCCTTAAAAAAAGGTAGAAAAAACCCAAATACAAACCAAAAAATCCTCCATTAAAGTTGGCAGAGTTGGCAAGAGCAAGGAAGAAAAGCTTTGGATTTTTTTCTTTTGCATTTACCACCCACTGTCTCCCACACAATAACATTGGGTAAGAGCACATTGTGACAGCACTTCTAGATCTTACTTTAAAATTCCTTAGTCACTGTAATTGTATACAGAGCAAACAAGATCTGCCTCACTTGCCAGCAAAACAGAACAGCACCTGGACCACAACATGGCAGCCTTACAGGAGGTGTAAAGATGAGGAGGAGAGAAATCAACCAGACTGGAATTTGAATACTGGAAGACCAGACCAGCACACCCTAACCCAATGTGAGCAATGCTACCTTTAATGACACAAATGAGAGCTATTTGATAACCATCCAGTGTTTCGATTATAGCTTTGTCTCTCTATGTGAAAGCTGACAACTACTTCTTGCAGGATACAGCCACCACATTGGGGTTGTGACACAGCTGTAGTGTCCCTACAGGGATTCAGGATGTAACAAAACCTATCACATTCTACCTAATGAAGGTCAGCTCTTCCCTGCCCTACCAGAGGGATTCATACCCAAAAAATGGCACATCTGGAGATGGAAAAAAAGAACAACTTAGATGAGATCCACCAACCCAGGGCAGGAGGTTTCACACTATCAAAACTTTCTGGTATTTTCCTGGAGCAAATAACACCATATTCATCTGCACATTATCAGCATATCCATCTGCACATCAGGCTTCTCTCAAGAGGTCATGACGGTTAAGAACATATTCTTCTCATTCACTAGTTTTACTTGTAACCCCCTCCATAGCGACTCCCGCAATTACTGTTTCCACATGAATCATTACGTGCTGCCTACACTTCAGCCACACTCCCCAAAAATATCTGTGCTGACTGCAAAAGCACGTGCTACCACAGACCTTTCTTACAGATCAAACTGCAAGCAAGCAAGCTGCAGGACTTTCCTGCATGTTTATTTTGTGAACCCCACATGCAGTAACTTCATCTCCCAGAGAACATGTGTGTACAGCTCAGCCCTGGGGGACAGGGCGATGTTCCCTTCCCTTCTCCCACCCATGCTGTGGATGGCTGCTGTGTGGAAGTGCATTGTTGAGGGACAGATCAGCCTATGAACATTTCTCCTTGGATGAAGAGCTCCCTTTGAACTCTCTTATAATGGCCCCGACCTTGTGCACACATGTTCATTGCCTGAGCTGTGGGTGGGAGGCGCATCTGGCGCCAGCTCTTTGCAAATCTTGCACAGCTTCATTCTCAAGACCACTGAAGTCGACGTGGGCTTTTCCACAGACTTCTTCAAGCTCTGCACCAGACCCACATTCCTTCATTTACAAGGACTGCACTGACTATTTTCAGAATTGCACTGAGTATTTTCAGGCAAGTGTTGAGTCACCACCCTACTGCTGCAAGGCCGGGAGAGTGACCTGCTCAGCCAGCTTTTTGCACAAGCCCTCAAGGCAGACCTTATTCACTGCACTCACTGTGTGCATTTTTTTCTCACCAACACAGAGGAAAATTAGACACAAACTGGCCATGAAGAGTCTTGAGCTAGAAATTTGGAGCAAACAATTTTTCCCTTCCCTTTTCCAAAACTTATATTCACTCAAACCCTTCGCTAACACAGAAATGTCCCTGTCTTTAGCAGACAACTGCTCACCTCAGCTTTACCCTGGGACTGCAGGGGACATCAACAGGGAGGAGCTCATCAAGACTCAACCACTTTCTCAGTCTGCTCCTCAGGAAGTGAAATATTGGACTCTTCCATGCTTTGGCCCGGGGTACACTCATAACTCACCATTTGGCCTCCAGAAAGGAAGCCCTACTGTTCCTTACTCACACCCAGTAGCACTTTAGTCACTGAGCTGTCTCACAGAGCCCAGAAGAAATTCTTACATAGTAAATAACATGTGCCATTAATTATGTCAGTGCTTGGCCCACATCAGAGCAGCTGCCAGGGCCCCAAGTGCACCAACACCCCTTAAATGCTCTGTCCATCCAGACCTGGGACTTGCACCCCCAAAGCCACTGCCCAAGAGACCAGAAGCCTGGGGTAAGCTCAGGCTCAGCCATGCTGCAGGTTTGCCCACCCCCAGCCCTGTCCTTGCTGGGCCTGACTCGCTGCATGGATTTAACTTGGTCCCGACTCTTCTCTCTGCATCTGCACAGTGATCGCTGGGCTACTGGGGAAATCTGTCACCGTCACCAACCTGGTCCCACTTGGGCACTGTGGGACTTTGCTGAGGTCAGTGAGAGCATTGTCCTACCTGTGCTGGGGTCACCCTCAGCTCCTGGCTCATCCTTTCTCATGTTCAGCCCTTGCTCTCTCTTCCCTGACAGTGCCATGCACCCCACACTGTTTCCATTTCCTGGTCACTCTGTCTAGCTTGACAGGCCCCAGAGCATGATTAGGAGAAGCATCACATGGTAGCCAGGGGCTGGCATTAAATTTTGGCGGAAGGAGATATATCAGAACACCTTTTCCAAAGGGATTCAGCACCTTGGTTTTGACCCATGGAAAATCTGACGAAGTAGCAGCTAACCCAGTATCAGAGCAGGTTTGGGAAACTGGGTCACTGGTTTTCCTGGTGATTAATTCCAGGGCAAGATACCCATCTGGTTCAGACACAGTTCAAAACATCCCTCCTTATACAATCAGATGTATGAACAGGAAAGGCACCTTTGCAAGCAATCATTCCTCTTCAAACAGAAATACTGTATCACAGAAATGCACGATTTCCTGCTCACAAAAAGGGCTGATGGACAAATTCAATTATTCAAGCTTAGCAAGGTTCTCAGCTATCCAGACTTTTCTAGCTAGCCTGAGATAAAAACAAAATCTTAAAATAACTTTGTTATTCCCACACAAACAAATTTTCAAAAGCTTATTCCATTTGCACTAAATGCATTGTGGCAGGGAACATCCTTACAGCCCCACAGCAAAACTAGAACGGCACCAGAGAGTTTTCCTCAGGATATGCAGCAATCCTTGTGAGCACTCTGGCCTTGCCTTACTCTCTGCCTGTTGAGAGCTCAGGCTGGAGGCAGTGAAAGAAAACTGGAGTCCAGTTTTGGAGCTGTTTTATTTTTGGTCCTGGAGATTCACTCCTCCTCTTTACATATCATCCTTTCAAACAAAATAAACAAGTCTTACTCTCTTTCCTGTTCATAGGTAGAGGCAGAGAAATCCAGAGAGCTGATTTCTACCAAGAACAGATACCAAGATCCAGGTGCACTGTATGAACTTCACAAGTTATTGCAGGTTCTGCAAAGTGGCATAGTGATGTGCCAAACTAATACAAGCCAAAAACCAAGCATATGATCAACAGAAAAACCACCAGGGGTCGGTTTCAAATCTGGGGTTTTTCAAAATGTAGCACCTGTATAGGCACCTTCATAGTGACATCCTATACTATATGGTACCAGCAAACCAAGATACAATTTCTGGAGACATCATTTTGTTTTGGGAGGGATACCATTTTACATACAGCTGTCTACTTTCTAAATCATCTACCTGCACTGTTTGATTCCACCCACACTTCACCCCACCCCTTAACAGTGCTGTCTTTAAATAGCCAACCAAAAGCTCTTGCAGTGTCACTACCTACATATTTTGGGGGCTTTTTGCAGGGAGGATTAAGGGGCTTGGGGAGGAAAGATTGTGGTTGGGTTTTTTTATTGCCCTGAAGTTAAAAAGGGGGCTTTGCCCTCCAACCTTTGGTGGTTATTCTGATACAGATGCCTACAAAAGGCACACTCGTATTCTGGAGACATTGTGCAAAGACAGTATGAGACAATAAAGAGCAGAAGTGGGCTGGAATGTTTGTCCTGGGAGTCCCACAGGTAGTCCAAGTTTCCAGGAGGGAAACACGGAGGAAGAAGAGAGATCTTGTATGTTCTCTCCCTAAGGACAACTTTAGGGCTCTAACATTGTCTGCATTGCTCTGTTTCAACACTGCATGCTTGCTCAAAAAAGCAAAACTCAGCTTCCCCAAAAGACACACAGCTCTGCAGGTACTTGTACATAACAGTGACCACATTCATAAGGTTTTAAAATAATAAAGAAAATACATGAAACAATATGAGCAGAAGCCATATGGGTACATAGGTCATTCGGAACTGAATCCAGAAGTTTAAACCATTAGATTTCTTGATGTGGCAAAATCAGCCTGGCCCCATCATGAGACCTAACCTTCCCACAAGGGTCACAAAACAGGAAAGGCCGAGACTAAGAACAACAATAACTGCAAGAAAATAAACTTTATCTGAAACTAATCAGTTACTAACGATTTGAGGAAGATTATGTCAACTCCCCATACATGGGTTCTTTATCAGAAGGGGTAAAACACTACACTTTCAAATAATAGATGTGACTTGCACATTTAATCTGCAATTGAATGTTCTTCAAGTACTCTTCTCATGTTCCTCAGGGGAAAATGAGAGAGGATTCCCTGCATCAGAGGAATATCTGCTGAGGGCTCAGTTTATAAACAGTCAGGGTTTTCCACTTTCCACAAGATCAAGTGCTTTGATGTGACCTTTCCTAATGAAGCTGTAAGATTCACTCTCCTACAGCCACCTGAAAGGAGGATGTAGCAAGGTGGGGGTTGGTCTCTTCTTCTGGGTAAGAAGAGACAGGATGAGAGAACACAGTCTCAAGTTGCACTAGCGGAGGTTAAGTTTGGATATAAGGAAAAAATTCTCCACCAAAACAGTGTCAAGCACTAGAATGGGTTGCCAGGAAAGCGGCTGAGTCACCATTCTTGGAGGTATTTAAAAGCCATGTAGATGTGCCACTTAGGGACACAGTTTAATGGTGGACTTGGCAGTGCTGGGTTAACAGTTGGATTCACTGATCTTAGAGGCCTTTTCCAACCTAAAGGATTCTATGGTCTATTCTGAGTATTTGATTTTATTCAGATATATAGAAACAGCTGTCTGTAATGTGAGCAGAATATAGAATATTCCACAAGATTTTTGTATTGCTTCCTGCGGAATTCCAATTTGTTGGCTGGAATTCATCCTGGCTCTTGATGTTTCTCCTTGACCAGGTATTAGCATTCCTCCTGATGCCAGCCTGACAACAGTTCGGTGTTTTTCATAAACAGTCTCTCAGATCACACTGCTACGGTCCATTTGTGCTGCAAGGCTGCAGACAGCTCCAGTTCAGAGAGAGCTTGCTGGAGGCATGATCTCAGCAGCAGAAAGCCAATTGCTCCTCTACAGAAAAATGAAAATGCTTCATGTCCACACACATAGATTTGTTGGAAGCAGTTTGTTCTGAAATTTGTGGTACAATCAGTTCAGCGTTAATTACACATGTTCATAACTGATGATCAGGTCCTTCTAAGAGTTGAACTTCTGCAGCTGGAGATGCCAACAGACCCGTCTTAAGTTACCAGGATTTTAATGGGAAGTGTCCTGTAATTTTACAAAAATACAGACACAGGAGGAATGCCCCTCTGTATCATCTGCAGGCATGATTTCATGCATAAAGGTTTTCACTAGACACACTCTTAAGAAGAGTTATAGCAGGTTTTGATCTCTCCCCTTCAGCACCCTCAGGCCTCATCCACAGCAGCTGAGACACTCTGAGCTAAAGCCTCAGTGAAAATATTGCCATTGATGAAATTTCCTCTGACCAGGGAGGTCAGGGATATATTTTGGCCAGGAACCTTAATGACCCGACAGCACTAAGACAAACCTGTTCCAGCTATTCGTCTGCATTCTTTAGGCATGAGGACATGAAGAAGGGGAAGCACTGAACTATGTAAAGCTGTGAAGGAAAGAGAGACATTCCACGCTACAAAGCTGTTCCAGTTAGCATCTCATTTATATTCTGGGATATAAACATAACTTCTCTCCCATATGTGAGGAAGATTCCCATACATAATTTTTCAAGACCAGTGCTGCATAAACCTGCTTATAGCCCAGTCAGCCCACAACCTCTGAGAATTTTTAGTGAGTGACATCTTTGACCACTTTTTAGTATACTACCAATAAATCAATCAAAGTTAACATGTATTTCTCTGCTTCCTGCCCACTTCTTCTATCTGCTTTTTTCACATCAAAAAGGGACCTTTGATACTGCTTACACACAGTTTATGCATGTAGAAAGACCAAGAAATCTGGCTTCAATCACCAACTGGTGGTTGTAGACAACACTGGAATATGAATAAAGGTAATAAAAGGCAGCCAATGGAAAAAAAACATCTGAGGAGACCATGGTCTTGTTAACAAACAGCATGGCATGAACAATGAAGGCAGGTATAGAGAAAAAGCAGAAGATGAGGTAGGAGGGTGCTGTGCCATCCAGATTCCTGCCAAAGCCCATAGGAACAAGAGATGGGTTTAGATAGACAGGCCTGTCTCCAAGCTAAAATTCCCAAAAGAAACTAGGAGTTCATTTCTCTCTCTTATTCATGCATACTTTAGAAACCTCTGGAGACTGCTTTGCAAACTGGAACAATGAAACAAAATCTCAAGACAATAAATGGGGCATTGACTCTCTGCCACTGTTGGAGGAAGGCCTTTTCTGACTTGAGGGCAGTACCTTGTTTTCTCTTCACAACAGCAAAGCACGGCAGAGTAAGCATTGTCTTCCAGGATGACCTGAACAAAGAGTGGGGCAGCAGAGTGGTACTTGGCTGGATCAATTACCTTCAAAAATTTCAAGTTGAAATCTACCTTTCCACAGGTATATCTCACTATCCTTTTGTCAACTATTCTATGATGTCATAACAGGTATATTGTTAGAGACACTGATAAACAGCAGGAATCCATTTTATTTTTCTATACTTCTGAGGAAATTAATTCCAGCTCCATTTCTGCTCCTAAACTCCAAGAAACTCCATATATATTGCAATACATCAGCAGTGAAACTGTTCATGTTTTGTTCTCATTTACAGCATAAGCACTTAAAACTAAACTTAGACCTCACTTGCCTTTTCTTTGACCAGGAGAAATTCACTGTTATTATTTATCTACACACTTCACTTTGTTTGGAACTTTAATTTCTAGAAATGATGGTTTTCATGCAAAAGTGGTAAAGCAAGTGCCTTGTTAAACTATGGTGAAGCATCAAAGAGGCAGCTTTGTGGCCAGAAGACTCAAAGCCCCAGCTCCATCTTTGGCATTTTGGGAAATTCCAGTCATGCAAGTAATTTTATTTTCCTCCACTTTGATTTCTTAACCTACAAAATTGAGATACTGGCTAAAATTATTCAAGGACATTACCATATCCACATCTTTTATCTCATGTTTGAATGAGACCAAAAATCTTGTGTTGCACAATAAGCCAGTTGTGCTGATATGTCCATTCTCCCATAAAAAGCAACTGCTGGGTTTGTTTCTGTTTCATTTAGGTCTTTAGACCACTCTGGCTCCTCAGGAAGCTCCCCCAGCATCAAATGAATTCCAGAAAGGGTTCAGCACAAGCAAAACAGCATATTTTAATCATGCTTCACTGAATCAAAACCTTTTCATTAGCTCTAGTAATGGCTCCATCCAGCTTTGCAAAGCACTTTGGAGAATTGCATTGAAAAGTGCTATATCAGAGCTAGGTATTATTACCTACACAAATATGAGCTAAAGACTTCAAAAGACATATAGGCAACATCTTCATGCCTTCCTTTACTTAAACACTGCTTCAAGTCATAGGATATTCCTCAAGGAAGAATTTCAAATCATTTAACAATTAAAAACCTTGCAACACCCTTGAAAAATAAATAGTGAAAAGTGGGCACTCTCAAATTGCTTCATCAGCTGGAATACAGCCGTTTCTGGAGCAAAACATAATACTCATTTAACAGCTCAAAGCCACGGAAGTATAAAGGCCGCAAAGGAAAAAATATTGTTGTATCCATTTAGACCAAGAGGGGAAGTTTGTGGAGGCAAAAGCACAGTAAACCAAAATAAAACAAAAACACTTAAATAGCACCCTGCTCTTGATGCCAAACTGGTCAGAAATAGCTCATATTACCAAATTTAGTAATCTTCCAAGGAGGAGTCAAAAGCAACAAATCTTTATAGGCAATGGTAAGGGTAGAAGGGAGGGTTTTCCGGGTTTGATTTACTGGCTAACTTAATCTGTACTGTTTGTGATTGCTTAACAGTGTTGGTGGGCTGATCTTGTGCTATCTTTAGATGACACTTTAGTGATACAGGGCAATCATTATTACATTCTGGTGAGCTCAGAGTGCCTTGAACAATTGCTTTGATCCAAGAGATGTAATGACTCCTCGGACAGACACGCACAAGTGTTAAGTCCAGCACCTGATCCAGATCTCATTTGAAAACCATGATCTCCAAGAGGACTGTGCTCTCAGCTTCTCTGGTCAGGGGACAGATGCCATACCCTGAATCACAGAACCAAGCAGGCTCTTGGTAGGTCTTGTGGCCATAGAATGAGCCTTGCCCAGTCTGTTTAGCCTACGAGAAACTGTTTAGTCAGAATGTTTTAGTGGACCTTGCAAAAACCAGTTTCATATCACACGCCTTGCTTTGCCAAAGCCACCAGTCCTAGCTCAAAGGCAGATTCCACACTGCTTTCCAAGCCTGCTGAAAAATGTCATCCTGCTCCTTCAAACAGGGGTAACACACTATCATACTGGGATTTTTTTCACCCTTTTACATTAAGTAGAGTAAGAAATACCCTGAGAAGCAGGGGAGTGGGGTGCTGGCTACTCTCCTTCTTTGGTCTCTCAAACAACATTGCAGAAAAGACTGACATTCAGTCTTAGAGTAAGGAAGGGCACTGTAGGTGGTCATGGCAAATTCCAGCCAGGAGCACGATCCTCGCTGTGCAGTGAGCCCCCAGGAGCAGCTTTCTAAACAAGTGGAGCAGAAACCCAGTGTATTAAAGGCATTGATTTTCCTACAACTACGCTCCCAGGGGGATACCAACTGGGCATCACTCAGCCTTGCAGAAGGATATATAATCTGATCTCGTTGAGTATCAGCTATGGAAAAACAGATGCTTGTCCCTGCTTTTCAACTCACTTGCTGTTGCTACTAAGCACAGTAGAGAAAACAATCAATGGATCAGGTTTCCAAATGGGAAACAAAACCACTGGAAAGATCTTAAGTCTACTTTCACCTTGTTGGGAGTTTTTATCATTACTTCACAATCCTCTTCTAAGAAACACAGTATCATGCTGTTTACATGCACTTAAATACTTGAGTTACCTCAGCAAAATGCAAGTGTGTTACTGTAGTTCAAGGTTTAGACTTCCATCGCCCTTATTGTGAACAACATCCTTTGCAAAATACAAAAAACAGACACATTTTCAGGATTTCTTTTTCTGGCTTAAAAAAAAAAAAAAAAAAAAAAAAAAACACCAAAAACCCAGATGGGGTTTCAGTTCCAAATATGCAATTGGCATTTGGCCCAGTGTAAAGACATGCCCAAACCGCCTGAGGATGGAGCAGCTGTGGGGCCAGGGGTAGGTCACTAACTGCCTAAACCAAGGAGACTTTGCAGGAGGGATTCCCTTAGGACAGAGAAGAGCTCTGAGGAAAACAAGCAGCCAGTATACTAAATCACCTCCATTCAGCCTCATCATACACAAGTTGAAAGCATTTTCTGTCCCTTTAATGTTCCTTCTTGCTCCATCTGAGCCAGAAATTGCCAGCCAGCCTGGTCTCCTGATGAAACTATCTCCCACCATCAGTTTACAAGGAAAGGAGAGTTTCCAGAGTAGCAACAAATCTAGTATGGTACTGAAAGAAACTTTTGGTAATTACAATAAAGTGCTGTCATGAAAGATTGGCTAACTCAGCTTGTGCTCCAAGCTCCGTGGAAATGTCAACATGAGTGTAATAAAGGACCAGAAAAAATACTGGGGGAGGAAAAGAGAGCAGTTCACTTCTCCAGCCTGCATCCCCTCCACGACAGAGGAAAACTGGCAGCTGTGGTACCAAACATCTGTAAAAAGACACAGTGAAACCAAAGCACAGCTGAGGATGTAAACAAATCTCCTGTTACCTGCTTATTCTCCCCCTATTGTATTTTATGCATATAACTTTAAAAAATTTGACCCAAATGCAATCCATTTACACAAAAGTGAAATTTGAAAAAAGTTGCAGCAAGGTTTGCTTCAGGGGGACTCAAGTCAATAACAGTCAGCATGAATAAAAAACTAAGAGAGTCCCTACAGAATCCAAAGGACTGAGAAAGAAATAAGGTTGTTTGAAAGGTTTTCTCAAAGAAAGTGATATCTAAAACCCAATTTAACCTAAACCTGAAAACTTTAGAGCCCAGTAAATGTGCAAGAGAGACCTATACACCATTTCCTATTAGGTGGCTGCCAAACAGATTTGTTACACATTTAATAAAGCAGTAAAATAAGGTATTTATGTAGCACATTTAAGTGTAAGCATATTGGTAGCATTTTGTTTAAATGAAAGTGTAACCCAATAGATGCTACAGCTCCTGGACAATGGAAAACGTGAGGAGAAAAAGAAAAGTCAGAAATCCTGCTGCATCACAAAAAGTAGCATCTTGCACAGTGCAGCTTTAACAGGCCTATAAAACCTGTATGCTTTGAGCCTCTCACAAGAGTGCCTGGCTGGCAGATGGTGAGTCCTCCTGTGCCTTGGAGGGTCCAGCTACTCAGAGGGAGTAGTCTTGAATACCCTTTGCTGGGTCACACATCATTGCAATTCCCTCCTTCAGGGCTTCACCTCATACTTGGCGAGGGAGCAGAGCTGCAGCTCCTTCCAACGTCAACACCTTTTCTTTGCTTGGCCAGAGGTGTCGGTGCAGAACAAACACGAGTTTCAGCCTTCCCAAGTTCAGAGTTCCCCAAGCCACGTGCACTGCTCAGGCTCACTGGAACTGTACAGGGAAATTGCCACCACCCTTCAGAGTGCAATTTCAGCCCATCACAACCTTTCCAAAAGAAATGCAGCAAACTGCAAAGGTATGTGTCATAAAAAACAGCTTAATACAAACATCTGGTAACTTCTGCTTCTTTAATGTACAGATCCCAGCAATAAACAAAGCAATATCACTTATTGCTTTACAAATGCACTGGGAAACTGAGGTTCCAGGTAATGGAATGACTAAGAGGACCTCTGAATGAGTGAGCAAAAAAGCAGAAACTGGACAAGAGATTTGCCAGGTAGTAACTCTTTACTCAGATTTCTTTCTTTCCACAGACATTGTACTTAGTTGTTATGAAAAATAAATTATTCTCTCTTGGAGAATGATCAACATGCTCTTCCTCATGGGTGATTATTCCCAGAGTGGTTAAAAATAAAAGGGAGGAAAGTATGGAAACACCAGCATTATAGAGCAAACCTGTTTCCGTCCAAGTGTGAGAACAGAAGAAAACTAGTTATTATTGGGCCAAATTGTTTTAAGAAAGAGGTACTTTTCTGCTTCAATAGATATATACAGACATGTAGAAGTATCGTTAGTACAAGGAAAACACTGAAACAATAAGTTGCTGCCTTCTGCTTGCACATTCCTAATGTGAAGATCCTGAGTTCCCTCTAAGAGGAACATGTGGATGTTTTATTGTTAAACAATTAGTCCAAAGCCACACTGAGGATTTTTGTATTTGGTTCAAACTGACTTTAATGGAAAATGAGCATCTAACTATCATAAGTGACTTACAAAATCTCAGCAGGGCTGTACAAAAAGGCAGAGCATTTTTTGTTCTGTTTGAATCTAACCTAGTTAAGTCTTTATAGAGAGCTGAGGACTTTTAAATAAAGATCAGAAACTGTGAAGGCAGAAAGGGTCTATACGTCCTCCACTCCCTGGTCAAAATGAAGTTTAGGGATAATTGAAACATTTGATGTGATAACTTGTGTATCAAAGCAAACCTCTGCTTCCATCCATAAAAAGGGCTAATTTAATCCACGTACAGAAAGCTCTATTTGAAATATTTGTGAAATAAAATGGGTAAATTAATAACTTTTGAATGGTCATGATAAATATACTCTACATAAGATGTAAACCCGAGCTGCACACTGATATACCAGAAAGTATTTTGCCTTTTGGCACAGGTTTATAATGGGGGGGGGGGAAGGATGGGAATGGTAGATACAAAATAACTGCCTCCTTGTAACCAGACATAATGGTTATGACTAAGTCTCAAAAATTAAACATAAGCAGAGACAGAAGAACTCGTCCTTTTCAAGAAAAAAAGAAGTATTAACATCATCTCTCTAAAGATACGTTAGTCCATTAATAAATATTTGAGATTACGTAGTTAAGAAACATGGTATTAAAAGCCTCCTGCTAGTCTCACCAGCTGTTCATACAAATTTTGAAGAAAAGTAACTTCACTTGAAATCACATTCTGCATGGGGGAAAAAATAAAATAAAGCCTTTTGAACCACTGAAGGGCAGCAGCAATATTGTCATCTCAAAAGCACTACTCTGGGTACCTGTAGTTCAATATGAAAGAAAATGTTTTGCCTCACAATATATTTCTGATTTTCCTAAGACACCAAAAATGAAGAAAAAAAGGGTTTATCTGTTCCCAGAATTACCTTCCTGATCCTCATCTGTGCTGATGTTTCCCTCATCTACTAAAGTCAGATGTACTCTTTTATTCATTTGTTCCCATTTCGTTAAGAGCTTTTACATTTACAAATGAAAGACGCTACTCTGCTGCTATAGCTCATCATCTTTCTGCTACTATCTGAATTCAGCTCCCGGGTTTTATTGTCATTTGCCCTACTCCAGAAACCACTAATCCTAGTTTGATTCAGAGGCCCTCATCATTCAGATATTTAAATCCACATGATAAAGCCTAGAGATGAAAATAACATATCTCCATTAGTCCCAGTTTTAGGAATACTCCACTCAGTTTGTAGAAGTTACGGACATATGTCTTAATTGTGTATTGAAAACAAAAACACACACACACACACACACACATATATATATATATATAAAATCTCATTTATGTCAATGAATCCTGGATCGAAATGTGTCTCACTGACCATGCAATATTTAGGGTCATCTTAAGTGTTCCAAAAAAAACCAACCCAAAACAAACAAACAAACAAACAAACAAAAACCACTTAACATGTACTTGCCCTTTACTCTTTGCCTAACTAGGAGGGGAAACTTAAAAAAAAAAAAAAGATGTTCAGAAACAATTTGGAAAGTAACAGCCAGAACTACAGTGCCAGGTGAGGAAGAGGTGAGCAAACACTGCTGGGATAATTCACCTGGTCCAAACCAGCTGCTCTGTGTGGTCTCCACCCCAGCTGACCTTCCCGCTACATTTGTCTGGGCTGGACAGGCAACTGTGCTTGCCAACCTGTCCTGCTGCAAAGCACATGGGAAGGGGAAAAGGAAGCTTTTAGTCCAAGACAAAGCGCTAGGCTCTCCAGGGCTGGATTCCTGCTGTTTTATCCATTATCCATAGGCTCATGAATATGCATTACTTATTTGAATTTCTCACATGAATATGCCACTAACCTTAATTGTCCTGCTTCCAGAGCACACCTCCAAGTCCAGTAACTCAGCTACAGTTCTACAGAGCAAAACATTCTACTGTCTCTCCAGGTTTAAGAATAGGTGAGATTCTTCCCTCTGTCATATCAGTCTACCCACAGCAGTTCTGGGTCAACACTAGCATGCCAAAAATCAGTCAGGTTCATCGTATGTTCTCTGTACATAATAATGCTCTCTGCTAAAAATAATGATAATGGATTGAATTTGAACCATTAGTCTTCAAAAGAAGCTGGCTTCACTCAGAGCAGCAAGAAACTTCTCCCATCTTTCTCACAGGCTGTGCTTTTAAGCTAGGTGTTAACCCCTGTCATTTTTCAGTTGCCAGAAATATCACAATATACAATGATCTACACAACTGAAAAGATAAGACACACACTTCCCCTCAGCCATATTCCCCCCTCCAGATGCAATCTCCTGGAGGTGGATAGGTAGACAGTGTATGTCCACCAGAACTTTTTACCTTCCACTGTTATTTTCTCTCTGGAGAATGTGCCTGTCACTAAAAACTTCATGGTTCTCTTACTGCTTTGTTTGGGAGACACTGCCTTAGCTGAACTTTCACCAACTTCTCTGTTGGTTTCTCCAGCTCACAGATAACTGTTTCACAGGGAGACAACTCAATTGCAAACAGTGACAGAATTAAAGCTGAAATCACAATCAAATCCTATGTGATACTCTTTAACAGTGCAAAGCACAATCTGATTCCTCTCTTGGCATTCCACTAAATAAAAATGTCAATATCAGAACAACAGGCAAGCACAGAAATACATCACCAGCAGCTCGAGTAGCTGCTATCACAGACTGTCTATGACAGACAAGAAGCCTCAATGCTCACAGGTGGATGAAGAATCTGTCACCATTTATCCCCTTTCTAGGGCCTAACAAATCCCAAGCCACAGTAGAAGTGGCGTCCACAAAACATAGGTCTCACTTCCATCTGCAGCTTGGATGCAGCAGTACAAGTAGAGAGTATGGCACACACAGAGTTTATTACAGCCCAGCTGCTGGGCTAGGAATGCTTTTAGAGGGGAGCTAAGGGCTAAAAGGAGAAAGAAGAAAAGCAGCACAAGAAAGAGAAAAGAATTTCCAACACTTCCCTGGAAGCTAACAGGCAACTTTCCCCAAAGCGCAGAGGTTTAGATGAAGCCTTACTTATGGGAAAAATGGCAAGAGTCTGAGAGCCCCTGCCTCTCCTGAATTTATCTTTTCTGGAGAGTTACCTGTGCTATCCAAGTTACGCAGCCCCAGGAAAAGCAGAGCAGGCAAATGACAATTATCCCCAGCTCACCTTGGCATTAGATGAGAAAGTAGCTCTGCCACCTGGCAACATCCCCCTTCGCTTCCCAGGCCCATGGAAACCTATGAAGAGAAAGAGCAGTTCCTCTGCCAGCTGCTCTACAACTACAGCAGCAAGAGCCTCAAAGAGTTCTGCTCAAGGTGCTGCTTCAGAGGCTAGTAAACACTGAGCCAATCCTACAGCAGGAAACACCTCTGCACCAATCCTTAGCACTGGGAAGGGAAGAGCTGAAGTACAGCACCTGTGAAAGCAGGCAGGGAGGCTTGGAGGATACCCTGAGGATGGATATTAACAAAATCAGACAACCACGGTTGTGCCATTAAATCTTGCAAGTACCCCTGAGTGTCACAAGGGCTTTCAGACAAGACAGGTGACAAGAAGGAGACAGTATGAGCTCCCTGTGCTTGTCCTTGTTTTTCCCTGAATTACAATGAAATAATTCCAGATATTTACTCATTTCCACAGGAGAAATGGTGATAGATACATCCATAAAACACTAACGGAAATCTGCACACTAAACTAAAGCTGCACAAATTGTATTGATGAGAACTGAATGCCGTTTTAAGAGTTTTGGAGATTGTTAAGTAAGTAATGTTTACAAACAGCTGCCAGGCAGGTGCAGATGATTTTATGCCTCCTCTTTATGATCCCTTTCTTTCCTTTCCTATCCTGATCTCACCTTTCTTTCAAGTCAGTCATGTCTTACGCAGTTTGAGTGGCAGAGGTGATGTTCTGCTCAAAGATTAAGTTAACAGTATAGCAGGGATATAGCCGGCAGTAAAATGCAAGCTATGGTATGGAACTGCAGCCCAATTTGCAACTTAACAATGGAAATAATCAGAGCTTGCTGATTATTTGGTAAGCTTTTGCACTTTACCCATTTGCCATATCTTCAAAACAATATTCCTGGCTCATAAGGCTCATTTGAGCAACACTGGATAGCAGATCTTGTGAGCCTAGAGCCAGGATTAAGGTATAAGGGAAACTGGAAACTTCAATCCTTACAATCCTGTAGCACAAATGAGAAGCACTTTCACACACAGTGAGTCAGTCAATATGTCCCATTTCTCTTTAGTATGTTGTGCCCACATAAAAAGAAACATGACTTTAGGCCCTTTCCTGTGACTCCAAGTGATAGGAGTTTTCATCAGGACAAAGGATCAAAATCATTAGAACTCCTCATTAATTTCACCCCATATTGCAAAAACTATTTGTACTCCCTCAAGTAATAACGATGTTGAAAGCAAAAATGTCAAGAGACAGATTCCTCTCCTAACTTGAAGGACTTCCCAGAACAATGAGCCGAGTCAGTGTCTGGAACATCTGCTCCTCACTGAAGAAGGGTTGCAAGATCTTCCAGGCCGGCCCTCCCAAAGTCTTTGGTCTCTGCCCCAATACTCGGAATAGCAGGCTGAGCAGAGTGCTCTGCACAGTGCTAGTCAGTTAGCATCTGTCCCCTGTGATTGTGACTGGGTGTCCCATGAAGACAACTAATCTTTTTCCTAAGGGGAAAAAATGTAAACCAGTAATTCAGTGTGACAACCTCATCAAAATGATAAAATTAATTATGGCTTTAAAACTTTATGCAGTGACTGTTTTTAATAACGTGGGAGTTAGAGAATAATGTTAAAAGTTTCAACTCAAAGACCTGGTTTCCTGTGTTGGCACCAGTCCTAACACTAAATGTTAACACATTAAGCATTCTTACATCTTCATTTTAAAGAGCAATTAGGAGACAGATATACTCAAACTGAAATAACACCCCGTTCCTCTGTGTGTGAACACACACAGGGTGCACTTCTGACAGAAACTCACTGTGCTTTCCCTGTGTCCTTAAGGACTTCTCCATTTGCACAAGTTCACTGAATTCTCAACTACACTGCAGCAGCTGACAGATTTTCAGCCTACACACACAGCTCAAACAAACATATCTTCAAAGAATGGTGGAAGGTGGCACTAAAAATGAACACCTTACTCTTGTCCTGTGTTCCTCAACCTACCAAGCACATCTCCAAGGTCAGAAGCTCACAGCAGAATGTAGCAAAAGCACTGTCTGTATGAATTAGACCATTCATTTCCCTGAACAGCTTTAACTATCTGAGGATACACTCCAAATGGAGAACAAGTTACATTACTCTAAACATGTTCACCATGGATTAAGCTAAGGCAGTCCAGACTCAAAGCTCCAGACCTCAGCTGACGAGTAGGAACTCTTACTGTAACTCACTGCAACACAGTCACCTCTATCCTAGAATAGTCTCCAGCTCTCTGCAACTAAACTATCCTAACTGCAAACTCCGATTATCAGCAACAGCCCAAAATAGGAAGGCATCCCCACACAAGAGGGTGGTTTGGCCACAAAGTGTTAATGTAGTAGCTAATCCCCATCCCTACAGTTTGTAGTAGTGTTGACTTCAGAAGTTCAACTGCTAAGAGAGAATACATCTTTCAGGCTCGGTCCCCAGTGAATAAAAAGTTTCTAACAAAATCCGACAGCTGTTCAAAGCCTACATTAATGAGAAGGGATTTAAATCTAAAACTCCATAAGCAAGTATCCCCATTGCTCAGATCAGTCCTTAAACTTCTGCACAACAAAACGTCAAGGACCAGGAAAGCAGTAGCTACAGAGAGAGGGGAATCTCCACCATTGCCCCTCTCTACCAGGGCAGAGCTCTAGAGCAGTATAGGAGACCAGGATTTACAGAATCTGCACAGGACCTCATAAGTGGGCAGGACTTCTCCTCCATGACATTTAACTTGACACAGCTCACCAGCATGAGACATTTCTACATAAAAAAATAAAGCAACAAACAGGAAAAGATTTTGCAATCGAATAAGGGGTGAAAATGATGAGTACTAATTCTCAGCTGATGTATGTACACCCAAAAAGCATATCCAAAACTCTTCCCAAAAGGAGGAATTTCAGGTCTTGTAGGGTGTGACTCTCCAAGGTTTGGCAAAGCCACTTACAACCTCACCAAAGTTCAATTTGACTAAGAATGTTTACAAGCACAAAAACTACGCCAAATTGAGAATGTAAATATTTGGATTCAGTTCCCCAAACTTGTCTCTATCTGCACTGCCAACTAAATTGCAACTGCAGACCAAAAAATCTGAAAAGCAACAGTTGCACACACTTTACAGCACACAGACAAAACTAACACACATGGCACTCAGCAATAGGAAAAGAAAAAAAAAAGGAAAATCCCAAATTCTTAATCTAAACTTATTCTAAACAAGACATCAATGAAGTTTGGACCAAAAATCAACTCCGCTATCATTTGGTACATTTTGAAAGTCTGATCAGCCCAGATGCTGGTCCTCTGCCCTGCAGGAGCCTGGGTTATATTAAACATAGCTAGATTACTCAAGACCTCATAGACTATATGATGTTTGTAGCACACAGTGGTAACTTTGACCTAAACCACATTCTTTTAAGCCATCCAAAGCAAGGACTTCCATTTCTCAGGCAGATGAACTGAGGAAAGACTTCTCTGGATTCACAGTAATTTATCTGGCAACCTCAGTCCCATATTCAGAACTGATTTAGGATCTCAAATCACCTGGAGTTCTCAACACACATGCTCTTTTCTTTTCTAGTTTTACCCCTGTTCTTCTAGGTATAGACAAGGATGGCAACCATGGATCCATTCAAGAGACATTTGAACTCCCACAAACACAGATCCCAAGGGATACACCATATTCTCAGCTGCCAGTTCCCAGCCACGCTCCCAAAGTGTTAAATGCCTTTCAGTCCTACATCTCCATTGCAGATAGTCACTAGAGGAAATCAGAAAGGCAAGGGTGTCATTAAGACCAGGATTTTTGTTGTTGTTGTCATTGTACGATAAGAATTTGGGCCTCCTCACTCCCACTACTGTAAACTAACAAAAAAAATCCATCCTGCCCCTCTTCAGTTAAGTGGGGAAACACGAATCTTTTGCTTTACTCAGCTGTGGGAAACTTGGGTTTGCTTTCCAGTTAAAAGCAGGCTCTTCAGAGTACTTCACAGTGACCTCTTCACAAGGGGCTTGTATCATTTCTTTAAATGCCCCTACACTAAAAATAGTCCTGCTTCCTAAACATGAGTGTTTAGCAGTTCCAGGCATTCTGAGATCCTGCATACCACTTCAATTTTTTTTTTAACTGGCAACATTTATTTAACCAGCAATTAGAAAAAGGAGGCCCAGCCGCCCCAGTGATTCTTCCCAGAGGGTCTTAGATGTTTATGAAACACAATGAAAACAATAAAGTGGATAAAATCATGCTATTCCATCAAGTCCTTGGCAAGAATTCCCAACCAAGAATAAATTGGCATGGTATGTTACAGTCAACAGATTACACAATGGTTTACAGGGTCACCAATAATAAGGGGTCACACACTCCTTAAAGAGCTACAATGTATCTTAAGTCACTTGCTAAAGGGAAAGAGCAATGCTTGATCCTGAGCTTCTTGGAGCACATTCTGGCAGCCACAGCACAATCATGCTGCAGGGGTAGGAGAGGACAGAAGGCACCTCTCCCCCTCCCCTGAGCCAGGAAGGGCAGTGACTATGCTGCACAAGCTGGCTGGGGGAGTTTAGCACCCTGAAGGAAGCAGCAGAAAGCCAAGCCAGGCAGGTGTCTCTTATTTCTGCTCACAAGAGGAAAATACATGCTACATACTTTTAGGAGCAGGACAGACTCCATGCCCCAGTGAGGCCCAGCACCACCATCCCTACCACCTCTGCCCAAAAGCCTCTTTCCTCACTCCATACTCTCTGAGGATACTGGTTCCACCCCAGAAGCAAATATCAGTTCCACGTCTGTCTCGTTAACATGGAGAGACTGTAGCTAACTTTAAAAGGTGCTTTACTATAACTCGTGCTGACTTGATAAAGTCATCACCATTGCTTTAAATGTGTTGCAGTTTTACTTTAAATAACTAAACTTAAAGCAAGAGGGAAATGAATGATCAAACTCATAAATCTTACTCTTACATGTCAACTTGGTAACATATCTCCACTAGTTCACCTGCATAACCTGATCACCCCAATGAAACTTAAATTTTGGTGCTCCTAAAATGTAAATTATTTCCTCAAATGTCACCTTAAATGCATGATACTCTTACCTTTGCCCTGTTAACTTACTCTTCCACTATATGGAATATTTTAATCCACCGACTATAAATTAATCATGTATAAACAAAACATTCTTAAGTCTTAAAGGCAAATCAACCTCCCTTCAACCCATCCTATCATCAAAAACCAGTCTACAACTAACACTTTCATCCTTCGTCTTCCACAGGTTTTGAGCAGTCTAGATATTTTTATTGGATTATTTAATATATGTCTGAAGTTAAAGTCTAACTAGCCAGCATAGAAATGAAAGAAAACCTATTCTCCAAGTCAGTGCAGGGTGTAGAAAACACTACTACTGGCATACTCCATACAGTAATACTATGCACCCAGCTTCATTCAACTTAACTACTAAATTCAGAGTACATTGGACTGATAAAACTGGAGTAAACACAAGAAAGCTCTCTCGTATGTAACCGCTACTCTTTGATTGCAGTGACCTTAGTAATGCAAACGTTTGGTACCAAGCCAAGAGCAGGACATCTGATTTTCCCACCAAGTGAACTGCTGCAGAACTCCCTTAGCTCTTCAGCCAAATCTGTCCTGGGATCCCGAAGTCTTCCGCCGGAGTCCAGGTGGCTCCTCTACTCTTCTCAACACGCACGCAAACACCGCAGCCGGCTGGACCGACGATGCGAGCGGGCATTGGAAAGGAAGAGAAGTGCCGCAGCTCCCCGTCTCCCCCAGCTGAGAGCCCCACGCTCGGCGCGCTGGCTCCCCAGTCGGGTTGGAGTTACCCCGTTCCGGCCGAAGTGGTCCCGCGGGCTCTGTCCCTCTGCGGTGCCTCTGCCCTCGCCACCCACGTAAAAAGCAGCGTCCCGCGAGGCACGGCGGCGGCACCAGCGCGGGAGCGCCGAGTCCCCGCTCCGCCCGTGCGCAAGGATCCTCCGCCCATCTGCGCTCCCCCGGGCAGGGCAGGGTTCCCGCAACGATCGCGGGGCCAGCCCGCACCGGCACGGCCTCCGGCGGCTCCGCTGCCGCGGGGCTCCGCGGTCCGAGGACCCGCAGCGCCCGGCGAGCCCCCGCCGCCGCCGCGCATCCCCGGCCCGCCCCGCTCGCGGGAGGCTCTCGCCGCGCAGGGATGGCCACTCGGAGCACGACCGATAATTTCTCCCCCCAGTCCCGCTCCCCTGCCCTGGTCCCCAGAGGCGACCACCGCCCGGCAGCGCGGCTCCCCGGCCCTTACCGAGGTGCGCAGGGGATGCGCTCCCTCCGCCGGCCGCCTGCAGCCCCCGTCCCGCAGCCCGGGCGATTGTAGGTTTTTTGGAGAAGCTGGGAAGAGGGAAAGAAAGGGGGGAGGGAAGGGGGTGGGAAGGGACTGAGATCGAGGGAGAGAGAAGTATGCAAAGGCAGGAAGTGGAGACGGCCACGGCCAGTGCGGGAGATTAATGGGAACCAGTCACCCGGCAGCCAACAAAGAAACCTGCTCCCCCAGCGCAGCGCAGTCCGCCCCGGGCTGCAGCCCCGGGCTGCCGAGCCACCGCTCCCGCCGGCAGCGCTCGGCCCCGGCCCCGGTCCCGGTCCCGGTCCCGCGGACGGGTGGGCGCCGCCCCCCCCAGCCCCAAACCCAAGTCCCGGACAGGCGGGAGGGAGGGGAGCAGCCAGGCAGGGCCGGCCGGTCGGCGGGGAGATATGATGGGCACAGGAGGAGGAGGAGGGGAGGACTGAGCTCCCCAGCTGACAGCCTTCCTCCTCGCTCTACCCCGGAGGGGCGATACCGCTTGGTTTTTATTTAAAACACGACGAGCCCTGGGCTCCTCTGGGCGCGGAGCCGCTTGCGGGGCAGAGCGGAAGGAAGGAGGAGTGCGGGAAGCGCGCTTCCTGCGCCAGGCGCGGGGCAGATGGCTCCCACTAGGGAGCTACGAACCAGGGAGCTCCCGGGCCTTTCCCGAGCTCCATGGGGTAGCTCCCACTAAAACAGCACCTGTGGAGAACGAGGGAGGCAGCGGCGTGCCTCTGAACTTCATGCCGGGTACCTTGGTTCAGATCCAGCCTCCTGGAAGCGCCTCCTGGCAGCAATGCGGAATGCTCTGAGGTGTCCCGCTCGCTGGCACGGCCCAGCCAGGGCCCCCCAGGGCATCGTGCGTACCAGAGGTGAAGAAAGTCCCTGCATGGCTTATTTTCCGCGCAGGCCACCAACAGCACCGTGTGGGCCACCTCCCTGGCACATGTGTCCACGACTTCTGATGGTTTGGCAGATGAGAAACCCACCCAAAACATTTGATATAAAATAATACAGAAGAGGCAGTATGCTAACTGTTAGCAGGACCATGAATATAGCAATACAAAGACTGCTCCTAGATCTTGAAGTATTATGTAGGCATTTATAAAACAAGTCACTTCACAATAGATTAACCAAATTATACTAGGTACAGAAGAAAAATAAAGAGCAACATGTGTGTTCTGCAGCTTGAAATACAAATTCCAGCACTTCACATTTCTGGGAATTTTAAGCACTTGCTGACTTTCTTTCCTGTGACTGAAATGGAAGCAAAATGGTATTCAGCATTAGGTAAATGCTCATGATCTTTCCTACAACAGGGATACTTCTCTGAACCCAGAATCAAGTGCTCAGGATAAACTATTCTTGGCTTTTGCCACCTCATCAGAAAAATGAAATACATTGTCCTCAGATATTCTGATCCATCATCCCACACAACAAGGAATCTGGTGGAAATGCCCAGCATTTCACAAACCTCCATTATATTTCAAAAGAATGAATGTACAGGAAATAAGGGTAACTCTCATCTGGATTCTGATGTGAATGTGTGTTTCAAAGCAAAAGCTATTTCAGCTGTCAGCCTTCTTGGGACAGATGTATTTACTCAGCTGCAAAAGGAGTACTGTGTCACCAAACATCAAAAAATGGTGGGAGTTTAAATTTCAACACAACAGGAATAATTTACCTCCTGAACAACAAGCTACTGCTACAAGTACCTGGCAAGAATAAAAAATGAACACAGTTTTCTCTCCTTGTTATGAAAACGACATAGGAGGGCCTTTCCAAGTATATTTCACAAGAGCAGCAACATAGCAAACCCACTCACCTCTCCAGGAGACCATTGCTAACAAGGCATGATGCAAAGATGTTCAACTTCCAATTAAGCAGGAAGCAGTCTGCTCTGGCTGTTTCTCCACCACATCAAACACACTAACGTTGCTTTTATCAAATATTATTTTTCTCCCCCTTTTATGTTGCTTTCAGTTCCCCAGACCTCAAGCACTCCAGCAGCTTGCCTAAATTTTCTTTTGAGTACAGGAGACCAAACTTAAAGTTAAGCTGGATTTGAACACTGAATGGGGGCTTTCAATGTTTTAATGAACAAGCAGCCTGTGAAGGGTATGTTTATTACGGGGGCTGGCTGCTGCTCTGGTTAAACAACAGGAAGATGACAACAAAATGTAAACTAGGAGAGGATTATTTTTCTTGTTTGCCAAAGAGATTACAACTAACAAAGCTCTCAACAAAAATGAAGGACTTGAAGGATCAGGGCCTCCATGTTAACCTTGGCCATACTGCACGTAAAGAAAGATTCTGTGCTTATTTTGCCCTTCCTAGCGTCACCTCGGTGCACACGAGGTTAGCGAAGGCTCGAAGTGGCTCTACTGACAGACAGCCACAGCCACTTCCCAAGCCGCTCTGGTAACTCCGAGCGGTGACTGCAGCCTGGCACTGCCCTCCTGGGACAGACCCGGCTACCAGGGAGCGAGCCGCCGTGTTTGGCACATCCTGCTCGCAGTGGGCCCAGGCTCTGCGCGGGTTCCCTCCCCGAGCCGGGCGAACGGGCTTTCCTTTGCGGACCGGGTGCCGCGAGTGTGCAGCTCTGCCCTCTGACCCACACGCCCGTCACTCGGCCAGCCATCGCCACCTACTGTCACTGTTATCTCGTACCGCGAAAGTTTAAAAGAAAAAACCACGCGGGGAGCACCGCTTTCCGCCAGAGACCACGGGGCACGGCGGGGCCGGGCACCTCCAGCTTCTCTTGGCTCTTGCCCGTTGTCGCACGGCGGGGACAGCCGGGGGGCAGCACCCGGGCACCTCACTGACCCTTTCAAGGAAAGCCAGCCTCTCCTGCATTACCTAGGGCAGGGCGCGGGCGTAAGGGAAAAACAAAGACCGGTCCCAGCCCTCCGTGGGGCCGCATCCCGGCAGCGGCTGCCCCGGTGCCCCGGGGCGGGGTGAGGGCGGGGGCGGGAAGGGCGGAGCGCCCCCAGGCGGGGGCGGGGCGGGGCGGCGCATGCGCAGTGCGGCGGCGGGACGGCGATGGCGTGCGGGGGGCGCTCGGCGGGGCCGGCGCGCGACGTGCTGGAGCGCTCGCGGCGGCGCGCGGCGGGAGCGGCCCTGGTCAGTGCCGCGCACACGGCCACGGGCACGCGGAGATACGGATCGGGATGGGGATGGATAGAGCCAGATACATCTCCACACGGGCCGCGGGCCCTCCCGCGCACGCCGCCGCCACCCTCTAAGCGACGAGCAGCACGCTGAGTGACCAGGAATGTCTCTCGTTGCAGGACGAAGACCGGGAACGCCTCAGTGCAGCGTTCGCTTCGCTTGTGAAGGTGATGAGGGGAGTCTCAAAGGAATGCGAGGTGAGGGGTCACCCCCAGACCCGTCCAAAGGGGAATGTTCACGATGTGCCTTGCCAGAGGCCTCTTGGCGCTATTTTTACTGCAAAAGTTAGACTTCGGGTTTGCTCATTGTATGGCAAAGGTTCAGCCAGTGAGCCGGTGATGCCGGGCGAGATGAAGAAATTTGGGGCATTCAGCATCATGTGGCAGGGTACATTTCACCGGTGTTGTCCTGACCAGCTGAGCTGGTACCACCTTGGCTGATAAACACCACGATCAGCATTTTCTATAGACAGTACCGGTAACCCGGTACAGATTTTAGCAGAAGGTTTCTCCATTTCTTGGTGGAAAGGCAGTATAGTTAGAGAGACAGAAATGTCAGTGACATCACAAATTACATTGTGTCACAAGGTATGGAATGTTTCCAGTGCTCCGAAGTATCTCTGCTGGGCAATGGCCTTATGACATAGTAACCCTTTGTTGTCATGAGGGGAACAGGAGCCACTCATGCTGGCTGATAGCCTCTTCTGGCTGGTGGAAATAAGGGAGAGTTTGAATCTCGAATGAAGAGATGCTTTGTGTCCTTTGTGTTTGTTTTGAATTTAGAGTTACCCTCTCCCCCCCCAGTATTGCTGTTGTGATTTAACCCCAGCCAGCAACTAAGTGCCATACCGCTCACTCCCTCCTTGCCCACCTCCCCTGGTGGGATGGGGAGGAGAATCTGGAGAAAATAAAACTCGTGGGTTGAGATAAGAACAGTTTAATAACTGAAACAAAGCAAAATATGATAACACTAATGATAACAACAGTAATAATTGTAATGAAAGGGGGAGAGAGAAATAAACCCCAGAAGAACAAGTGATGCACAATACAGTTGCTCACCACTCACTGACCAGTGCCCAGCAAGTCCCTGAAGGGAAGTCAGCCCCTGGGACAACTCTCCTGGTTTATATACAGGATATTCTATGGTATGGAATTTCCTTCTGGATAGTTTGGGTCAGCTGTCACAGCCCTGCTCCTTCCCAACTTTTTGTGCACCCCCCCACTGGCAGAGCATGAGAAAAGTCCTTGACTGAGCACTACTCAACAACAACCAAAACATCAGTTTGTTATCGACACTGTGTACTAAATCCAAAACACAGCACTGTGCCAACCACTAGGAGGAAAACTAGCTCTATCCCAGACAAAACCAGGTCAAACTAGATTTGGGGTGTTGCTACTGGATTAGGAGTGCGGGCTCAGTTCTTTGTTTGCGATGAGTAGAAATTGAGAGGCACGGATGCACAGCTCCACTGTTCTCATGCTGGCTCTGGCTGGCAGGTGTCACTGCTCTGCTGGGTGGACAGACTGGGAGCTGCCTCTCACAGCCCTGCAGCCCAGCTACTGCACTGAAGGCTCTGAGAATTCCATAGCAGTTTGTGCCCTTTGGGGTCTGTTATGATACACAGCAGGGAGCTCACTGCCTGCAGGGCTAATACAGAGCCTTAGTCTGCAATTAAATTAGAGAAAAGAGTGCTTAAACACACCAAGTGATTAGCTCTTAAGCAACTCCTTTATCATTTCAAAGCACTACATACACAGCAACCAGTTAATCCTAAAACATCTGGGGCAGAACAGAGTTTTAGACAAGGTGAAACAAAGTGTAGAGAGAGACTCATCCTTATCAGGGACTTGGCAGTGCTAAGTTTACAGTTGGACTCCATGATCCTAAGGGTGTTTTCCAAACTAAATTATTCTGTGGGTCTATCTTGTGCCCTGTTAAGAGTATTAGAGTTGGAACAAGCAGTGGTTGACTTCCACATTTATGCACCAGCCAAGACAGTACTGCTTCAGTCATTTCTGTAGAGAAAAAGAGTCATAAAAGGGGAGAATTGTCAGATCCATAAGTTCACGGATAAAGTTTACAAAGTGCAAATAAAAATCTACAGCTGAACATAACCATTTAGGCACTTGAATCCAAACAATTAAAATTGTCGTTTAAGATGAGATGTTTGGGGTTACTAAGGGACCCAAATTTACCCAGTTCTCACCAAAAGTTGGATTTCATTTTTTTGCCTTGTGCCACCATGTAAAAGAGATGCTCTGTGAAGCATTATGCACCAGGTGAGAGCATTTGATGTATTTTGTAGCTCTGCAGAAACTGCAATACAAGCAACCAGATCTGTTGATTTGTGCATAAGCTCAAGGAATAAAGCACAGCAGTAGATTTGGAAATAATAATTGCTCTTTGCCTTATTTTTGTTACATTTAGTATTGACAGTCAGGGACAAGAAAAACATAAGTGAAATAAGAGGTATTTGGGCACTTTTTGGTCCCTATGATCAAAAAGGCAACCTTGGGAGGAGCTCTGTGGTGACAACAGATGGCAGCAGAACTGTACTCAAGAGTTTCATTTGCAGTGGGGAAGATGCCAGTAAGTCTGCAGTAGAGCCAGAAGAGGGCTGCTGTGGGCTTAAATGCGCTTCTCAAAACTGCTATGCAAATGGTTCCAGCCTTGAGGACACTTCAGCTTCTTTACTGACTCATTTTTCAGTATTAACATGTTCTGCTTTTAGAGCACTGCTGCAGCATATGCCCTGCAGAACCAGTCTTCACTGACTGGGTTGCAGAGCACCTGGCTTGCACGTATGTCCTCTTAAGGACCCATAAATTATGCCTTCTTCCTTGAGGGCTTTTCTTGACCAGCCTGATCAGGCAGGTATTTACAGAGTATTCCTTCTGACATTTTCATGAATTCAGTTCTGAGGTGTCCGAGTCCCTGCCCCTACATATTGTGTCAGGAAATAGGCATCTAAAATCAGGTCTGTCTGATAGAGTCTTGTACCAGAAGGCAGGTGTCCTTTGAAGATACAGGCATTGTTTTCACCCTCACAGAGAACAAACCAGCCAATTAATACACACCATCAGTATCTGTGTAGTTCCCTTTTCAATTGCAAATCTGCAGTAGCTGCAAGTATGCTTTGATGCCTCCCACATCATATTTTCTGTTGATATCCAGAAGTACTATGGTTCTACATCAGTCCACAAGTGCAAAGAACATGAAATCAAACACTTCTGCAAATATCATGGCAAGAAAGTAGAAAGAAAGATGGATTCCACAGGAGAAGAGGTAAGTAGGTACTTTTGGTTTTGGTGAAAGGCTATTCCTTCCCTTGCTGTGGGGTAATTGTTATCCACCTGATCTCTGTGACACTCACACTCACGTATGTAGGTTGACCTTATAGACTTAGAAATGCCTGGACTGATCCAAGCTTTGTGGTGGGTTGGGGGAAGGCAGAGTAACTTCTTGTGGCACCAGTCAGTGTCCTATCGGTCCTTTCTTGGAGGGGAAAATTTCACACACCTAAAGCATCCACACACTTCGGCTGGATTTGCCTTGTGTGCTGAATCATTAGAAAATAATATCTTTTTCTTTCCAGAGGACTGAAGGTTCCAGAGCACCCAGCCACGCTCACACTTGCCAACAATGTGTAAGTGTATAGACTACTTTGGGTTTAAGTGGAGGTATTTGATAGCATTTCTTTTATCATTTTGCATCAATGTGACAATCAAAAAAATTGTGACAGATGTGGAGACCTTGATGGCACAGAATATTAACCAGTGGTGCATTCACAATCATAATATATGTATAGGCAGTCAAATGGGCATACAGAGACTTGCACAATTAGTTAGAAACTAGATTGTGGCATTCTTGCACTTGGCCCTCCCACAGGCTTTCTGAAGACTCCTGTTCCTCAAGGAGAAGAAAACTGTTTTTATTTTTCAAAGCCTAACATCTCAGCAAATCAATTTCAGGAACTTCTAAGCCACAAAAGATAAGAAACATGGAATCTGTACCACAGTATAAATTAGTGGGAGCACTGTTGGTATAGGGAATGCTTCCCAGGTTTATGTTCAAAACTGCCTAGGTTGGTAACTTCCAGTTTTGTGAGACATAGATTACAGCACAGTGATTACTTCCACTGATTGAAACATTAGCTGAAATACTTTGAGTATGGCACTTGCTAATTTTTGTACTGACAGAAACATTTTACAGTTTTGTTTACACTGCCTTCTATATATTTAGAAAAATCTTAGTACATTTGTATAACAGCTGAAATGTATTTTTTTACCTAAACACAAATTTTTTTTTTTTGAAAATCTAAGATGACTAACTAGTAATGTAGCTTTTCTTTTTTTTTTTTTTTTTTTTTCCCTCAAAGCCCAGAAGACCTTCCAAAGACTTCTACATTGAAGTTTCTCCTGGCATCTATTCTGTCACAGCAATGTCAGAGGACATGGTGGAACAAACCCACATAGTAGATGTCATTGCAGGACAAAGTATTGATTTAACTTTTGTTCTGTGATATTTGTTGTTTCCTGGCAGTAGCAGGAATAAAATATGAGGTTCTTTTTAATGCATGTAATGAACTATAAATATCTTTTTCTTGTTAGCACTTTAATAGTAGCTTCCTCTTTGGGACTCCATTTTCATGGCCTGTATATTTGTTTTCTACTTAATGCAATTATATGTAGCCCACTTTGTACACTGATTTTTATAAATGTTTGTACATTGTGTGCCTTTTAAATCCAGTTATGTCACTGTGTAATTCCAGATTCTTCTGCTCTAAACAATTAAAGATACAATCAGTGGAATAAAATACATGATCAAGCCTCTGTGATGACAGGTTCTTTTGTGTTATCCTCAGACAGAACCCCCATGTCGCCGTGTTGACCAGTGAGAGCATGATCCATGTGGTATGAATATGGATGTGCATTAGCTTCTGTAGGCTGGGACTGATTTTAGAGCCGCTGGCTCACAAGCCACTCTCCTGTCTGTACTTCTACTATTCTGGGAAAGAAATAAAATGCAAATGAAATTCACTGCCTAGAACCTCAACTCAGAAACATGCTAAATATGTGTCAGGTGTTCAGTATAGGCACATGAACTATTGATTCCAGTCCTGTCTCTTTGCAGGCTTTGCAGACCAAGCTAAACCCCTTTTCTGTGGGCTGTGGAGGTACCCTGAGTTATCCTATTTACTGCTGAGCAACTGCACACTGCAGCTTATGACCAAGTTCATATGCTTTAAACATGAGCAGTCCTACTAACAAAACTCCCTGGATGCTTAACTTTCCCAAAGGGCCAGATTCCACATCTAGAATTAGTGATATGATCTATATAGATCTGTCATCTTTTTGTAGCTGATAATATTAAGGTTTCAGATCATTTTCATCAGAATATAAAAATCAGTGGCTTGAATGCTAATCATTTTGTTGTTTGTATCTACAGTAGCAGGTCCTTTAGCCTCTGGCAAGTTTTGCTTCTGCTTTAATCCTGAAAAAAAATACTTTCAGCTGTCGGCTTGTATTGTTTCTCCATTCCCTCTGGCTTTCTACAAACAGAAACTGCTTTGCTGAATTTCTATGGCTCACTCCAGAGAACCGTGGACAAATTGGAGGTTTATTGGACTCTTGATGTGCATCTGTTCAGGCTTTTAGTGCTCATGCTAGTCCATCTGATCTCTCCAGAATTGTAAAGTCAAGTCCAAATAGTTAGGAATTTAATGTAGCACCTTGGAATAAAGAATGAGGATGGTCAAGTTTGATGTGAGTGAAAATAGAGTTCCTCACTTATTAAAATTATATAGTCATCCATAAAGATATTGTACTGAGACAGTACCTAAATCAGAACTTGATTTGCTTAATATATGTAGCACTGATATAGTAGAAGCAATTTACCTGAAATTTCGGCCCCTGAACCTGATCAGTTGTACACGGACTGAATCCTGGTTGATCATTTCTCTCTCTGCTTTGTTGCAAGTGAGCTCTGACAAGGTCTATAACATCAGGTTTGTCATCTCCAGCACAAGTCACTTTACATTTATCGTCTGATGCTGCTTTATATCTTTGTTTTTCTGATGCTGCAAAGCCTTCTTCCTGGAGGACAGAAAACAAATCCCTCAGGAGTCTGGTCTAAAAAAAGCATCAGTGTCTTTGTTAACTGCTGCTTTCCTGGCTGTACCTCTGCCTCACAGAGCTTTAATAATGCTCTATTTTCTGTGCTAGGACAAACTCTACTGCTGAAACACACAATTGGACAGTAAGAACAAAGGCTTTTCAGAAGCTGTTAGGCTTTGATTAAAAACTTTTCTGCTTTGGAAGTCAGGAGGATTTTGTTGACTGCAGTGAGAGGACATCAGCCCCCCAGAGAGCACCTCTGGGAAGCCTGTCTTCTAACTCCACTTGTTTGCTGCAAGCCACTTCTGATGCAGCCTGTATCATATGATAAAACTGCTTCAGCTATCTCAGAGTAGCAATGCATCTTCTGGGTTTAAAATCACCAAGGGCTATTTTACAGGAACAAAATTATGTCATTATACCCTGCATTACCACATTGCATCCACTACTGTGATTCATGCTGCCGCTTTGGGGCTGGAACAAAACAATTCTGTTTTCTTATTAGTTTTACCAAACGGCAACTCATGTCGCTTCAGTGCACAGCCTTGACACTGCTAACATAGAGCTTGCCTGCCTGGAGCTCCATACTGGCCTGAAAATTCCTAGGAAATCAATTACAGAGGTGTGCAGTTATGTAACTATGATTATTTAAACAATAAAGTCGACTAGAAATAGAAAGTAGGAACCATGCAGTTGATAAGTTGGTAGGCATCTGCCTAAAGTGAATGCATATAATTGTGAGAATACAAGATGTATTCCAGTATATTCTCTGTTCACCAAGACATGTTATTCATGGATTCATCTCTAAACATGCAAGTTTAGAACATTTGAAGTTTTACTTTGCAGTCAGCTCACAGTAGCAAGAGGATGAAGGTACAGAAGAACTAATATTTGATTTCATGTCTAAAATTTATTAACTGTACCCCTGATGCTCTTGTGCTGAGCACTGTTTCTGTTGATCCTGACATTCTCTTTCATCTTCCCCTTCTTCCTGTAATTTTTTTTCTTCCTCATTTCTGTGCTTGCTTTTTTTAGCATTCATGTTCTGATTATTTTTTCTTCCTAGATTTTCTAAAGCACAAGGGAAACCAGGCCTAAAGAACAGGGTAGTGATGTTGTTCCTAGTTGTGACACAGTTTGCTTACTCTGTATCCCCCAGCTTCAGGGTAGGGATCTGCTGTTTAAACTTGTGGCTTCTAGTGGGGGAGTAAGAGAAAAAACTCAGCAAAGACTGTTTACTAAAGAATCTGCTTTTACCTCTGAGAGACAGAGATTGTGACTATCACAGTTTGATTGGCAGAGCTCAGCACCTTTCCATGGGTTCAACATTGGGTAGATGTCAATGGGCATTTGGCAGCTTTCTGAATTGAAATCTCCGTTACTGAATGCTCACATGGCTACTGACAATTGTTTCCATTTTACCAAGTAGCTTCAGCCCTTCCTAAGGGCTTGGGATTTTTGCTTTGGTTTCATTACTGGAGAACTTTCCTACCTATCACAAAACTGGTGGATGGCCTTAGGAAGCAGTTAAGTTACAAACAATGTGGTTTTCTCGCCAGGTTCCAGACCATTAACAAGAATATTTTTTCTATTCAAACAAACCTCCTGCTTACATAACTACAATATTAATACAAATTACCTTACCCTCGATGATGGCTTGAAATCTTGGTCTCTTAGGATTTTTTTCACTGTGAGTTGCCCTCTGGGAGTTTGTTCAATGGTTTCAAATATTGCACACTGATTAGCTGGGGCCACACGGGATATGTCCCCAGTGGAGATGGCTTTGGATTCCAGCTGGCCCTTTGTACATGTGCTGCTACAACTTCCAGGTCCTAGGAAGGAGTAAAAGTGAATCTAAGAGTGAAACCAGAACTGAAATGGAGAAACATTCATTTCAGAAGAGAGAAAAATGCACTTTAAGCCTGAAAGGAATTCTTTCTGATTATTCTGCATGGACGAGCTATGCAGATTAATGAAGATGTTAGCATCATAAAAGGCATAGGGAAATGACAGGAAACAGAGAGGAATATCTGTACTTCCAAATGAAATTAATTGTTCTGGTAGTTTTCCATGGGACGAGTTGCCGAAGGAAGAGCCAGATGAGGCAGCAGAAACATTGGGGAGGGAGAGGAATTGTATCAGAGTCTGATATGCAAATTTACAGTACTAATACCAATAACCTGCAGGCAGAGTGACTGCCCTGCCCAGACCACCTCTGACAGCTGCTTCCTGTGGGGTTGTTAAAAGGTACCTGAATTACTGGAATGGGACTTGTGGTGGCTTCTTTTCCAGTATTTCCCCTCAGGTCTTGCAGAATCCTTTAGCCTGGGCTTTTCGAGACAGCTGGAGCCTGTGTTAACAGCACTGTCCCCCACAGTACTCTTCATGGGGGATGGCTTCAGGTCCCACTCTGAGCCAGAAGAGGGGGAAGATGTTGCCACAGCTGCAGCTTCTCCTTGCTTTGTGCCTTTCAGTTCTAGAAGACCTGGAGAGAGCTCACTGCTGGACTCTGCCTCTTCAGATTTTTCTGGAAAGACCAGAGACCTGGAGGGAAGAGGCCACCAGGCACCAGCACAGGGATGGCAGCAGCAGATGCACCTTACACAGGCTGATAAACAGATACCACCATCACAGTGGTGGTGGAAATCTGGCCAGCAGGGAGAGCAGAGCAAGCAGTGCTTGGCAAGGCTACGTACAGCACAAACAGGAATCAGGGCTGGCTTAGGACTGCAGGGAAAAACACAAGAGTTGGTGTCCTGACTTGGTCTGAGCTTCACCCTGCTGGTGAAGGGCATGTGGATCATCTCCACAATCCTCTCCCACAGGCTAGGAGGGATCCACAGAGCCACACCACGGGGGAGTTTCACTTTCTTGTCATTCCAGAAATGGACCGTAATTTCTTCATCTTCTGAGGCTGTGAAGAGAAAAAGTAAGCAGCCTTAAGCAGCTGGCCTGCCTGGGCAGTGCATACAGACAGATCAGCCTTTGCAGCTTTATGTACTTTCTCTACTCCTGTCAAAGGGCAGGATCAACTCTTGCCCCTCTCTAACCCCTCACCACAATGTCACAGAGGAGGAGTGGGCAGCATCATTAAAACAACAGGCCTGGCAGCATCTTTCCTCCCAGTTTGTCATCAGATGAACAAGAAAACGATGACAGAGTAATTTTTGTTGTTGCTGCCAAAGTTAGCAGTACTGCTCTGAGAATAGTATTTTGGTAAGTCAGTGGAGCTTGACTGTCAGACATGGGAAAAATGAATGAGCTGTTGAAATCTCCTACGTCTGGGTGATAAAATCACCCCCAGATGTACCATTTGGTACAAATGTGAACACTTAAGCTCAGATGAATGCTTCCTGATAGTTGTCTCACTTGTATCTGTCATGAAAAGGCCACAGTCCTGCACATGGCAGACACAGCCTTGTCCCAGCTACACCCACGGACACAGATGATGACATTTTTATGGGCCACAACTTCCTTAGGGTCAGACTGGTGAGGTTACACACAGATATCCATCAGCAGTCCCATCAGCTCCTGCAAGCTTGGAACACTAAGCTGTAGTCTGTGCACTGCTATTTCTCTGGCAGCAGCACTGTGACTAGAGTTTATCCTGACAGCCTCACTTGTGTTCCAGAGGAACAAGAGGAGGAAGATGGCACCACTTTTCTCACCTCGTAAAGGATCCCTTGTCTCAATGCCTGTGAGGACGGTTCCTGGGCCGTACCTGGCCCTATCTGGCTCCCAGGGTGCCAGCACTGTCTCCAGGGAGTAAGGAGTGCTTCATCCCATTCACATATTCCAGGATGTCATCCTTAGCTGTTTTTTGCACACACACTGGATGCCTTCCATGTGACACAAGTGGTTTGGCAAACTCTACCAGAAACATGTCTCTTTCACTCTGTTACCAGGAACAAAATAACAATTCCACTGAAAAACAGTCCATAATGTGCCAGGTAATGCAACTTTCACTAGGAGACCATCCTGTGCTTATATGACTAGGCCAAAACAAGCCTGAACAGCAGCTAAAGTGTGTGGTGTTAGTTCAGCATTGAGACAGACAGAAAATGCTCCGTGAGGCTCACCAGAAAGCAGGATGAGTGAAGCATATGTTCAGATTCACTCCCACTAGGACCTGTATTTTCTTTCCCAAGAGAAAAAGCTATAGGCAAGTGTATTCACAAACCCTGCTGTGTTTGCCAAGGAACAAGGGACACTGGAGACATTCAGACCTGTTGTTCAGTCATGTCCAAGTCCTTCCCCATTACATACAACACCAGCTCTGCTTCTTGGGGGGATTGTTGGGAATTTTTATCTGTCAAGAGGCTTTCTATCAACAATGAGACGAGGTACTTCCCTGTTCTTGAGAAAGAATAGGCTCTTTTTTGTGTTAAGTTTGAAGTGCTAACAAACCAATGAATTAAAGCTTTCACTAACCTTTCTGGAAAGACCCAGAGCCATTGGTCTGTGGCTGACTCAAGCTGGACATGTGTACATAAAACACAAACCCTTTTTCCTGTGCTGTTGATGGGTCTGTGTCTACACAAAACAGCAGCCCCTACGCTGCTGGCAGCAGCACCCGGGCTGGCTGAGCCTGGCTCAGTGCCCAGTGCCAGCACAAGCACAGGGCTGCTCAGGCACCTGCTGGCCTGGTGATCTCTAATCTCATCAGCTGAACCAAAAACTGCTACACTGAACCAGGTAGTGTGTGAGGACTGCTCCCTGTTACACATCCTCTCAGCTACCACACAGCAACCATCACTCACCTCCATCTCCTCTTTTACTGTACCACGGTAATAAAATCCATCTTGTTCCCCTCTCACCAGCACAGGCACGTTGCTGTCTAGGCCCCCTGATCCCCCCAGTCTCTTCCATGCTGGGCCTGGGGAGGGGAGGCAGTGGCTAATCCATTGGCACCTCGAAGAAAAGAAAATGGGTCAGCCCTGAAAGAAATAGATTCTGTAGGTCTTGAAGAAAATAATCTTGTAAGATTTAAGAAATGGAACACTCCACCTCATTTTGTAGCACTCCCACAGGCCAAATCGTGTGGGAAGAAACAGAAAACTTGCTTGTGCTGGGATAATTCCTTGATTTTGCGAAAAACACATCAGTGCCTGCTTTTACTCAGATTCCTTTGCTTTTGGGGTTTATAGGAAGTGAGCCAGGGGCATGCTGGAATCCTAGGCCAGCATTACCTGCACCAGCCCTCTTGCTGTTTACACGGCAAGACAATGCAACCCTTCAGATCAGGGGAAAGGATCCATCTCCAGTAGGTGCACTCCAGAGTGCTGGAGCTGATGGTTTACACTGGAGCATTCCAGGAACAGCAAAACAGAGAAGTAAACAACAAAGCTGTGGTTGATAACAGGTTCTAGTTCAAAACTGGGAAAATAATTGCCTGTCACAAAGCATTTAGAAACATTTCATGGAAGACGGCTGTTAATGCAAGATGTGTTTATTTATCCCAATAATATTAAAGGAATGTTTCTTTGAGAAGAGGCTTACTCAGGCTTTGCTCTTCATAATCTCCAAGGTAGCAAATGACTTTAGTTAATACATCTAAAAAACTGCCAGTGCAGGGATGGGAAAGCTCGAATGATGCTTAAGCTGCTAATTTATTAGTCTGACACACCAGCCTGGTTTATCCTAATAGATACCATGGAAAAAAACAAATCATAGACTTAAACAGGAACTTGATTTTACCTCTGGGGGGTGAGGGGCTCAGCAATCCAGGCAGGGTACACGACAAAAGAGCTCCTGCAGCAGGGATTAACTGTAGATATGGCACTGGAACATGAGAACTTGTCCGGAGCTGGCCTCACACTGCAATATCTCTGAGCCCTGGGCAGGGACCCGTCCAAATGAGCCATTCTTGGAAAAGCTGCTACCTGCAGGACTCGGTTGTGACCTGTTGGATGAAAAGAGACAATGTGCTGACATTTCTAACAAGCAAGTGCTGTCCAGTGTACCTCAAGAACCCAGTATTTTTGATTAATTGCTTATTTTTATTTAAAAACACTGAATTCAAAATATTCAGACTGGCATTTGGCCAGATGAACCCACATCACTGACTTCAGTTATCTTCACTCACCCAAATCCTAACCTGGAAAAAGGGCAGAAACACCCAAGGAAACTACAAATACTGTGCAAATCCCCAGGAAAATAATAACTTTTACCTCCCTCCAACATTTGTTTCCCTCTGTAACACCCAGCTCCCTTTTCCAATACCTACACTCTTCCTTTAAAGCTTTCCTGTACGCAGACCCAGCCAAACCCTTCCCTGTTTTACAAGCTGAGACAGAAATTACAGCTGAAGTTGACAAGCTGAGTAAACATGACAGGTTTTGAACTTGATGTTAGATTACATTTTCATGTTATTTATAGTGATGTATTAAGAGGAAATATTTTGATCTTTCAGCTGTCCTGTCACGTTTTATTAACGGTAGGATTATGGCTTGCAACGAGAAAGAATGAGATGCTCAGATGTGACAAGTGATAACTATTCAGAGGCTGTCACAGTAAGATCAATGATGTGATGCTATCTCTGGTAATTTCAAAAGATGTAGTAGACTACCTTCCATTCATATTTTCTTTTAAAACATTGCTTAGACACACTTAGGATAAAATTTGCATGGAAATTCAAGAACATATAAAATTTAAGTGCTTAATTTATTTTACAAAATGCAGTTTAAGCACTCATGTTTAGATGATATTTTGTCTCGTCTAAGAAATATGATCTGCACGTCCTTTTTATGGAGACTGCCAGATTTCTATGTTATTTCAGAAAACTAGCACAGCAAACCCAGCAAGAAGAGTGGATTAACTGCTGCAAAATCCATCTTTAAGTCAGCAAAACAGCACAATACATCCACTTATTTCATGACTGCACAAACTCCTGTTATAAACCAAAACAAGATGGAATCAGTAATACTTTGCAAAGAAAGGAAACTATCACTTCTGCATTAAAGCACATTTTAACACCATTCAGCTGAGAGTAGGGTTTCTACACAAAACAGTGCATTGACAAAGGCAATTGTGCTGTTTTTTCTGGATAACTCCGAGTACTTTGGCACAGCAGTATTTCAGACTTACCAGCTAGTGGTAACACTGCATCTGGTCCATTTGGATTTAGTCTGACTGCAGAAACCTCACCCTTTTGCCTGTTGGACACAGGAAGCCTTTTGCTGCCAGTGTTTCCCAGTTGCTATGGAGGTTGCCACAGTTGTTACTCCCAGGACTGGACATCCTGACCTTACTGGTTAAAACCCAGCAGAAAGTGACTGCAGAGAGGACCATTTGACTGCCACACATTTGCTCAATTTTCAACTCCCCATGGATGCACTGCACTGCAGGACTGCAGGGGCATGGAAGGCATTTTAAGAGAGCTCAGTGTCCTCCAGGCTTCTGCCTATGATTGCAGGGTGAAAAACAGCATCAAAGTTACAGTTCACATTAAGGAAAATTTTAAAAAAAGCTTACCACCACAGGGTGTGACAAATAAATTGGTTTGAAATGTGCACAGAAAGGTTGAAGCTGAGACAAACTAAGGTCAAATCACTTTACAACTTTCTCCTTTCACAGTAAGGGGGAAGGATTCATGAATTCTACCCCTCTCTTACAAAGTGCCTATCAAAAATGTCATAATGCAGAAATCTATGTGTTAACCTCTGCTGTGATCCCTAATTTTCATTTCCTCCTTAGGAGAAAGACAAAGAGTCGACATTTGTGGGTTGATTTTTTTGTCTGGTTGGTTTTTTGTGGTTTTTTGCGGGGAGGAGGGGCTTGGAATACTTAATTGGTTTCTTAGGCATGTTTCAATGCACTGCTATAAAAACAATGTAACACGAGGGATGACTGCAGGTAGGGAGAAGGATACATCACTTAGGAAGTCTGTAAGCATTTTTTTGGTACATTCTACTGCACAGCCAGCCTACATGCTCTCACACTGTCAGCAGAATATTCAGTATCAATGATTCCCTTACACAGAGTAAATGTTAAGGACGCTTTACCAGTTACAAGCTAAACTCTCTTCATCACCTCCACACAGTTCTACTTTATAACACTTAACTGAAACCATCAGCAGTACAGAGGAACAGACTGGGAGGTTGGGAAGGACCACTCCAGACCTCAATGACTATTAGTCAAAGTCCCAAAGAGTTTCTATTGCAGGATTATTTTTATGCCCATGGCCAAAACCTTGCCAGCCTTCTTTATACTGTGTATTGTTTAACCAGTCCTAGTAATTTTTAAGGGCACTGACATCTATAGAAGAATCCAATTTTCAATAGAAATTATGCAAAGTCAAAAGTTTTCAATGTGATTAAAATATTCAATAATAAGAAAATGATGGAACAGCACTTGCAAAACTTCATGCTCTTCCTATGTTCAGTAACTCTGCTTCAGAGACCTCCTACCGTACTCTATTTTTCACCCTTTTAAACTAAACTATCCTTTCTTTTGGCATCCAACAACACTCCTTGGAACCTTTAAAAGGGTATTTTAAAATAAACACTGGCAATTAGACTGAATATTTTAAGGAAGCGCATGTGAGAGTAAACCAGCACTATTAGAGAAAATGAGAAGAATTTCAGTCCCATAAGTAGAAAGATTTTATTTTAAAGCATGCAGGTTGTGATGATACATAGTTACTTCACACATATAGGTGTTACATTTTTAGCTTGGTGACAAATTTAGAACTGCATTCTGATTTTCATGAATTAACATAGGTCATTCGGCTGAGATTTTCCCAGCTGTCTTTCTCATATCTAAGCGCAGTTACTATCTGCAACATTAAAGCTCTTGTGTGGGCTGACACTGACGTGGGCCACGATCTGCTCCTAGGAAGTGCCAGGAACAAGCACGTCATTAACATAGTGGCTACTACATTCCCAGACAGGATGCCTTTGGCTTGCCTTGGAACGCTTTAGATCGTCTTCAAAAACTGCGCTTGTTTGTGAGTGGCTTTAGGTGCTTGGTTTGGCTCCATGACACCTTTTCCTGCCACCACAGATTCAGTGCACAGCACAGACTGGAGGTACCTAATGTACTTTATAGCAGCACGGAGGGTCTCCACTTTGCTGAGCCGCTTCTCCAAGTATTCCTTCGGCAGGTGGTGCCTCAGCCTGGCGTAGCCTTCATTGACACACTTAACACGCTGCCTTTCCCTCTCATTCCTCCTCCTGATGAAAGCTGACCCATAGGAGTACTCACTTCTGTGGAGACTGGAATGGGGCATTTGGTAGGCAAAGGGGCAGGGCTCACTGCAGAAGGTCTCCGTGATGAGATGCTCTGACATGAAAGGAAGGAATGACAAATCTTCAGACAAAGGGACCTGGTTTGGTGTTTCTGGGTACACGTGAAACGTGACCAGTGGGTCTGCACAGAAAGGCCTTGCCAGCTGGATGTGCTGAGCCTCAGCACAGATGAGGTTACAGTAGCTTTTGCCATCCATCAGGTTCTGCATTTAGCCTGGAAACACATAAATTACAGAATACTTTGAACAACTCACACTGAACAATAGAAAAAGCTCACCTGGACTCACCAACGCTAGGCCTTGCTGACACTTTCCAGAAGAGATTTTTTAATGCATTTGTGACATTTCAGAATGGTGTTGGAAGATTAGGTAGAAGAGACAACATCCCACTTCAAAAGTACAAGGTGCAAGTCAGTCACACTGATTAAATTAATACACAATAGATATTAATAAAGCCACTGAAGTTTCCTGAAGGAAACAGCAAGCAGTCTCCTTCCACCTCAGCTTTAGAAACTAAGAGAATCTACCTATATGTATTCCACATAGGTCTGGCTTGCTCCAAATTCACCAAAACTTACATGTCTACAGACAACAAATAAAGCAGGCCAACATCTGAAGCATTCTCCCCACTCCCGTCCCCTCCCTGAAAAAACCTCAATCTACAATTCCAGTAAAAGACTCCCTTATTCATACCAAAGAGCCTCCAAAGACAAATTAGTTTTCTCTCTATTCACTTGATGCCTCATTCAATATATCATCCTAATAAGATGGAAAATTTGTGCAGAGAATGGATCTCAGTCTTAATTCCATGTCTGTCAGGTATTACATCCACTCATACAAAGATTTACAAGAAGTTTAGAGAATTTCGAAAGACGAGAGAATTTCTACTAAATCGGACAACATCTCCTTGGGTCCTCATGCTCCTTCTGTGCTCACCTGCAGATTAAACACAGACATGAAATACTAAAAACAATCCTACTGCTGGAGGGTTAAGAAATAAACAATTTATTAAAGGAAAAATGCATGTCCTAGTAATACAAAGAAGGGATGGCACACAGTTGTTGGGGCCCTGCTAGAAACCTGTAAATCAGACTGGCCAACCCTCACACCCTCTCTTCAGAGCAGCATTACAGCAGGTGTAACTACTCAAATCACTCTGATATGTTTATTACAAAGATAATCTTGCAGTGGTTTATAAGAAGCTCCATTATAGTGCCTTCCCAATATTGTTATTCAAACAGCTAAAGATCAGCCTAAGTGCTGAGAATGTAATGACTGTTACTTAATAGCTACTTAAAATACATTTGAAATAACCAGTTGATTTTTAAAGAATCTCTGTGAGCCATCCTCACAGAATGCAAGCAATACTTGCTTACACAGAATGGATCCAAAAATGCTCTTACTCACCATCCACTTGTACATCCATACATTGCTGTCTAAAGCACTTAGGTTCTATTAAATCCCCTAAAATGGAAACCACACCTGAACATTAAACTAGGTTACTAGAAACTTCTGGATTCCATACTCACAGAAATCTGGCAGAGCTTCAAACGTTCCAATCACAGTTCCACAACATAAAAGGGATTCCCTTAATCCTTCACAAGGATAGGAGGATAATGTAATGTTTTCTAATGACTTCATACCTGCCATATTTATACTGAGAATTTTTACTTCATATGGACCTATTCCCACAACATATTCTATGAAAATGCCTCTGTATGCAGAGTTGTCTCTTTTTCTAACGCACACAGATTTCACAACAGAAATCCTGTGAGTGAAGAATTCATTTATAGCTGCTAGGCATGAGTGGGAGTCACATGCATCTTAAACAGGTACCTCTGTAGGTAGGCTAAAAGCATGAACACACATCCATTTCACATTAATATGCATGCAAAAAATTCAGAGGTGAATATACACTCTTCATAAAATAGTAGACAGCCAACTTTCCCTTTTCTACTTATACAGGTTGGGTTATTGCCTAAAAACTTTCTACTGCTAACAACTTAAAAACACTGAGGAAGCAAAGTCTGCTACATAGCAAAAAAAAAAAAAAATTACAGCACATCACTCCAGAGCAAGAAACCAAAACCAGCACAACCCCTCAAGAAGAGATACTTGCAGTATTTGTTGCTTAGTACTGACATCTCTGCCGTGTAACAGTGTTACATAAAACAGTTACCTGCTGCCTCAACACCTGCACAAAGCGCAAAATGCAAGTGTTAGGAACATTTTCCTGTTAGACTAGAGACTCACCAATCTTCAGATGAAAGTAAAATCCAGGGAAACAAGATGTGCTCTCGTAAGGGTGATGAATACCTGAAAATGTCTGAATGATATTTAAAAAAAAAAAAAAAAAGAAGTTATTATTCCATTTTTCTTACATCTTATTAAATAGGTTACAAATTAAACAGGATTCATTAAAAAGCTATGAAAACACTGTTAGTAAATGGCTGGTAGAAGTGATTTACAAGAACATTGATATTAAGTGAAGATCTGTGGCTAGATACAGCAACATGCAAGTCTCTTACCTGAATTATGTAGCTTGTTCCACTGAGTCAATGACTACTGCAATTTATAGTCAATTGACAACATGCAAAGTAGCTTAGTTAGATCTGCTCATTTCTGGTTGGGCTTTTCCACCCACACCACAGCTATGATGGCAACAAAACTTGGCATTAAGGGCTAGAAATTTTGAAACTGTAATTGAACACATCCAGATTACCTGAAAAAGTAATCAGGAATGTGGTTTGTTCACTTCCTGTTTGCATTCTTTTGCAGACTACTACAGTATAGTAATGAAAATACAAAGCAGTATTTTCATTTATTGGCATTTTGTACTCTAATGTCTAAATATAACAATCAGTTAGAATTTAGGTAAATATTCACTATCAAGGCATAAGCAAACTAATTTTCATAGCTTCATTTTAAACACGGAAGAATAGCATTTATTTAGAAATTTGTTATGGATTTCTCTCCACTAGAGGTGAGGACACATATTATTAGTCAGCATAATGCCTTTCAATTTAATTTTGGAAATTGGAAATTTGTAATTTTGGAAAATTCTTTCAGTGTTAACTGTAACATCATATACAAGGTGAATATATATAAGAAGAGAAGATTTGAAAACAGTGAGCTAACAGTAGCAAGACAAGTTTTGCTTAAAAAGAGAAACAGTATGGAATCTATAATGTAATGTGTACAGGTACATAGATGCTACATATATCAGTATACAGCTGTCCAATTGTACAGGTGCAAGGAAATAGGACACCTCTCTTCAAAATTCCCACATTTTACAGGATTGACACTTAAGACTATCTCACTGTTCAGCCCTTCTATCCATCAAAGTACCACCACATAAAAAAACCCAAACTAGTTTAGCTTAAAACTTTCAGAAGACACTGTAAGATTAGAAATACCTGTACTACCAAAAGATGTACATACATTCAGTCCTGCTCCTTGTGACTGTCATTCATCAAGGAAAGAAAGCTTCACCTTGTGCTGCCCCTCTGTGGGCCATAGTACTGTACTCAGCCTTCTCCTTCCCACACCAGCTTCAGGCATCACGGGAAAGGCAGCCAAGAGGTAGAACAACTCCCAGGACTGGTAGACAGGGAGATATTCAACAAACAAAGCATGTATTCCACAAACAGGTTGCATTATTTTTCTTTAGTGGACCCTAAGGACATCAGTGTCATAACCAGTAACCGAACACCACCAACTGAACAACTTCCCACTCATCAGGGCAATGTTGAACACAAAAACTGAACCCAAGCCTGAATTTATTTTTCTTAACCTTGTGCAATTTTTTTTTTTTATTTAAAGCAAGAATCCTGTGAATCTACCAAGTCATCACCTGCTTTAAATCCCTCCAGATTAACTCAGTTCTGGAAGTCTACAGTACTGACATGAAAACAAAGCTCGGTACCTGCAGAAGAGCTCAGTCAGTACAGATGTTGGTATGGGGCAACTGTGTTTGCAGCCCTAACCTGGCAGAGCTATGAGCACAGGTACCATCTGTCCCCCAGGCACGGACTAAGCAAGCCAAAACTGCACCCAGAAACAGAATATTCCTCCATGTACCACCTCCTTCCACAGCGGAACTGAGAACTGTAACACAATAATGTAACTGCATGTGCACAGCTACATCTGAGTCAGGGATTAAAAACTTCTTCCAATTAGCAATTTGATGAGCCTTTCTTTACCTAATCACTGAACAAGTGCGTTTCTACTCTGAAGCATTTTTAGGGAAGTGCTTTTATGGATGGAATGTACATGCAGCATAATGAGGGAGAAAAATGATGACAAACTGATAATGCAGATCCATTTTTCAAAAATCAGTTTTATCTTTAATTGTTACATTCCAAAGGGGATATATGAAAGTTAGTAATCTAGCAACTGTATAACCTCTGAAGAGAGATGAGTACAGAGTCACAGATAAAAAAATACACCTAACTCCCAAGATGACAGGTGCTAGAGAAAGTATGTGCCTTACACCATCGATCCAGACAAATGCAGGAAGATTTTTATAATAAATATTTCATCATATACTAACTCCTGAGACTTCACCCATGAAAAGAAAGGGAAAAATTTTTTTTTAAGATCTATCATACACCTACAATATATTAAGCTATTAAAGCAAAATATAACAAAATGTCAACACTGTCTTGAATGTGCACTGCATTTGAATTTATCTACATCACAGTACTTGAAATATGCAGCTCCAGGAGTCAGTGTCCACTTATGTTTTGCCTTAAATCTGCAGACATCACTTGCCATACAAGCATCTTGGAAGTACGAGTGCAAGAAACCAAATGATGAACACAGCCAGCAGGGTTTCATTCTCTGAGACCAAAACTACACTGCAAGATTTCAATTTCCAGTACCTAGCATCAATCAGCAGAAAATCCAAGTATATTTACAAAAGGTCTTTACATAAAGTGATTAGTGAGTTGTAAGCAATTACTGTGTTCCCAGGTACTTTTTAACCACATAAATAGTAGAGAGAAATATATAGTTAAAAACCACCATAAAGTCACAACTGTAAGTAATGTACCACAGTGGCAACCCAAGGTATCTTAGGGTTTGTTTTCTTTTCAGTTTTGTTAGTAAAAGCCATTTGAAAACAAAGATTTAAGCTTTTGGTTAACTAATCTTTTTAAACTGCTTCCACTCCAGTACATTCCTTCAAAGTTCAAATACTTTTTTAATTTTTCTTTTTTTTCTTTTTTAAATCAATAACAAATCATTCAAGAAAACTCCTCTGAATTGGCAGGATCAGGAAGACTTCTGTCAGCTCTTTCCACTAGTGCACATCCCTGGAGTTCCTTCCCTGAGCCCCAATTAGCTCAGCACAACGTGACGGTCAAAGACCGATTTGCGCTGCTCCTGGACCTGTAGCTTCCAGCGCTGCTGGGCGTACTCCACTTTGTTCAGCACGTTGGCGCGGCTCCGCGAGCGGGCCAGCACGTCGTGGGCGTTTGCAAAAGGCTGGTGGTCCTGGAACAGCAAAAATCCACAGTTACCCCTCAGCAGTTCCAGCTACAAGAGTCTTTTGTGTCGTTACATTCCACGGGATGCGGGGTTTGGTTCGGTGTCGTCTTTTTTTAAGGTAAACGAGATGTTCCAACAAGCTGGTTAGTAACAACGACCACACGAGGTTTTGAATTGTTGGAACTGTACTTCAATTTCTCATTCACAGGAACTTCCACAGGTTTCCCAAATACACCACACTTCTTTGTACTATCAATTGCCTGCTGCCCAGAGCCATCATGGTGAGCTGCAGGATCAGACCCATAGTCTTGCATCCATTAGCAACTGGAGGGACAGCAGCCCAGAGCAGAACCAGGCACCCCATTACTGTAGTGAGTGCACTTCACAACTGAATCAGAGCCAGCTCTCTGCCAGCTCCTGGCCATTTCCTGCCAGGCACCTCAGGATGTTCACACACAGCTTCTATATCAAACCAACACACTCTGCTATTTACCAAACTAAGCCCATTGTGCTGAGCTGTCTGAAGGCACAGTGTCAATACAGCTGTTAAGTGACAGAGCGCAACAAAAACCAAGTGCTTGTTTAACGTTTACTCTGTTTTCTAACAGTACCTGCGAGGCTTTATTTTCTGCTAGTAAATATAGCCAGGTTATAAACAGTAAGAGTTGGAACTGAACTTCTTATTTGGCTATCAAACTGTTTGGACAAAATCATGCTGCTAAAGCTATGCCAGAAAGCATCATATATACAATGCATAATGAAAAATAACGTAACTATGTCCTGTATTAAATAACTGTCTTTTTGTATACCTACATTTCACATTCCTTTTATTTTTTTCCGTAACACTTTTTTTCAGAAGACATTTACATTAATGGATGCTTTATTTGTGATATGACTGTGTAGAGCAGCTCAATGACAATTCTCAGCTGTACAGAGATTATTATTAATGATACCTATTGAAACGATTGCTCTAAGTCCCAAAGCCACAATGAGCATTAAAAAAATATACTCACAGAGAACAAGAGACTATCCCTGATCAAAAGAGCTGTCATCTCACCATAAAAAGTTATACAGTTGGATATCCCTAGAATGGGCACTTAACAGGAAACAGGTCACTTCATTCACAGGGGAAAAAAAAAAATCATAATAGCAACACACGGTTTTCTACTGCAGAACACATGGTGGGAAAACACAGGACAGTCTAGATGGTAGTGGCCTTCCTGACAAACAAGACTCTCAGCTCCAAGGCTAGCTACTGTCAATTTCTATGTAGACAATAAGGGGAAAAAAGAATTTAAGAGGAAAGAGGGCTAAGGAAGCGGCTTACATTGATCAGTTACCACTGTCACCAATGGGCAACAAGAAAGAGTGAACACACTTCCCTGAAATTCAGCCACAAAATCCATGGACATGGTATTTTTGAAGTGTGACAAGAATACCTCAAGAACTTGCAAAAGGAAAGGCAAGGATGGGAATCATTCATAAGGGACCTTAAATGATGTTATGTTCACAGAACAGCTACAGCAAAACATGACATTGGTTAAGATGGATCCAGACTTTTAGGTAAATTCATTCTGCAGTTAACCTGAACTCTGCCATGGGACTTATTTCACTTCTTCCACCTACAATCAAAAGACTAACTCACAGTTGGAGGCATTAAGACAATTTATCTAAGGTATAAATTTGTCTGAGGTATAGCATACAGCACAAGCTCACTTAATTCAAGTAGGAACTGCCCAATTTGCCATAAGAATTTAAAGAGAGAGTTATTCCAATACCTTTTTTTCAGAAAAGAAAAAACCAAAACTCAACCCAAAATCCTTCCAGAGGTAACTGTGAAAATCTTATGTTGTCATTACAAAGACAGTTGAAACATGTCTACATGTAATACACGGGGAAGTTTGGAAACAATGGGACATAATCTTCAGCCACCTTCACTTAAAAAGGTGTTTCTGTTTGGCAAGGGGGTAATTAAGTATCCAAAATTAAGCATTTTCCCAGGTAATAGTTTTTATCAGCTATGCTTTATGTACCTTGATTTCACAACAAAAAAATGTGATTGTTACCCAGTGCTAGAGATTGGAAAGGTCAGTAATGACAGGAAACCACATCATTAATGGACTACTCCCCTTCTTCTCCCAAAAAAAGCTCTCCTGATCTGTTGGAATATACTGCCACATTTTGATTTCTGGCTGTAATACTAAGAAATTATTTCAGCATCCATCACTATTTTACTTCATTATAGCAATTTCTTCTTGAAGTTTTAGCATCAGGAAACTCAAACTGGAACAATAAAAGATGCAATTCCCATACTTTCTTTTTGTAGAGAGCAATCTAAGCAGTAAGCACTTCACATAAAAATGCTCACTGGCAAGACTGGATCATTAATTCTTAAAAAGTTGTACTCCTCTATATTCTTACCTCCATTCCTACACTGTTTCTTCTCTGTGAAAACAATCTGTGCCTAGAGCTGGTGGAACTGAAGCAGTTCTCACCTTACTACTTTCCAGCCCAGTGAAAAATGAAAGAGTGGCTTCACAGAAGTCATCACACAGCTCTCTCTTCCCTTTCCCAGCATAGCCTGGCAATAAAAGCTGCTCACCCCAAATAATTATTTATCAACCAACCATCCCAGTCTTTACACTAACCAAGTGCTCAAAGACTCTGGTGAACTCACCCCGATGTCTTCATCGCTTTGTATGAGCTGTGAATGTCCAAGGAGACGCCTCTTCAGTATAGGTTCCACCAGGGTAAGGTACACCATGTACAGAAGAAGTAGGCCCAAAATAGACAGGTATATGATGATTGTCACCTACATAACACAAGCACAGTTTATGCCAAGATTGTGACATTCCCCCCCAGCCTCACAACAGGCAGCATGGACCAAAAGATGAGTACAGGCAAAGTTTGATCTATGGTAGTGTCATCAGATGACTTAAAATCCAGAAAGAGAGGAAAACCAATAAACTACAACATGGTATTAAAAGGGTTTAGGGCAGCTTGAAACAGTGAGACCTTGCAAAGAATCGTATGCTATCCCTCTTAAAACAATTTGGTGTTACAAACCTCACTTCAACCAAGACAACTGTACAGTCTGGCCATTCAACTTGTGACAAATTTGGGGCGTCACCCAATGATCTCCCATTCTCTAGCACAGACCTGCATTCGGTCACCAAGCACAATGGGAAGGCAAAACAAAATACCAAACTTCTAAAGTCCCAAAATAAAGTAGTCTGTGTTGTCAAAAACCAAAAGATATACTGCAGTCTTTTCACACCAGTCCAGGCCTCAACGACTCCAATGGGACAAGAATGTGAAGAACACAGAAAACATCTGTTAGAACAAATGTGGGTAAAGAAAATTTATAGTAAGCAAGTAAGGCAGCTGAGTAATGACAGGCCCTCTGAAATAATAAGGAAAACAAAGCCCAAAGCTTGACAAAGTATCTCAGAATACTCAAAATTTTAGCAAGTGTGAAGTCTGATCTCAAAAGCAGAGATCTTCAACAAAGGGTATCAGGTTCACTTCTTCAGCTAAAGTTTGATGCTATTGTTACTGCTCAAGATTGTGAGCAACTACTACAGAAAAAGTTACATTTTAGACTGCCTTAGAAAAGTTTTCCTTTTAAAAATAGTATTTCTCTGAAAGACAACAGACATATTTACTAAACAGTTGAGGTCTTTAATATATGCCAACAGAATTATACCACTTACCTTAATTGTGACTGAGCTTCTCTCCTCATATTTGCACTCACAACGTAAACAATATGCTTCTACATCAGGTCCAGGGACAGGCATAGGCTCCACCACGTGGAGACAATCACTGAGGAAACACAGAAACTGCCCAGTCAGTTTTGAGCTGCCTTTAGCTGTGCTGTTCCACTCTGCTGCAGGAGATGAGAAGCCACCTTTGCTTAAGTTCAGTTGTTCTAAACTTCAGGTATAAATAAATCACTATGCCACAGTTATTTCACTTAAATGAGAAATTCAGCTACTGACAAGCTGCTAAACAAGTTTTAAGATCTTTCTAACTCAATACAGTGTCTTCATTTTTCAGTGAAAGTATTAAAGCTGTTAGCAGAACAAGTCCAAGGATATGAATCCAGCACAAATGCATCATTTGACACCGACATCACGGATAAAAGTAAATTCCAGCTACTAATTCCACTTCTTTCTTCACCATACTTTATTCCATCCTTTCAGTATCTGAAGGGAGATTAGCCTCTCTTTGACATTCATGAACTGAATTTCTTTTTTCTTGTCATCACAAGGTACAGACATTGCAAAAACAATTTAAAAAAAAGGAACTCAGCTGGGTTGTTTCTCTAAGCAGCAAAATGGTGAATAAAGAGCATTCAGCTTTCAGCAAAAGCATTTGACTTAAAATTACCACATGTAAGTCAGTCCCCTGTGGAAAACCCTGGTTGACAATATTATGGGCACTCTATACCACAGCACTAAAATCCAGCTGCCACGAGACAGCTGCTTCCAACAACAACTTATGTAATGCTGGTCCTTCTGCTGACTCAGGGTGTTACTCAGAGTTCAAACCCCCTGGGCCCTGCAGAGCACTGACAGAACCAAAATCCTATTTCACCTTTCTCCTGGTTACCTCCTGTACCTGTTGGCACAGTCAGCAGCAGGTAGTGAAACAAAAGGCCTGGAGTGACAGCAGCAGCCTGGGACTCAAGACTCTACTGGGCTAAATTACAACACTGCAAACACTCAGCCAGGCACCAGCTCATCTCTTCTGTGCTCTTTGTATTTCTTCTTCATAGCTGCAACTGCTGAGTGCCACCTCACAGCCTCTGGAGGGGAGTGGAGGGTTTAATTTTCTCATTTATGTGAAAGCAGAATTACATTCTCCTCTGTGGAAGAATGCAGCACTCAAGCTACAAAACCAAAAATCAAGATATAATCTGTGCAATTGCTGTTCCTATGACTGAAAGCTTGCATCAATACACTGCACAAGTATAGTGGAAATCTTATATGCTGCTTAAGTACAGTAGTAAGTCTGTTACTGAGAAGATAAAAAATACTAATATCAGAATTTTTCCCCTCCAACACAGAGTTTCAAGTTGCTAAAAAAGTGCAAAATCTACTGGAATTGCATAAAACTCCAGAAACAACAGTCCCTAAATGACAGGATGGGTTTGAAGAGCAGAGCAAGCAAAGACAATACTCCCAAGTCTCAGCTCCAGGTTTGTGCTCCCTTGCCTTTACACCATTCCAAATCACTGGATTCAAGATACACCACTTTGTTCCCTTCCACTACTTCCAAGTCCAAATAAACAATTAAACATGCAAGCAAGCAAACCAAAAGACAGGGCATAAACTACAGGGTTTAAGCCTTGTCCCTTGCTAGAGCTGAATTCTGGAGTACTTTTGAAAGAAAAGCTCCAGTAAGTTATGAAAATGCTCTGCTTTGTCCTGGCACCAGCATAGGAGATTCTCATGTAATGACTACAGGACAGGTCTTTAACCAGTAAGACTTATTATCATTTTGCATGTGCCACACACACTCACCAGTCTTTCTGTGAAACATTTTTGTTGTAAATATGGCCTGAATGGTCCTTGTAAGGAGGGCAGATGCATTTACACCGGACATCCTCAGAATTCTAAAAGTAAAGTAAACATCATGCTTAGAACAAATTATCATCAGTTATTATATTAGTTATATTATCAGGGCTACAGAAAGCATTCTTCACATAATACTTGAAATATTTAACACAAACTACTTGCAAGTATCTTTGAACAGTCTTACTCAGGACTTCCTACAAGTTTAGGAACAACCCTTCAGAAATACTAAGAGAGTAGAGCAATTTGTCAAGTAACACTATTATTTGAGATAGGAACACATTCTCGAGGGGAAAAAAATGGAGTTTAAGCTCATTCCTCTTTTTAAGAAAAACCACACATGCAGAAATTGCTGATGGTGATGACTCAACTATCCAGCTTATGAAGACAGCTGCTTAACAGACACAGTGATGAGCTTAAAATGAATGAAACAATACCAAACTTATTTTAGCAAATAATAAGAGACAAAGGATGAACGTGGCTTCTCTAAAGTTCATGGCAATTTCCAGTGGCATTACAAAAGAATGTGTGAACAAGGATTGATAATGAACTTCTACACTGAATAGCCAAGTTAGAGTAACACTAAGTGGGCATAGGTCAGCTGGAAAACCTTGACTGCACTAGCACAGAATCACAGAAAGGTGTGGGTTGGAAGGGACCTTAAAGACCATCTAGTTCCAACTCCACTGCCACAGGCACACCTTCCACTAGACCCGACTGCTCGAAGCCCCATCCAGCTGGCTTTGAACACTGCTAGGGTCGGGGCACCCTCAGCTTCTCTGGGCAACCTCTGTCAGTGTCTCACCATCTTCACAGAGAAGAATTTCTTCCAGATATCCAATCTAAACCTACCCTCTTTCAGTTTAAAACCACTCCCCCTTGTCCTGACACTGCCTGCCCACGTTCTTCTCCGTCTCTCTTACAATCTTCAGGTACTGCAAGGTTTCAGGTAGTGCAATTAGGTCACCCCGGAGCCTCCTCTTTTCCAGACTAAACAATCCTAATTCCCTCAGGTTTTCCTCACAGGAGAGGTGCTCCACCCCTGTGATCATCGGTCATGGCCTCCCCTGGACTCGCTCCAACAGCTCCATGTCCTTCCTGTGCTCGGGACCCCAGAGCTGGATGCAGCACTGCAGGTGGGTCTCAGGAGAGCACGTAAATCCACACCGTAATCTACACACCATACAGCAAACCACTTCTGGTCTCGCCTCAGAGGACTCAAACAGCTGATTACCGCTGAAAAGCAGAAAATTCAGACACGCGGGCACTCTGACTGGAGAAGACACGGTGTTCTCTGCCCGTCACAGAGAACTACGGTAATAGCCCCAAACATTAACCCAGAAGGCCCAAGAGAAGAGCGCCTGCACCCAGCGCGGGTGAGGCGGCCGGAGCTGGGTGAGGCCGGGCAGCGGCCGCGGAGCCCCGCGCTGGAGCTGCGGCGGGCCCGGGGCTCAGCCCGGCCCAGCTCCGGCAGCCTCGGGAACAGCAGCTCCATCGCCACCCGTAGCTCTGTGTGACGGCGTCCCCGGGCACCGCGGCAAAGCGACATCAACCCCGCCGAGCGTGAGGCGAGCGCGGCAACCGGGGCTGGCGCCGAGGCCGCGCCGCCGGGCTCTGCTCCTCCGCCGAGCGGGGGCAGGGCAGCGCCCCCACAAAACCACTGGCGCGGGCCTTCCCCTACAGCCGGCCGGGGAAGCAGCGGGGCCGGGAAGGCGGAACGACCCGCGGGAACCGAGCGCCCGGCGGAGGGAGGGCCCGGTACCGGGAGCACCACCGTGACCCGTCCCCCCCCTCCCTCCCCGCTCACCTTGGCCTCGGCGCCCAGGCCCCCCAGCGCGGCCAGCAGCAGCAGCGAGCAGAGGCGCGCCCCGCGGGCCGCCATGTCGGGCCCCGCCGCTCTGTGGCCGCTTTATCGCCGCTTGTCGCCGCCGGGCCGCCGCCGGGCCCCCGCCGCCATCACTTCCGCCTGCCGCCGCCCTCACGTGGGGCGCCGTCCGCCCGCGATGGCGGCCCCGCGGGAATCGGCGGCGCCGCAGGATGGTTCCGGGGCGCGGGCCGGCCGCACAAAAATATTCCTAGAACCATAGAATCGTCAGGATTGGAAGAGACTTCCGAGATCATCCAGTCCGACCACCAATCCAGCACTGTAACCACTAAGCCGTATCACCCTGCGCCAGATCCAGAAGCCCCTTGAACATCTCCAGGGACAGTGACTCCACCACCTCCCTGGGCAACATATTCCAATGCCTGACCACGCTGACAGTGAAAAAACTTTTTCTGATATCTAATCTGAATATCCCCTGTGTCAGTTTAAGGCTATTTCCTCGGCTCCTCTCCCTGCAGGCACGGCAGAAGAGACCAGCCCCTCACGGCACCCTCCTTTCAGGCAGGTGTGGGAGTGATGAGGTCTCTCCTGAGCCTGCTCTTCTCCAGGCTAAACAAACCTATCTCTCTCTGCCACTCCTTATAAGACATATTTCCTAAGCCTTTCAGGAGCCTTGTTACCCTTCTCTGGACACACGTTAGTATCAACATGTCTTTTTTTTTTAAAGAGAGGTTAGGCTGATGGGCCTGTAGTTCCCCCAATATTGGAATATTGGAATGGCTTAGAAGTGATGATTAGTACCACTCTAAACGAGGTGTGTGAGCAGCGTAGAATCCAGTTTTTGTACATCTGAACATACAGTTATGTAAATCTACATGCATGTTATAGACAGCTGTTTTTCTGAGAAGACATCACTAAAATCCAGCAATGTTCTCCATTTGTCATGTCATTGTTAATTATTTCCACCCAAGAGCTGTGCTCACCTTCTTGCAGAGGGTGGCCAACCTTGGTGAGAAGCAGCGTTTCCAGCTGTGCTCCCTAAGACCTGGCAGACCAAGCAGTCTATGAGTCTTCCCTACTTGTGTAGGAACCCCAAACCTACCTGATGCAGCCAGGGCTGGATGGATCCAGCCTGTCCCTGGTACAGCAGCCACTGCTGAATAAGGGTTTGAGCCCAGCCTGGAAAACAGCTTGGGCTCGTCTCAGCTCCTCTGACACCTTCACAGAGGAACAGCAGGCTGTGTGACTCAACCCATGTATTCCTTCTCCTCCTTTTCATACCTTCTGTCTTTCTTGTAGCCGTTCCTGTACCGGAAGAGAGCCTGCAAGAAAAGTGGAGAGGGACTGTTTACAAGAGCAGGTAGTGACAGGACAAAGGGAATGGCTTCAGACTGAGAGTAGGTTTAGATTAGTTATTAAGAAGAAATTTTTTACCTTGAAGGTGTTGAGAGACTGGAACAGATTGCCCAGAGAAGATGTGGATGCCCCATCCTTGATAGTGTTCAAGCTGCCAGGTTGGATGGAGCTCTGAGCAGCCTGGTCTAGTGGAAAGTGTTCCTGCCCATGGCAGGGGAATTGGAACTAGGAGGATCTTTAAGGTCCCTTCCAACCCCATCCATTCTGCAATTCCATGGTTCTCTGTCTAAATTGCTCAGTAGCAAAACTGTACATGGCTGAAAGCTGCTCTATTTCCCCTCTCCTTCCCCAGCCCCCACTTGGTGGCTGTAATTTCATAATCCTTTAGATTCAGTAGACTTTTCAACTGTGCTATTCACTCCTTCCTAATACAATAGGTTATGTAACCCTAGCAGTGCATCAGACATCTCAGGAAAGGAGCTCGAGTTACTATGGAAACACAAAACACCTTTTTTTAAAATTATGGGGAAATTGCCAGCAGACTGTAATGAGCATACATCAGGTTTCAGCCTTAGCCAAACAATTTGTCTATTTAATGACTCTATCTGCAATGAAAGTGGTTTGAAGCATGAAGGCTCTGTGTCCTCCCCACCACCCACAGCCGTAGTCTACGATGGGCAGGTTGACTGCTGAGTTGAAAAACATGCTGAATCTTTAGAAAAACACAGATCACATTTTGAGCTGAAGTAAACAATACGCAGCTTCAGAAGCATCACTGCCTTTGGAAGAGTTTGGTGTAGGAAAAGAGAGCCTGATAAACTAATTTTTTAACCCAATCAGAGGGGTCTGATACACAGGTAATAAATGCGCTTTTATTTAGGTGGCTGGAACAGCCTTTGGGATCTTCAGGCCCAGTCTTGGAGTTTCCTCAAAGCCAGGAGTACCAAAATAAAGAAACGGGAACTTGTGAGCCACAGGCTCTTGGTGCTGCAGTAGGTAAAGGTTACTTCTTCCAGACGAGCCCATTCTTCCCCTAGAAAACAATAACAAGTGATTAAGTAAGCAAAGGCTTCTGGATGAATTATTAAGAAAAGAGCCCTGGGAGTTTCTGTCTTAACATTTAGATTTTTTTCAATTTTGTTTCCATTCTTTTTTTTTTTAATGTATTTGTCAGCACACCAGTATCAGAAGCAATACTGTTAAACCACAGTTTTTTAAAAAGAGGAAAGGCAGCTAAAAAATGTATACAAAAGTTGATTTTAAGGAAATGGTTGCCATGAGCATAATTGCTTTTCAGCTTGCTAATCTTCCAGAAGGGCTGAAGATGTGTTTCATCTTCAAGAGAGCTCTCACTGGGTTATCGGCAGAGTCTGAGCTTTAGTGGCTGCAGGCTGCTCCCTGCACTGCTCACTCTGTCCTTACTGGACCAATCCTTTTCAAGTTAATGGAACTGAGCTCTCTCATCTAGTGTGCTTTTTAAAAATAACATGCACTATGCTTTAATAACAAGATTTGTTTGAGAGTTGTAAGTATGCACTGGCCTCTCGAAGCTAAACCTTGCACTTTGCTGTCAGTGTGCTCTGTTGAATTAGGGGTTTTACAGTTTTGTAGTTGCTCTCACGTTTGTCTCCATTATCAATACTCACACACCAAGTGCCCCAGAGAGCTGCTGGCAGTGCCTTTGATCATTCAAACGCTCTGCCTCTGAGGTTCTGGGGAGGGGGGAGCCCTGGTCTGCCCCGGCCGTGGAGGGGTGAGCCGTGGGGTACATCCCCCTGGGCTACTGGGGCACAGCCTGAGCCAGGCTTTGGGGAACAAGAATCAAGGCTATGCAACAAAGACACAGCACAGGCTGCGCATCTCTAGGCATTGGGCAGGGCAGCCGCTCCAGGGGCACATCTTTCCTGCTCAGTCATCTTACAAAAATAGCTTATAAAGAGCTTTATGTTTCTAGGCACTCTACGTGCACAGTGAGCTCCTGCATTTCCTTTCCTGTTGCAGGAGCCTTCCCAAAGCCACGTGGTCTCCATAGCCAACAGAGCACTAAGCTGTGCCTCTGCTCCTCCTTACTGTGCTGCACTGATTCACGTGTGAATATGAGTATTTTAAAAGCTTTTCTCTGCAAAGTACCTTTATGCTCTGTGGTAATTAAGCTGGACTCTGCTGTGCTGTGTCAAACAATTGGTGTAGGGCTGCTTCACACACTGCAGCTGAACGGGCCTTCACTGTCACGGGGTGGATGTTCCTCAGGGCAGGTAGGGATAGATGCTATTTACCATAATTTAAATAATCCACATTATGATTATTTTTTACTAATGCAAATTACCATCTTCTTATGTCAGTTCAGCCTATTCACATTCAGAACTTGCCTGGCTTCCCTTTGTTTTCCCAGCTGAGAAAATCTTTTCATTATCAACAATGATATAAAAGAAAAATCTGAGGGGATTATGTAAATAAGTGATTGGACCAGCACTTCTGCACTTATTGCCAACATGAAAGTGGTGTGACATTTGCAGAGAAGAAAAACCAAGTAAACGCAGATTCTTTTTTTTTTCTATTCCCTACCTTCAGTTAAAAAATTTAAGTGATGGCAGCACTTGTCACAGCAGCCTTTACTTAGGAAAGAAACATGGGAAGAGATTAATTATAATGTCAGTTGCTCTAGGCTAATGAGAAATTCACCTTTCAGCAGGTTGGTCATCAGCATCTGTCTGAATATGTTCTGTCATTGGTATTGCATCCCTTCAAATAAACAGCACAGTTTTGTCTCATGAGTTTCTGTTTTGGGCCAAAACCCCAGTGGCTTGGTTCAGGTCTAGCTGCTATTCTGGTCTCGTGGTCTTTGGTCTCTGGAGAATACAAAGAGAAATCAATGCCAGTGGGGTGGATGGGGTACAAGGTTGACAATAAAAGCAAGCTCTCCAAATCCAGTTCATCTCAGAGCTCCATTACCTTACCGTAATGCAATGTAATGGCTCGTGGCTTCCTTCCATAACTGAGGCATTATTTTGTGATCTGCTGTCAGGAGTTACATAAAGCCTTTCACAGCAGAAATGCATGCATATGGAAAGGGCAAGCTGGGCAGGCTGTTTACCTCTGTATTTCTATATTTGTATTGATATTTATGATATGAAGCGAATGGAGGGAAGTGCTGAAAGAGCTGTGCATTTATTTTATCTTTCTGTCTCAGTGAATCCACTCTTGACTTTTCTGCAGGCTGTGAGAGTTCAAGGTCCCTCTCTGCTAATGCAAGGTCAGTCAGGGCTCTCACACACCGCAGCAGTTGAGTCCCCACATCACACACACGGGGAGCACGCTGTGTTCTGTGTGTGGTTTCAATTAGTGACATATGTCATGCTCTTATCAGTGCAATTCCTGCTGCAAGTCCCTTCCTTCAGCAAAGGAGACATGCTGCAAATACATGGAACAGCAGCTTGTAGGTGAGACAGAGGCTTCAGCTCTTCAACCACAATCTGTAAGTCCACAACTCTGGCTTCATCCCTTGCAGCATGAAGAACAGCTTCTGCGTTTGTTTGTTTAATCCAAAACTTATAAATAGCCTCTACCAGCCCTGACCCAGCAAGACCTCAGATGCCCTGCCTGTATTGCTCATGGGAGAGACAAGGTCAGTGCTGCTCCACACACTTCATCTGCTGCTCCTTGTTCTGCCCCAGAGGCATGGAGGCAAACATGCCCAAAAAGGAACCACAGTTTCTTCTTCTGTATACAGGCTAATCCACTAGGATTACTCTAATAAATTCAGGCTTCCTGTTTTATATTAAATGGGATCAGCACGAGAAGTAATGTCACTATGAATCCAGAATGTGCTCTACCCCGTGCCAGCCATTTCATTCCAATCTTTGCTGCAACCTGCATGGAAATACCATAGCCAGGGAGGGATAGGTTAAAGGCAAGGTAAGATGATGTTTATGATACAGCTCCAAGTGTTTTTATGGCAAAGTTTATCATTACTTTTGTTGCTAAGCAGAGGGGCTTTCAGTAACCTCAGGAAGAAAACTGGGAACCCCTCCATGCACTGGCTCCATTTTCTTCCCTTGCCTGCTATTTTGGTCACTTTTCCAAAGCACATATCAAGCAATCCCTGGATGGCTGTGGGCCCCTCATTCACACTTCGGTGTGGATAGGAAATGAGGAGTATTCACTCAGCACCTTGCTGGCCTGGGTCAGCGGCAGCAACGCAGTTACTCTGCAGATGCCTGCTTTAATTAGCAGATCTTTACTTTGCCAGCAGACCTGGGCAAGGCAAAAATGAAAGCTTGGAGGCAATGAATTGCATTTTGCTCCATTAGCCCTTTTCCTATTAGCATTTTCAACCTCTGTCAGATCTTGTCTTACGTGTTGCCTTTAATTCTGCTTCCACTGGTCTCTGTGATGCAACAATATTCTTTTTCTTTTAGATACATATCCCTAATAATTGAAAGAGCAGGAATCTCTGTATTCTTCTTTATCCAGGAAACCATTCACTACCACTGCTTGTCCCTAGCAATCGCAATATCACATATAGTATTTGTGTATTTTATGGAGAAAATTCCAACAATTCCACATACCTAGACCTGCACAGAGAAGGTAAGCTGCATTCAAGGACAGCATCATGCAAGGTGAGTCAGATACTTCAGATGACCACAAGTATTGACAATATGGCAATATTTCATATTCTGAGCTTGCCCACCATGGTGATGACCAGGATCAACCCTTCATCTGCTGCCACTAACCATTATGGATGCCAGATTCATAGGCAGTTAAAATATGCCCAAACACAGCATAAAGTCTTCCACTCAATTCAGGAATGACACCACTTTCACACAAAGGGAGATTCTGGCCTTTGCATTTCATTCAGGTCCAATCTCTGCTCGAGACAACCTGAGAGCTGGCTCTCCCAGTGCTGCAAACAGCATCGATTTTGTGCCACCGCACTGCCAGCGTTTGTGTGGAGGATGCGGAGCGGCGAATGCCCTACTTGCTCTGTTCCCATGACAACACCCTGCAAAGCAGCTCCTGCGAGCTTCCCCCGACTGCCTCATCGCACCCAACAGCGTGCCCAGGCTCCGACTTTCAACCCAGACAACGCCTCTTGCTTTAATTACCAAAAAGCCTTCTCCAAGGAAGAAAGATCTGTTTGAAATAGCAGCATTTTGATCATCAGAGCAGAGGGATTAAGCTCTCCACCACCCAGACACGGGGAGAGTGGCTGGGTTTGCCGTTCACGCTGCACACTGCTCCTTGGTAATGTAATCAGGAATGACTTTGGGTTGGCTCCAGGGACTATATTCTTCTCTTCATTGGTGTTGCTTCTCCTTGTATGCTGAAGTGAATTAATATCTAACAGCACTTCAAGTAACTCCTGGTTTCATGTAGTAGATGGCAAGTAGCTGCTTGGACTAATATTCTGGAGAAAACAATCTGCTTTTCTTGGGGATGAGATTTGTCCTGCCAGTCCTCCAAAAGCTGTGTGCTCATTCCACGAGCAAAGCCTTGAGACTGATCAAGCCAGCAGTTCTTCGGGCAAAATGAGCAGGAGCAGATGAGAAATATGGAGCATAAAGATGAGTTCAAGGCATTGAAGCTGGGTGGCAGCGGAGGAAGGTAGAATAAGTTCTCCTGCCTGCCTGCCAGTCCAGTGTAATGCTATAGTGAGGTAGAAGATGATATTCTTTTTTTTTCTTTTTTAACTTTTTTCCTGTTCAGATTCTAAGCTTTTCAAATGTGGACTGAGATCTCAGTCTGTGACTTTGGCTGTACCACTCCCAGTTGCTCAGTATTCGCCTCAAAGGGTGAATGTTGTCATCTGGCTGGGAGGAAATCAAAATTAGGCTTGATAACCAAAAAATGGCTGAGATCCTTACTAGGACTCACCAAAGGACCCACAAAAGGACTCCTCCAGGACTATCCAACTGAGAGAGCTTGCAGCTGAATGCTGATACAGTTATCCCCTTTCTGGCACAGGAGCAGCTCAGGGGTTGGGAAGTTCTCTGTCCTGCCATGGCCATGGCCTTACCCAGGACAGGTTTTGGGAGGTGTGAGTAACAGGGGCTCCCTGCAGTGCACCTGAGGATGGTAACAGGCCCATGGGTGACAGCACATAACCCATCCTGGGCACTTGCCCCACCAGCAGCAACTGAACTCTCTGTGCCCTGGCTGAATAATTTTGCAGCACAGCAAAGACTCAGAATAAAATCCACTGCAAAAGCCAGTTGCCCTGGTAGACAGAAAGCATTCTATGGGTTATTGAGCTCAGGATGTCCGCTAGAAGGCTGTTCATCCTGCTGCTGGGTGACCACAACACACGTATTTTGATTTGTTCCATTGTCAGTGTTGTCCAGCCCAAGCATTTCTGTCACCCCAGCGCCAGCCTGCGCAGTACCTTCCACTTAACTCAATTACTGGCTCATTTGCTATTCCATTTTATTTGATCTGAGCCTTAAGGACCAAATCACATGTACTGCAAATTACACAATATCCATACTTAACTTGGACAGCTTCAAGCAGGTGCTGAGGAACAATTAGATCACTGTCCGTAGAAGCTGCTGTTTAACTAAGGAAGAAAAGACTACTCTAAATATGACAGATGCAGAGAGAGCTCAAAGCTTGCTCACACCGATAATGAAAATTAATCAAACATCATTAGCAGTCTCTGGAGAGTTCAGTACATCATGTGCTCCTGAGATGTGCTTCTGGTTGTTCTCTACCTGACAAGAGCACCCACTTCACTCAGCTCAAGGGCAGAAAAGAGATTTGCTGCATCAATTAAAAGATTAAAATTTAGGGCCTTTTTCAGAGAGAGTTGGGTGGCTTTCTTTGAAAGCCATTTGGGCCAGCCTGTGGCTTAGTGGTGGTGAGCAGCCAGGGTCTCTGGGGAGGTCAATAAATGCAGGTAGGTGATTCTACTAAATACACAGCCTTGCTTTTCTTCCCACAGAGTGGGACTTACCTGGAAACACTCCATTCTGAGCAGTGCTCCCTGGGAGGCTGCTTCTACACCTAAATGCAGCTGTGACGGGTAAGCAGCATATTCCATGCAAAGGAGATGTCAGGAGAGTTGGTTACTAATACCAGTCTCCTAAGGATTATTTTAGCACACAGTTAATTCTGCTAAAACCTCATGTCCTTCCTTTTGCCATCCTCTCTTCTTCACTATCCAAGTTGCCCTTCTCAAGTTGCCCTAATTTTAACTCATCAGCCTCAAAAGCTGGATACTGAGTCCATTTCATTTGTATCATGTTTAACAAACTGGACCCCTGTTTAGAGCTTCTGAGCTTTACAACTGAGTGGTTTTTTGGGGATTTATGTTTGTGTCCTTCGAATCTGGTTGTTTAGTCACCACCACTACTTATGTTTATGGTTTGGTATTGTGGGGAGTGTGGGGAAAGTGAATAACTGACCTTGCTGGTCGAAGATGTGTCAATTCAGACTTAAAAATCAAGAGAAAAGAATCTAAAAGAGTGAAAGAAACTCAAGGTTTGTGTTTGCATGTATGAGCACATAGTGATGCAGATCTGCAACCCTCCCACAAACCAGCCTTAAGGCTGGTGCATGTTATCCCTTCATTCTGTCATGCAGAGTCCTGAGAGCTTCTCTCCTGAGGCTGGGCCTTGGGGATTGACCCTTGGGATTGATCCACTGACCCCCCTGCAGCTGTGGCAGTTCGCAGTGCCAAGGATAGTGCTGGGCCTTTGCTGTGCCTGGCCTCTGCTGCATTAGTTACCTGCAACCCTTAGGAACAAACAAAACATACTTTTCTCCTAAAGCAATAAGAGGTGCATCTGGATCACCTTAACTTGATTTGGGATGGCAGAGAGCGGAAGTGCAGGGAGAGCAACTGATGTGGGCTCATTGTCATCAGTGTCTTCTAATACAATTTTTGAATGAGAGCATCCTATTAACTCCCTGTGTACAGACTACAGTGATTCATTGTGCTAGAGCTTTCTCCAAGTAGCTTTGTTCCAGCTGCCACTGTGCTCAGATGCTCTCTGCATAGGTACAGGTGAACCCAGTAGGCACTTCCTAGCTGTTAGAACATTGACCAGGACCATAAGAGAGACGTCCCCCCTGTGACACCTCTCAGCCCTCACAGCTAAACCTGAGATCTTCACCCTACTCACTACTTCCTTGGAAGTCACTGAACAGGACATTGGAAGGTGGCTCGTGACCTTGATATCACAGCATAGGAAGCAGCAGGAGGAACAAGATGCCAGGCAGAACTTTTCTTGCAACAAAGCGTGGTCTCAGTTGGGGCAAATTTAGCCAGGAGAATGCTAAGCTGTAAATGCCAAGTTAATTAGTCTTCATGCGTAATTTGTTCTTAAAAATACACTGTAGTCTCCTGAAGGAACAAGAGCCCATTATCCCTTCTGTTAGCCTTAAAAGTCAATTTGAAAAATGCCATTGAAGTCTAAACCAAGAAGCATCACGATGCTTTCAGTATAGAAGCTCTCTGTGAGTAGGAGCTTAAAATCCACAGATTTCCTCTCTAAGCCTGCCAAACCAGAAGGCTGAACAGCCTTCCCAGGGCACCTCTCACAGCAGACCCACTTCACTGGATTCTCATATGACTGCACTGTTGAAGTTTCTTTGTTACACCAGCTCCAAGGCACATTTTGCCCATTTATGGGTTTTCTCCTTCCCCACCAGCAACCAAAAAGGCTAGTGGCAAAGTCCTCATCACTTTTCATGTGTCCTGATCTCTACTGGCCTGGATAAAACCAGGTCACTGGTCTGCAATGCACTCATCCTGGGCTTCATCATCCACCCAGGGATTTTGAAACAGGTTTTTGATTTGTGATCTAGGAAAGACCAATGATTAATTCCTAATTACATTTTTATTTTCAAATTAATAGGCAGTGCCATCTGGTGTTGCGCACTTTCTCTTTGCCCCTGTTCTCCATGACTCAGTATGTTTTGCATCTGTCAAGTGCCTGATCACTCACCTGATCGCTCCATGTGATCTTGTTTGTGGAGGAACAGAGGACTGAGATTTATAGCAACACTTCAAAATATATTGGTTTTCTCACTGAGATCACAGGTCTCAATATTGCTCCTTCCCTTAGGCAGTATTTTTCAATGCTGCCTGTGCCAGCATTGCCATTGAGATGCTTCCTAGCTGGCAACACCTGGAATATTCGATGGCCAGCTGTGCAGCCCTGGGTTGCAGGTAACAGCAGTACTTGGCCCTGCCTACCTTCTCCTTACAACAGAGAGGTTTTAGATGGCTGGGTCCAGGTCTCCCTCCCCAGTCTTCCTGCCAGTCCTCTCTTAGTGCTTCATCCCTTGGTAGGAGCATCTGCTCCTTTCTTCTGGCACCAAGCTAGGACACCACTTTCCGCAGCCCCTGTGTCACCCATGGGGCTGCTGCCAGCAAGAGCACAGGGACACTGCAGCCCATTGCCCCCCAGCAGGGTCCCTGCACTCCAGCCCAGAGCCAAGCACAAGCCAAGCCAAGCACAACCAGCTGGATACCACAGCACAGGGTCTGAGCAGGCTGTGCCACCCCACAGGCAATGAAACCCCAGAGGCACCTCAAAGTGTTAGGCAGTGGTTACCTCACCTGCAGTAGCTCCACTGAAGGGAGGAGGTTGTTTCTCCTGGTCTCTGAGAAAGAGGTGAGAGGAGGTGAGCAGTAAATGAGTGCTGGCCTTGCCACTGTCTGGGGGGAGCAGGTGGAGACACAAGGGGCTGAAACAGCACTAAAAGCTCCCCACATTCTGCAGATCCCCACCTGTTTCCGGATACTGGGTGGCTTTAGGTTTAATGAGCACATAACTTTGCACCACTTCCCCTTGTGCGAGCTGAGGCGCTTTTCTGGAGAATCCAACTGCGTCTCCCTGAGGGGGCGGCCACGAGCCCCAGGCATCGATCCTGATGCACTCAAGAAGCAGAGAGAAAGTCCCTGTAGCTTCCCCCCCAGCTAGTTCTCCTGCTGCCGTGGCTTCCTGTTATTCCTAAACTCCCGATATTTTTAGGTTGTCGACTCTCTTCACACCCACTTTGGGAGCAATGAAATCTCATCCTGGGGAAGTGGTGGCAGCACCACTCTAGTAACAAAATCATTAAATCAATTGCCTTTGCAGCAAAGCCATCTCTGTTGAAATGTCACTGATACCTGCAGTGTCATCTCCAGAGCCTGCAGCCCTTCATCAGCCGTGCGGTTGTTAACAGAGGAGGAGGAGGAGGAGGAGACAAATTGGGTTACTGCCTGCAGTGCAGAGCCCATGGAAAAGAGGAATCTCATCTTAGGAAAAGGAGCAGACTTGTAGTTGATGGAAACCTGATACTTCACCTCCACCTATTAAGCAGCAGGTGATAAAGCAATACAGACCTCAACTGATGTTTGTCCCATAAAATAATCCCACCAATATACAGCCCCAAGACAAATGTTTATATAGAAATAAGTCATCAAGTTATTTGCTTCTGAGATGTAAGAATTAGATTTGTTTTCACAATATGTTGAGCATCGTTTCATCATCAGTAATAGAAAAGCCCATAAAAAAGGACCTCCCTGGAGAGCTGTTAGATAACAGATTACCCTGGAGATAACTGTGAAGAAACACCCCAGCAGGTCTCATCTAATCAGCTGCTCTGCTGGTAGAGGTGATGAAAAGATGTTGGTGGATCTCAGCAGGATCCAAAACACATGTGAATGATTGCTGTAGGGTTACTCCTGGCAATGGCTTCTGACTTTCCACTCGGATCAGCAGCAAGTGCTGCTGCAGAGTGGGCAGCCCAGAAGGAGTTAATTAGCAAATGTGGTGGAAGGTGTTGGGGTTGTGGGCAGAACCCCACTGTGCAGCCCCAGGGTGCTCCTCCTCTGCTGCTGCCTGCCCACATGCCCTCAGGTGTGTTAGTTGCAATGAAGTACAGACATGCATTGAGAGCCTGACAGCCACTCTCCACCAGATCTCCAGGTCTCTACAATTTTCAGCGAGTGTTGATGCCTTACCCACATGGGCCGTCTTAATTGCAAGAACCCAATCATCAAGATCCTGCATGTTCCACCAGCTTTTGAAGCAATGGGCTCACCAAGGTTCTGTTTCGTATCTTCTTTGTGTGCTTTGTCTCGGCTTTAGGCATGACCAAAATGACATGGTCTTGGAGGGAGCAAAGGTGTTGGAGGGAGCAAAGGGGTTTTGTCCCACCACACTCTGCTGGCCACATGAGCACGAGGGACAGTGCTTTGGCCAAGGAGCAGCTGGCTTGATTTCCCTGAGGCTTCTTGGGAAGGGGGTTGTGCTTGCCCTCACCTGTGAGATGTTTGTGTGCAGCATGACAGCATTAACCAGCTGAATAAAACATTCAACAAAACCCTCTACCACCCCAGAGGCTTCTCATAATATCCTCTCACAGCTGTCTCTTTATCTCGAGTCCTCCTTATCTCAGATGGCTGCAGGCATTGCCCTCTTCTCTGCCCCAGCCACCTGACAAGAAGCAGCAGGTCCCTCGGTTACAAGGCCTTCCTGCAAACTCACGTCAGGGAGAGGTTGCCAAAGGAGCACAGGCACACACCAGGGCTGGAGAGGAGAAGGAGCAAGCACCCAGGGCTTGCTGAGCTGCTCTGCAGCACTCAGCTGCTGTACCATCTACCCCTGTGACCATGCAAGTGCTTGATGCAGAGATCTGGTATTACTTCCCATATTCTATAATCCCTCTGCACTGAGGTGAACGCCTGTCTGCTATAGCAGCTGTCCTGTCCTATAGAGATCCTGTTCACAGAAGCCAGCTCTGAAGGGCCACTAGCTCCAGGGCTAGCCCTACTCTGTGCAGAAGGGATGGAATTTTGCCCACTGATTTTCCATTTGCGTGTGCTGGGACTCTGCTCTCTAGCATCAGGAACAGTCTGAGTAAATCTAGAAACCTGTAGCAGCTCCAGGAAGCACGAGACATTGTTTTTGCCTGCACATTGATCCTTTTTTTTTTTTTTTCCCACTTCATTGCTGGAGCCTGGTTTCTTTCCATGCTCATAGAAAGTGCCAGCCCAGTGTTGAGGAGAGACAGTTTTAGTGGGCTTAGAGCATTGCTGCTCTACCAAAGGCTGTTGCTGTGGGATGTGGAGTGCGTGAAAGGATAACTTCTCATCAGTAAGACAGAGCTAGACTACTGCTGCAGCAGCCTAAAGCCCATCCAGGCAGAGACAGGAAGTCCCTAAATCCACATTCAAAGCTTTGGGGAAGACCCAGATCTCTGTGGTCACATGCCTCGCCTCTCTTGTGTCCTGGCCACTTTCTTTTCCCAGCTTTCCAGAGTTTCCAAAGGACTTTCATATCCACCTGCGCTGGCATTGTCCCAGCGAGCTCACCAAACACAGCATAAACACCAAAACAGCTTTCCAAAGTGTAAACCTGGAAACAGCAGGATCTCATACCTCCCTCGGGAGGGAGACACGTGGTGACAGAAGGCTGGGATTTCAAGTGCTCACCTTTACCCCAAGTGCTGTGTACCATTTAGCCTGCCCTGGTTAATTCATCTCCACTGCCACTCTCCCTCAGTTCAATGGCAATTCTCAACAGCATTTCCAAAAGCACTGTAGAGCCCCATCAGACTAAAGAGTGAAACAAACTCCTTTTCTTAACAGAGATGTGCACTGAAAACAAAAAAAAAACCCAGCATATCCAGCATGCAAGCAAATAAACAGCAATAACAGTGTAACTTTATTTGGATTTAATTTGACATTTAGCACAGTAATATGCACAGAAAGAAAAAAGTACCAAAGTACCAAACTCATAGCATATAAAATAATCAAATATATTTCATATTTAGTGAAATATTTCTACAACACATCAGTGGGACTACCGTGGGCAGCCCAACCTTGTAAATGTATATATATATGTATTTATATTTATAGCTGTTATAAAATATTGTATGTAGAGAAAGCACTGAAACTTATCACCAAAATAGAAAATAGCTCAAAATACAGATAGGTCAGGTTTGCTGGATATACCCAATACTGAAAAGAGGTTCAAACCCACTGCAGGAGATAAAGCTCCAGCTGAGATTCCCTGGCAGGCACGGGATGGTGGGAGTGGGCACACGCTGGATCAGCTGGCAGGAGCCTGGCTGCCGATGGCCATGAGGTGACAAAACTTTTTGATTCCCACCCAGAACCATCAAGAAGCTTCCAAAGTGGGAATGCTGTCGGTGCTTGTGGCTGATGCCAGGGCCAAAGTGCTTTTGCTAAGCCAGAGCTACCAGAGCAGCTCCTGCTCCTGCAGCACAAATAGATCCCTTAAGGATCCAGCTGCAGCAGGACTGGCCGTCAGAGGATGCACAACATCACAAGGATATTATTCTGAATTTTAAAAATGCCTCTTCAGCAGATGACAGTGATTAATTCCTGTAAGGTTTTGGAAACATAAAGAGCTGCATTTGTGCAAGGCCAGGCTCCCCCAGGCAATAACGTATGGCATGGGCTAAGCAGCAACCCTGCTGCTCCAGGACAGTGACACCAAATGAAATGCTTGTCCTGGCAAAAACTCCCACCTCCCCTGAGGGTAATCAGGGGTTGTACTTAAAAACCCAGGCAATTTGCAGACAGATATAAAAAATATGGCATTTCTGGCAGCAGCACTGAAGTGCAGCTGGAGTCAATAACCTGCACCAGCCATGGCCTGGGTGCTGCAGGGGCTTCAGGCTGGGTGCTGGCTGGGCAGGGATAGACACAGGTCCTGGTGGCAGGGGGAACCAAGGGCACTGCATCTGCTGCTTCCAGACAACACACTTTTGTGCTTGTTTTTTGCTTTTTGGCCCGGTGTAATGATTTAGTTACTTGATGACCCCCACAGGAAGGCAGCCAAGACTTGCCCAGAGGATCCCTCCTCAGAGGGTTTTGAGCCCCAGCGCTGGTGCCAACCCCACACCAGGAGATCACCCTGGTAGCCCTCCCAAGCCCTGTTCCTATGCTTCTGCCACACCACTGCAGAGAAGCCTATAACCCATTAATAATTCTGCAACTACTCTTTCTCATCAAGCCAGCAGTTGCATCCCTAATTACATGGCAACAATACTATGCTAACAGGATGAGCTATAATTCCTAGGTAGTATTAACATTGTTATTTTACTCCGAGTAACTTCCTGGTAGTGGCCATTTGAATGTGGCAATATTGATTAAGAGAATATAAATGCTTAGCTCCTGGAAAAATCATTAATAAAAGTCTCATTCTGATAGCCTCTAATCACAGCTAAGTACAATTACTCATATGAGGCCACTATAAAAAGTATTTTTCTCATCAGAAGGAATTAATAAGGTTTTCCCAACTGTTTGTAATAAAGAGTACACTATATAGAAAAGTCCAGAAAATAAGCACACGTTTGTTTCTCAAAATCCATAGATAAACATGACAATATCTCTAAATTACTGGCTACAAACAGGATTTCATTTAGCTCTACTCAAGCTGTAGCCTAGTATAAATGTTTTCAAAGCAGAGCGTTGCTGTTTCATCTGGAACAGCTGCACAGGATTTCTTTGATATCAAGCTCTTGTGTAGGGATGGTGTTTCAATTTCTCTTTATGCCTCCAAACTGCTGAAACTGGAAGGAAAAGACATTTAGTAAAACAGGCGTTTTTCACAGGGGAAAAAAAAAAAAAAAAAAAAAGCAGCACAATTTGACTTTGAAAGCAGTACTAAGAAATAATTTATCACTGCAGTGGCGACAGAACCACGCTGCGTCTCTCGCATCTCTGTTTCAAAGGAGACAGGGAAACCAGCCTGTGGTCTGGCATGGCTCGGCGTGGCTCCCCCACAGTGCTGTGCCCGGCACTCCCCGGGCTCACACGCTGCACCAGGGCCATCGGCTGTCCCGGACACACGGCAGGTGGGCGAGCTGGACACAGAGCAGGCACACCTGCGCTCTCACCCTGAGTGCCCACACTAGCCCCCACATCCCTCCTGCGCTCTCCAATGCCCATCGATACAACCGGCTGAGGGAGCTGTGCTCCTTCCCCCACCCCACTCGAGCTCGGCAGTGCCCAGCACAGAGGGTTGAGCTGCACGGGGCTGCAGGACATCCCAAATCCCTGTGGCTGGTCGCGACAGGCAGCTAAAGAAGATGCTGACCTACATCATCCATCAGACGCTCTTTCTTAAGCAGTGAGCAAACGCTTTTTAGGTTGCTCATCGCTGAGCAACCACAAGCACTGCCTGCGATGGCACAGAAGTGCAGACCTCCCCCTGTCAGGCGCTCGGTGCCTGCCGGTTTCATGAGTCAGAGGCAGGAATCGGTGATACATCTCTTCTTCACAGCACTCAGCAAGAAAGAGCCCCGTGCAGTGCCTGGGAGGAGGAGGTTTGCCCTGCCTGCAGCCTGCTCGCCCGCAGAGCCAGCCACACTCATTTAGGAGGTGCAGCACATCTTTATCTTTCTTTAGGGAGATAAGGCTGGAAAAATCTGGGACACCAGGAAGAGCTGGAAGGAGGGCTGCTGGGGTAATGCAGGGAGAAGTGGCAACACCGTTATCTCCAGACAGGATCTCTCTCTCAAACATTCATGTGGGTTTGTCAGCCTTGCTTCATAAATATTTTCCAGACAAAGGTTTGTTTGTGAACACTGTCAAAGCAGGGCTCAAGGAGTCTTCTTAGTGACCTCCAAAAAGTACATTTCCTAAGGCATTCCCCTGTGAGTGTCTTTTCAGACACCCGCTTTGATGTACAATATTTACTAGAAAAAAAACAGTAAAAGCTGACAAGGGCTGCTGAAAAAGCTCTGTTTCAAAATTTTATGAGCTGATGAAAACGACTTCTGCCGGGGTCATTGACCTCTCACTCGCCTCCAGCAAAGGGTCTGGCAGCTCCTGTCTGGCCCTGCCAGGGGGCCCTGCCACCAGGCTGAGGGATAGACATGCAGCTCACCTCCCCAGACTACTTACTGCTCTCCTGCCTCAGCACTGTCAATGCCCACAAACGGGATTTCTTCCCTGTCCATCTGCCCCAGAACAAGGTGGTGCTTCTCCATGTTTATGACACACTGTAGAGAATAAATGCCTCTAGGTGAGAGGGAAAACTGCAATTCAGAGTGGTCCCAGCGCCCCCACCAGCACAGGTAAGCATCCTGCTGGAAAACCCCTACCTTCAGAGACTTCAGTGTCTGCAGCCCAAGGGAGAAGGGTTGCTCGTTGTCTTCTGAAAAAAACAGGACAGTTCAGATTTATACATTCAAAATGCCCTCCTGTGCTTTTTGTCAGTGACTCCATCCTTCCTTCCTTCGTGGTTGTTCTACTAAACAAAACCCTGTTTATAAAGGGACTGACTCCAGAGGAGAACAGGAGGGTACAGGATGGCAGGAGGGCAGGCGGGTGTGCCTGCAGGGACATGCAGGAGTTGCTCCATCAGCATGACAAAGCTAAGCCTGCTGAACACCTCCTCTCCCCTTCCTCTGAGGGGCCAAACAAGAACTTATTATATTTTAATTTTAACATCTTCCTAAAGCTTCTTTTTGTCCTTCTGGGGTGAGAGGAATTAGACCCCAGCCCGTAGTGGAGGAGCAGAGGGTTATACACTCACCCACGACGAGGGCAGCGCACTCCACGGGGACCGCTCCCACTGTGAGGGACAGACACTCTATCTGGCCTATGGCTCTGACCTTGTTCGGCAACGAAACCGTCTCGTCTTCGACAGGGAGTGCTTTGAGATGCTCCTTTAACCTGTGCATTGAAAACACCCCTAACATCAGATGGCCATGGCTTGGCTGTTCCAGCAAGGAGCAAACGGTGTTTGGAGGGTGCTTACGCCTGAAGTGCTCTTAGCCTTGCTCATTTACCACGCTGTTATTGGAAAGCTGCTTCCCTGGCAGGTTCTCTGTGGATGCTCTGCAGGCAGCCAGCAGCCCACACCCACATCAGACCACAGCAGGACCCACAGTGCAGCCCTGGGGCTGCCCCAAGCACAGCTCTGTACTGGATTTTGGCTTTACCTGAGGAATCTTTTTCCCACATTTCCTCGAGGCTTGGGGAATACAAAATTGCTTCTAAAGCAGTGTGGGTGTAAGGAAGGGGTAGTTCACTCCAGCTTCCACGAGTGGCGCTGACACTGTGTCCCCATGGAATCACAGAGATGTTGAGGTTGGAACAGACCTCTAAGACCATTGAGTCCAACTGTTAACCCAGCACTGCCAAGGTCACCACTAAACTCTGTCCCCAAATGCCACACCCACACATATTTTGAACCCTCCTAGGCATGGTGATGCCAACCACTTCGCTAAGCAGCTTGTTCCAAGGCCTGACCATCCTTTCAGTGAAGAAATTTTTCCTGATATCCAAACTAAAGCCCACATGGCACAACCTGAGACCACTTCCTCTGGTCCTGTCACTCATTACATCACTCGAGCCTCCTTTCAGGTAGTTGTAGAGAGTAATAAGGTACCCCCTGAGTCCCCTTTTGTCCATGCTGAACATGGCTCACACCCAGGGCAGCCCAATCAGGTTGTTAGTTTGTTAGGCACTGCTGCTGGATTTGTTCAGAGGAAATGGGGACAGATCAATCACATCAGCCCAAAGAAAAGAAAACAAGGATGTCAGAGATACTTCTGTCAGAGGTACAGCTTCTAACTACACCAGTCTGACAATACTAATTAATTATTTAGCTTCAGTTTCTCTTTTAAAGTGAACAAGAATCTAATGGAAAGGCCATTTGAGGTGCTGATCTCTCCCTTGGACAAAAGCTGTATCAATTTTCAGCTATTTGAGGTACCTTTCTGCTGAGCCGCATTGCAGCAGTGCGTGTGTGTGTGTCTGTCTGTCCATCTGTCCTGGGGGGACCAGCCCCCTCAGAGGCCCCGGGACTGAGGTGGGCATTGCCCACACCATTTAACACAGGTACAAGGACCAGGAGGGTAGCAGAGAGAAGGAGCTGGATCCCCTCTGCTGCTTTCTTGGAGTGTGGCCCTAAAAACCAGTGGGAACATATCACTGAGAAGTTTAGGAGTTCCTTGGCCACCTCCTGCACCTCCTACAGCTCCACAGGGGATTTCTCATGCTGGCAACCTGTGAGCCTACTCTGCTGCTTCCCTCAGAGCGAGGGGGAGAGAGTGACTGGCATCCTGACAAGACACAAAAAGATTTTTGAAAAAGAAGGGAGGAATTGAGCCTGAGCATCAGCCACATATGCGCTGTTTTGAGTCCCCTGAGACCTGGGCACCAGAAACAGGCTCTAACCTCTTTCTTCAGTGTTCTTTGAAGGACAGGGCTGCTGCAGCAGAGCAGTGCTGTGAGAACTGCACTGGACACATGTAAGTAACACAGGGAGCAGAGGAACTGTCCCAGGCCATGATATCCCTCCAAATGCCATCCTGTGGCCATCCTAAGCTTGGCTGAGCTGCTCCACAGACTGGAACAAGGATGTAGTAAGCCCAGCCACCTTCCAGTCACTAAACACTGTTCAGCAAATAAGTAATTAATATTAGGACAGGAACAGGCACCATTCATTCAGGGCCATGCAGTAGTGCTCAAGGAAAAGGTGTAATTTTTTTTTTTCATAATTACTGCAAAAAAAAGCAGTGACTCCATGGGAATAAAGTGCCAAAACCTCCTTGATATCCTGTGAGCTGATGCCTGGTCCTGTTTCTCAGAGACGAGTGAGTTTTGCTGCAAATGGCTGTCAGTCACCTCTCCAACAATCTGTAAATACATTTCCTTTTCCTTTAACCAGGAGAAATTTGTAATTGGGAGCAGCATCGGAGACCCAGTTCTGAGAACATGCATGCACACAGCTCCTTTACACTCGGTGCTGGGCCAGCAGTGCTGCAGCCTCTGGTGGGGGCATGTCCAGCAGCCTGGTCCCTGCCCTGCCACAGGAGCCTGCAGAGCTGGGCTGGGCTGCAGCCCCACGCCTGCCCTGGGGACACAGAAGGCTGGGAAAGGTTCAGCTGTTTCGTGAGGCACTGAGTGACAAGCAGGCAGTGAACAAATACAAATGCATCCAACCGTCTGAAGAGGTTCCCTCAGAGGTGAATAGGGTGGTACCAGTGGTTTCCTATTCCATCTCTCTGCCATTTAAGATTGGGATGGGATTTGGTTGTACCAGGAGGCTCAGGGGCTTACCCAGTCACAGCCCAAAGCACTCCCTTCTAGAATGACCATCACTGACATGAGCAAAGCCCCAGCCCCAGGACAGTGCCTGTGCTTCCAGGTGCCATGCTCCTACAAAACAGAAATCAGCTGGATATTTACCCCAGCCTGTCCAGGCAGGCAGATGACATGAGGTTGTGCTGTGAGCCGGTGTCCACCACAGCCTTCAGCTCCTTCCCCGCACACTGCAAGAGCAAGAAGAGATGGGAAATGATGTGTGGGGCGCAGGATGAGCACAGAGTGTCCAGGATCTCTGGTCCCCTTGAACTCTCCTAATGCCAGTTCATCCCTGCTCCCCTGCATGCTCAGATGCATGTAGGGTCCTGAGCCCTTCCTGGCTCATTTGCCACCGCAGAGAGCAGATGGGGCAGCCCCAGGCAGGGGAGAATATTGTGGAGAGTGGGAAATACAAAAGAGCATGGGGCTAAGGAAGAGAAATGTGAAATAACCCTTGGGCAAAGAAAATAGGGATGGCACTTGAGGAAAACAAGCAGGCTGTGAGCACAAGGATTTGCCATGGATAATTACACCTCAGCATTTCAGCAGGCTGCCCCAGCCTAGCTACCCCCTCTGCCCTGATGTGTGGGGGAAGACATCCATAAGACCAGTTTTCACTATGGTTCCCAGGTGGGCATCTCTGCCACGGCAGCCTGGAGCTGCAGAGGGAGTGCATCCACACAGCCATGACAACCCTGCGGGAGCACAACCCTAACTGGGAAACATGGAGAATGAGAGCACAGCCTGAGACTGTTAGAAATAAAATCTGCAGGGGAAAAAACATCACAAAAGGCTGTGGAGGGACTATTACCTGGCAGCTCACCGCTATGAGCTCTTCATCCTCCATTTTCCCTGAGCTGCCCAGTTTGGTTTGGTTCAGCTTGTTGATCTGTGATGAGAGATCGCCCTTTGGAGACCAGCTGCCTCGGCTGCCTCGTAACTTGGATAAGTTTGTCTCCATCAGGCGCTTTTGCAGGATGTTATGCGGTTGCTTTGAGAAAGAACACACATAGAAGAGCAGGGTGAAGCCAGAGGAAAGCCACACAGGGGCCTGTGTCACCAGACTGCCTGTGGTGCCCATGGGCCAGTGCTGCTCTCATGGGAGGAGTGCCCTAAACTCACTCTCCCTGATTCCCAGACTACAAGTACTCTTCCTAGCTAGCTCTGGCTTACCTGGCTTTCACTAGAGAGCTACTTGATATTGCAAAGGGAATAATACTTTCAATATATTAACCAGACTTTGGAGGGATGCTTTTCTTTTACCAAACTCAAGATTTGATTGCCTATAGGAATCCAAACAAGTCCGGCCTTTTCAAGCTGCTGTTTCATCCATAACTGCCTTCATCTCTTGATATTGGGAATTCTGTAGTGATGTGAAAAATTCAGATGTAACAAATTGCCTTTCCAATGACATTCACCACCTAAGTATGAAGAAGGTCTAAAATTGCCCTGTGTGTCTCTTCCCCCATATTTTTATTTAGTTGCTAAGGGTGGGTAAATGGGACCAATCCTGAGTGCCATACCACATGAGGAACAGGAGAGGAGGGGAAGAGGTAAGTTGGTCTGAGGTAGGCAGGTATTCTCCCAGGAATTCCCAACACTTCTCTCTTTCTCTGTCATTTCCTTCTGTTCTGGGAGAAGCATGTTGCCTCTCAAGATCTCCCCCAACCTCTTTCCCAAACGCCTTTTTACATTTAATGTTCATCACAGATGGATGCACATACTCTGCTGGAGGTGAAATGACTCTGCCTGATTATTTGCTCATTTCTCTGCCTGGCTAATCTGCCTCTCCTTCTGATTTTAATTTGTCCATGGTGAGACATTCTTACTGGCTTATTCCTGAATTTTTGCATTCACATTAAATAAGCCGGTGTGTCTGCAGAGACATCTGAACCAGCAAACTTCCTCATCCCAAGGGAATATCAGAGTCAGGATAACGTTGAAAACCTTGGGCCATGGCTTCCCGAGCTGGCCAGTGCCCACCCTTGTGCACAGCATGTTAAGTAACACCACTTACACAAGGCTAATGCAACCTGGCATCATCTTAAAATAACTGCAGCCACGTTGGCACTTAAGATCCTGCTGTGGGCACAACGTGGCCAGTGGAGCTGGACCTGACTGATGGGATGGGGCAGCTGCAGCCAGCACCGGTGGTCACTGGGACGTGTCAGCTCCTTGCGTCCCCACTTTCCACTGTTCTTATTTCTGCTACTTGAAAGAAAATCCCATGGCCATTTTGGGTTGCAGGTGCTGTGTCTGACCAGCACACTACAGAGCATGTCCTGTGTACAGGCAGTGACACAGCCACACTTCTGATGGAGAGGAATCAGATCTGACATTATGCTGCCCTCCCAGTGAGGCCAAACAGCTGAAACCAGCACTATTTAACTGGGTTAAAGGCAGGCAGACTGGCTGCACTGGTACTGGACCCTGTGTGGAGGGACAAGCAGATCAGTTTGGAAGGGAGGACTCCCTTGTATGAGGCATAAGGTGTAGGTGCACAGTCAGCACAGTGATCACCTCCAGCATTCCTCACCAGAGCAAAAATGCAAGCCAGGGTTTTCTGACAGTGGATGGGACGTCCTTTTTACCCTTTATGTTTGACTGCAGCTCAGGAACACAGCTGGAATTCTTCACATCTTTTAAAAACAACCAGAGAGAGGATAGGGGAGTGTAGAAGTAGATGGATGAAGTTCACCCAGCTGGCCAGAAGACAGCCCATCACGCAGTGGTCACCTCCTTGTGTCCAATCCCACTCAGGCAGGACCAACAGAAATTTCTGAGTGGCATCATCCAGGACAGTCTGGGTGCTCTTCTGATCTGCCTGGTCTCAATCTGCAACTCACTCCTCATGGCTATTTTAACTGTCATCTACCCTTGAATTCAACCTAAATTGCTTTAACTACACGTTCTCCCATGGATAGTTAATCAGTAACATACTTGGGGTTTCTCAGACCCTGGTTTTATGAATCCTATGCAGGATGCATCACCAAAAGGAAAAAAATCCACCACTCAGTGAATACAAGTTACCAGCACAAATGGGATTGTCTTTTGTTGACACTTGCCCTTCTGAAAACCACAGCAAATCCTGCCTCTGAGGGGACGAATATTCCTTGTGGTGTGCTCCAATACAGCAACAATCTGTCAGGAGGGGGCTGGAAAGGTTCCCTGCAGCACCATCCTGTCTCAGGCTATTAATTAGTTTGCTTTGACTTGGATTTCCCTTGACTCTTGTGTGCAACAGAGTGAGAGATGTTAGTCATGGAGATGACTCAAGTGATGGATACATACTTGGTAAAGGGATAATGTGCCTGGGGACATTTGCAAATACACATTTTGCAGGCAAACTGCAAGCAGACCATGTCTGGGAGGGAGGGAGAGGGGGAACACCTCCTCCTGACAGCAGTGGGGAAGGCAGCTGTGTTCTCCCTCCAGTGTGGGCCTGGCAGTGTTTGAAGGAATCCAGATTACTTGGTACAATATTCCTTTGCATTGCACAAAACTGTTGAAAGTTTAATAAAAACATAAAATGTTACATTTCATTGTGTCATTGAAAAAATAATTTTCCTGGTATCATTCACACTATATAAATACAAATCAGGATTTCCAAGCCTGAGACCTTGCAAAAACCCATGATGCCCTAAAAATGTCACAGTAGAAACCTAAAGAAGTGAGCAGAGACACCCTCTGTTGCTGAAGTTATTTGCCACTCACTGTCAAAAGCACAAATAATTCTGCCCAGCTTTGTTCCTCTCTGATTTATAAGCAAGTGCATTGCTGCAGCTCGTAGTATTCATTTCTCTGGGGGGTTTCCCTCTATTTTGGCTTCTACATCTGGGGATAGATAACCAGACCCATCAACAATTTCACTCAGGTGGAGGTGAAAGTCAGGGAAGACACCAGCTCCCCTCCTCCATAAACCCATCTCAGGTTTGCCCTCTCTTCTGTGCCTAGAGAGTAGAGAAAAAAAAAAAAAAGTTTTAATGCATCAACAGCTCTCATCCCAAGAAATAATCAATTTCTCTGTCTTCTTACCATCCTTCATCCGAATTCACATCTTCTACCAGCATCCTGTGCTGTCAGCCCCTCTATTAGGGTGAAGAGGTGGGACAAGAGTCCTCCCTGCACCCCTGCATGCCCAGGCAGCAGCCAGGTCTCTGGGCAAGGCAGTGCATGCAACATTAGAGCTTTTTGCATTGCAGGCAGGACACCCCAAACTCTGGGGTGGGCACAGCAGGAGAGTGGGGACACCCAAATGCAGCCCCAGCTTCCCATAGCCGGGGCAATTTATGGAGTGGCACAGGGCACCCAGGGCTTCTCTGAGGGTGCCCAGGGGAGGTCTGAGGGCATGATGGAAAGGGGAAACGCTTTTGTTGCTGTTGCTGGTGTTTGTTACTATTTATAACTCTGTTTCCCAGCTTGTAAAGCGATGAGGGACTGTATCAGGCAAAGCTGCTCCAAACTGGACTGGGGGCTCTCGGGGCAAGGGAGAAGTGTCAGAGCACCAGGAGGGGCTGCAAGAGCCAGCACACCCTGTTCAGGCTGGGAAAGGGGTCATGGTTACCCTGTCAGGGAGCCCACATCCCAGCTAAAGACCATCTTGTGCCAATTTTCTGGGCTTCAGGAAAGAGGCTATTAGAGGGCAGAGTCATCAAAACAAAGCCATTTCTGTTCTCTACATCCAGCCCTACATTTGCCAAACTCAGTGTATGCTTTTCTATAGCTTGGTCTCATAATGGACAGAGTACATAAAGGGAGTGAGGAGCTGGAGTTCGGTCTGGGCCAGAGTAATTCACTGGAAATGATGAGAGCTTTGAAATGGATGATTACAACAAGTATTTATCAGTTCTGCCTGCGCACAGCATCACTGGCAGAGCTGCTTCAGGAGCTGAGTAATGCCACACAGACTGGGGGATGCCAGCACACCCACCCTGCTGACCTGCTGCTGCTTCGCTGCGCACAGCACCCCCTGCTCTGTGGCCAAAAGGAAGGGAATTTCTCCCCAAAACTGGAATGCTTGCTGCCAGCTGCCACAGTGACAGACAGGATCTGTTCTCACCACCTGTCGCCATCTCTGAGGAGCTGTTCCCTCCTCTCTGCTCCTGCCAAGGCTGCTGGAAAACCCCCGCGGGAAACCCTGCATTAATAACGCTGGGCACGTCAGAAGCCCCTCCGCCCACGTCACCACAGCTGCCACGCAGCTTTCACAAAAATGTGCTGCTTTGTGAGGAGGTGCACAATTATTCCCAAGGAAGCCATGCAAATACCTTGGGCCAAGATCTCTGATGCCCTGGGCCTCCTGACCATGCAGCTCAGCCCCTCTGGGCTTCTCAATTTGGGGCCACGCCAAGGCAGAGTCCCATATTTTGGAGGGTCTCCAGTCTCAGCGATGCACAATCTACTGCTCCTCCTGGGGACATCTCTTGTGACGTCCCAGCAGCCACAGCAGTTTCTCTGCAACACAACCCAGGGAGACATCTCTGAAATTCATGGAATTTCCTGTGGGACTGTGGGATGGGCCTGAGCACCTGCCAGTGCTCTCACTGTGGGGACTCCCCATACACCCCACGAGGCAGGAGGCTGTGGCCAAGGGAGCCCTGGCCACAGGTGTCCACTGCGCCATCACACCCTGCTGTGGCGTGGGGACAAGGGGGTTTTGCCACGGGGTGGCCCACACCAGCTGGGTTCTCACCCCATCCCCAGCCAGAGACCCACCCCAGCCAGGGTAGCCAGATGAGCGTCTCACCTCTGCCATATGCACCTTCTTTTTGTTCTTGGAGGGCACTGGGAGCTGTGGACCTCCCCAGGGCTTTGGCATATCCCTGGAGAGAGGTCCCCATGCAGATCCTCCTTGCAGGGGCTGTGATGCTGCAGCCACAGCACGGGAGCAGGGAGGACACCTCGAGTGACATCTCTGTGTCCAAGGTGGTGACGAGGAGCCCCATGCTCTGTCCCTGCTGCTGCTGCAAAACCTGGACCTCGCTGTGCAGGGCAAAGGGCTTCAGTGCTCAGTGCCCCTGGCTCCTGCTGCCTGTTGCTTCTTATCTGGGCAGAGCAGAACCCACATCAGGGACTCAGCCCCGCATGCTGGGGGTCACTGAACCACAAGTTGTCATTTAGACTCTGCTGACAGCAGTAATAATAACACCATCGCTCCCTGAAAGGCACTTCAGCTCCCTGCTGGAGAGCTGCAATTCAGTGGTGACTGGGAAAGCTCCTTCTGAGCCCTTCCCTGGGCAGGAGCTTCACCTCCTACAATTGCAAAACACTCGGGATATCAAAAAAAACCATCTCCATGTGCACTGCAGAGAACAGCCAACTCATTCCACTTGTCTCAGGCAGGCAGAGCCAAGCACAACCCAGGTGAGCAGGAAGGCTCTGACAGAACAAAACTATGCCACTAAAAATAAAAAGATTGACTTTGTTTTTCAACAAAACCCATTATCAAGCACTGAAAAAAAGCAGCTATTGTTTTGCAAGGTGCAAGAATTTTGCAACAGTTGGGCAAGAAAAGCTAGATGAGCTTTCCCTGGTAGGTATGTTTCCTAAATTTTACTCCTTAAGTCAGAACTTTCAATGTTACATTGAAGCATCCTTTCTCAGTAGAGAAAGCTCAAATATTTATAGAGTATTTAGAAATGCTCTCCTGCCCCCAGACATGACGACTAATAAATACCAAGTACAGGACCACATCGATCACTGTATATGTAAATATTTTAAACCTAACATTATGTCTCTTCGGTTTTAAAAAACCCCATATTTGCATAAGCCTTTATTGAAGCGTGATCTTGACAGTTTTATATTTTGAAATACCAGTAACTATACTTTACTGAATATTTATGATTATGTGTTGTGTGTATATACACATCACAGGCAAACATGGGTGTATATATGCATTGTATGAAGCCATTTTGACTTACCCTGACCCAGAGAGGAATTTTGTACTGAAAACAGTATGCCATTTTCATACAAAAGTAAAAATAAAAATTTAAAAATTTAAATTCTATTAACTGGGTGCCAGGCATGTAAAAATCACCTACTAGAAGAAAACAACTGTGGTTATAACTAATATCATATTTCTACTCCCTTCCTTTTACATACAAAAGTCCTATTTTTTACAAGTTGGTTTCCACACACAACCAACTTCTCCTAAGAGAAAAACAGCGTGAAAAAAGAAATAGACACTCCCCTACCAGCTTAAGTCTCCTTCCAGTAAACACAATAGAGCCTTACAGTATCTTTCGAAGTGCCCAGCTTCTTCAGCCCATCCAGAGGGAGGAGATCTGCGGAATCCTTGTGAATAAACTGAACCGCCTGCTTCATCCTCCTCTGCTGGCGGAGAGACGCCGCTTCCCTTATCTCCACTTCTTTCCTGCTCGGCTCTGTCAGGATCCCCGAATAAAACATCTCTCCGCCCGTGAGTGGCTCTCTCCTTGAAGATGCGCGTCTCGGGGAGCTGCGATGGGGGGATGCTCTGTCGCCTGCGCTTTATAGTCGGAGCCTGGTGACGTGAGGAGGGCGGCAGGTACCTCGGCCGGAGGGGATGGGCACCCACAGCGGCGGGGGAGCTCGGGCTGCTCCGAGGGGATAGCACATCGCTGCCTTTCCTCCCCGCTTGCTCTCCCGGCAGCACGGTTAGCCACAGGCATTCCACGGCTCTCAAAGCCCTCACGGACAGAAGAGAGCACCGGAGCAGCGGCACGGGGCTTTGAGAGCCGCACACAGCCCCGGGAGCCAGCGCTCTCCTGGCCAGCCCCGGCAGGCACAGCTGGATTGCCCCGCATGGGGAACGGAGGTGTCCCCACAGGCGACACTGCCCGGCCCCCGTGTGCTCCTGGGGGCTGCTCCCACCCGGGCCGGGGTCACGCTGTCCCACACGGACTGTGCAGCTGGCCATGGGGAGGTTTGGTGCCTTCTGCTCGAGGCAGGTTCAGGATGCCCCTGGTCTCACCAGAACATTGCCAGCACCGATCTGGATCATCAGTGTCCACTCAAGTGCCCAGGAAAACTGCCACAAAAGTTGTCCCAGCCAAACTGGGGCACCTTAAATGCGGTTTTACACAGGGTTTCTGTACCCATCAAATGTCCAAGTACAGCACAATTTGACTAATCACTAACACCAACACAACTGATTGTTAATCAGAGCAAAACTTGGCAAACCAGATATAGGTTTGCAGCTTTCTTGCTGCTTGTCTAATGATCCAGATGTTGCTGGATCTAGTTACCTACCTCTGATCCCAGACAATGCTAGGAGACGTGTTAGAGGATGAGGATGCTGGCAATACCTTGGCTGTCCAGAGACATCCTTTGTTCTTCACAGGCTGCCCTAAGCTTCCAAGAAGCAAAATCCTTTTTCCTGGGGCTGGGCTGTCCTTTAACTTGTTTTACTTAAGCATGAACAAAGTCTCCAGTAAAATTCCTCTACCTCTTTCCATTAAAGTGTACAACATGAACTAACACACATGAACAAACTTAATAGACTTCCATGCTATAAAGACTGATTAATGTAATAGTTAGAGAAGGGAATTTTCTTAGCAGGACTCACAGCACACTTGGGTTTATTTCGCTGCAACAGCAAGTGAGAGCAGCAGGTGCTTCCCTGAGCTTTCTGCTTTCCAAGTAGCTTATTGCATAGAACAGGTGCAGAAAAAATGCAGCTCTGCCTCAGAGAGACAGTACAGATCCACATGGGTTTGGCTCTTGTTAAACTCAGAGAGACCTTTGATGTGCTAGGCAAACCACAAGAAAAGCAGAGCTTAGCCCAGGATTTATTCCAAGACAGACTTCCAGGACACTTTTACCTTCATGAGGAGCTGGGACTCTGATTCTGCTTTGCTGTCACCCACCAACAGAGCTTGGACTCCCACTTTCTGCTCACCAAGACACAACTGGCACCCTGCAGCCCCTGCTCCTGGCCTGGGGAGTATGGCTGGTACAGGGCAGGGCTGATACCAGAACTTACATATCTGAGCTCTGCAGCCAAGGACAGACCATGTATGTTCAGCCCCTCCTCATGTGACCTGGGAGAGAGGAGGGAAAAAAATCAGATGCTGAGGCAGAATGCCATAAAACCTAAGCCTGTTATTTCACAGCCTCACATGAGCCAGCCCAGCTCAGTCAATGTGTCAGCCCACAGAAGGATAACAGGGCTGACAGTCTAAAGGGAGATATAATTTTTATTCCCTGTGCTGACTCAGCTCATTACATGACAGGACTATTGTTCCACTCTGGGCACACATGGCCGGGAGGATAAAAGCACCTTATTTTTCTCCTTGGGAGCTATTTGGCACTTTTCCAGCTGATTAAAAAAAGATACATGACTGCATCGATGCTCTCCCAAAGGCAAGGAGGAAGCAAAAGGGCTGCCACTGAAACCAGGAGGCAATTTTTAGTATAAAAACTCCCCAGAGTAGCAGCACTCTGCCCAGTGTATTAACAAATGTCCAGTCAGCTCTGGCTTATTTCAAGAGTAAAGCTGCAAGCACAGGTGAAGCATGGAAAGCCCTCTCACACTGCAGCTCCAAGGCTGCAGCCTGTGTTTCCATTCAGCACACAAGCATTTTGTCTGAGCCCTGCAATTTCACTTCTGCTATATGTTACAAATGCACTTTGTGCCAACAGCTCCCAAGAAAATCTGCTCAATGCTCAAGAGTAACACATGAGACAAAGGCCTAACTCCTCTCTTGATTTTTAATCCTGAGAAAGAGGAAAGGGGAAGAAGCAGTAAGTCATCTGCTCAAACTACGCAGGACCCACACTGAGAGAGAGGCTCAGTTCGGACAGCTCAGACCCAGGGGTTAAGTTGGTTACCTGGTTAAATCACTTGTTTGCAACAGATTAGCCAGTGGTATTTCACCCCCTCCCCATACAATGTACCTAAATAGGGGAACGTTTCCGAAAAATCCCCATCCTCTCACCAGAGACAGGCCTGTGCATGACCACTGTCCCTCACTCAGGAAAAGCTCCGAGGGACAAAATCGCTTTTCCTGCTCTTTCCCGCTTCCAGAGCAGCACAGAATGTTCCTCTGCACCTCTGTGTAACATCAAGTCCGACGTCCAAGAGAGGCTTCACGGGGCTGTGATGGAGAAAACCCCTGCAGCCAGGGTCTGGTCCTGCCCTCCAGGACAGGCTGGCTCTGCCAGGAAGCCGAGGTGGCACCGTGGCAGGCGCGGCTGCAGGACCCCGGAGGCTGGCGGCTCCACCAGGTACCAGCAGAGCTGCCGCAGGTTTGGAACGGGCTCTGTCCCGTGCCCGCGGCAGCTTCCCCAGAGATTTTCTGCTGGCCCAGCGAAGTCCTCGGTGTCCAAACCCACTGCAAAGAGCGAACAGAGGGAAAGGGTGCTTTCCCTGGCCTTTCCAAAGTGCCCTTTGGCATCACAGCTGGGGACAGGGAAGGCAGCACCACAGGGCAGCATGAGTGCCCTAGGAGGGAGGGGAGAGGACGCGCAGCTTTGATAATCTTATCAGCCACCCTACAGGGCAGACAAAGCGACACCGGCATAGCCTTCCAAATGCAATTTGCTTCACCTGTGGTGGTTATACCCCTATTTACAGCCGGTTTGTACTGCTCAGTCTCCAGTCACGCCTGCAGCTTAATCAGCGTTAGAGAAGAGGAGCTGCGGACTTTCGTTCACACCCCCATTCCATCTCCTCTCCCGGTGAGGAGGAAAGCAGCAGCAGGCAACCCAGGAAGTGGGTCGGTCCTTTTTTTTTTTTTTTTTTTTATCTCCTTTTCTTTGATTTCTCATCTTTCCCTAAAAAGAAGTGATTTGTTAGTGGCTGCCATATCCTGAAGAAATGCAGAGATGCCCCAGAAAACTCTGAAGAAAGCACAGAGTGGTATAATTTAACAGAAAGAGAAGCAGGCAGTAGGTGCAAAAGGAATAATTTGCTCAGCACAAGGAGAAAATTTTAGAGAATCCATTTCCACAGAAAAGACTATGAAGATCTTAAAAAAACAAAATCACAATAATTGATGTATTAAAATAAGCTTTCTGTCCATCCGTGCATTAGTAAGGGTCAGTTCTAGTGTAATCAGGAAAAAACCTGGAAAAATAGGGAGACGACAAACCAGTCATTTTCTAAAAACGTTGGATACAAAAATCCAGAAGGATTTACTGAGCTACCTAATTATCATTTGTGGCAAGACAAACCCTATGGATAGAGCTGGAGAAATCCTCTAACAAACAAAAATAGAGCCAGGTTGAGATTCCTGAGAAATGTGGCCCAGTCTGTCCAGTAACCCCACACTCACCTCCTTTGTTTCCAGTGCTGACCAAGGGAAAGGATCTCCTGGGCTGGGATATGGGCCCCATCACAGGCACAGACAACTGTTCCCAGGGCATCTCTCTGTGTTTATCCTGGGTGCAGCTCCAACCTCCTTCCCCTGTGTGTGTTCTGTGCAGTGCCTGGGCTGGTGGCATCAAGCACGAAGCAGAGGCACGAATGACACTGGGAGAGGAATCAGACATTGCACAGCTCCTCCCAGGAGACTGAACTGAATTTATCTGTCTGGTTCTCTTCATACACAGAGGCAACAGGTGGATGAGAGTTTCAGGAACACAAAAGCCGCACATAGCAAAACAAGAGATTAAAATGACAAGTCTTGCAAGAGCTCCCTTACCTTTATTTCCCCTTTTTAAAAGAGGCTGAAACATGAGGAGAGCTGTTTTTCTTCAAAACAGGAGGAAATGGTGTATGTAGAGGGCAGGTGATGTTTCTCCCCAGCATGTACCCACACCAGCCTCTGTTTATTATGTGCAACAGCAAAATTATTTCAGTGTAAAATTTTCAAAATTATTAATTTGAAGAAATATTAATACATGCTAGTTCTCACCTTCCCGTATGTATGTTAGAGCTGAACTGCAAATATTTATTTTGAAGTAATCTACATGTATATTCGAAGTGCCAACCATAACTACATCACTCAGACTTCTCAAACCTCTGGGGATTTTACTTCTCCTGTCCTGCAAAAGGCAGCTTGTGTGCTGAAGGCTTCCTCTGCTGCTGGGGCATTCCAAGCCATAAATTTTACATTCAGGTCATTAAATATATAGGAGGGATCTTGTTAAGGCTAAACCAGGGCGAGTCACTTCACACTACACAAACACAGTTTTCTCGCTCCGTTCTAACTTTCCAGATGCCTGACATCTGGAGACCAAGGAGGAGCAGGGCAGGACACGCAGGAATGCCCTGCTGCTCGGGATTCCTGAGCTCTGAAAGCCAGGAGGAAGAGGGCGCTGCTCTTCTTCCCATCAGGTTCTCTGTCAGTCCAGCAGGAACTGCTAAGGAATAACCGGGAGCCTGTTGCTCTGGAAAAGCAGGGGCTGGTGGGATGAGATGCTGGCTCTGAGCCGCACTCAGGAGACACAGGCTCCACCCTGGGTTCTGCAAAGAACAAGATCACAGGTAGGATCAAGCAATGGGGCTGGGATCTCCTGGCTCATCCTAGAGCCAAGGATCGCTGTAGTGGAATTGCTGCACTCAGTGTCTCTCCCTAGACCCTGCTCAGAGCACCTGGACAAATCAGAGCTTGACAATGAGCTGTAAAAGCAAGGGGTGGTACATAACCATCTGAACAGCAACCACTCCACAGGTAGAATTTTGCTAGGCTTGCTCCTGTTTGCTTCTTGAAATAGTTCCCATCCCAGCTATCCCTAACAAAGGGATTATGGGCTCCCCACATCAAGGGAGCTGCAGGATGCTGTCACTGTCATTAACCACTGGACCAATGCCACCTAACAAGAGACATGGAGAAACAGCCACTGCAGGAGCAGGAGCAGCACCCAGTTTTCTCCAGCTGAGACATGCCATTGTTTTCACCCATATTTTCCTTGTCCCGTTAGTAATTTTCTCTCCTTCTGCTCAAGGGACAAAGGCTGTGCACAGCACTCAGGAAAAAGCCCAGCCATGCTATCAGCCAGTGATTTCTGGGTACAAAGGAGTCCAGTCTTGGTCTAAATACTCCAATAGAACAACTCATTTCTATTCACCAACTCACTTAAGCACCTGCTTAAACGCTTTTGTGAATAGGAATTACAAAATTTGTGCTTGCGTTGTGAAAAGTCACTCCTCAGTACATAAAATATGAGTATGCACACAAAATCATGTGTGATAGGTATACATTTCCCTCGGATACTTGGGACATCTGTGTTTGCTTTTACATCTCTGAGGCTAATTAATCATAAGGCAGCTGGCGAAATTTTTCCTTGAGTCAACACCTTGATCATTAGTGGAGATACAGTGGGGATACATGGTGCCCACAATGACATCTGTGCCTAGCTGCAGTCACGGAAGTAATTCCCTAACCCAGTCCTAACTTGGCAGCAAGAAGTTTTAAATATTTATCCCCTGATTGTTGCAAACATAGAACACTGGGTTGTCATTTTCTCCCTTTTACTTTCTTCTCAAACCAAAAAATTATTCTTAGAAACAACTGGCACTACGAGCCCACAATGGACCAGGACAAGAACACATCATAATCATTTTCCACTGGCATCCTGTTAGCCAGGGTGCTTAGATCCAAGGTTTTCTTTTCCATAACCCCATGTCTTCATCAGTGTGAAATGCACACTGGTTCCAGGATAAAAGATGGAAGCTATGGACTGTGTGAGGCCACAGACTCAGTGCTCTGCCCTCTCCACACAATGACAGGACTGAATAGGTTCTGAAACCTGAGCTGGGGATGAGAGCAAACAAAGGCAGTCTAAGCAGGAGCAAGATCGGGAAAGTCTGGCAGCTTATACAGCGGAAAGAGTCATCTCCTGGGTTTGGGTAACAAGTTTAGGGCTGGCACAGGTGTCTGAGAGCTCCCTGCCACAGGGGGGAACTCTCTGTCCTGAAAGGAGTTATGCAAACTCTTTAAAAGCCCTCTGCTTTTTCTGGCTTTCTAGCCAAAGAACTTCCCTCTTGCCAAGTATAAATCTGCTGCAGAGGCATTTTTCATTCCAGATGCTTTGGAGTGGTAAAATTCCTAAATAGCAGTACCTGGGGAGAGGGAGGGGGAACTTCTCAAGCAAACTCTCTGGAATTTACCTCATGGAGAAGACAAATCTCAGAACAAAATTTAAAACTCAGAAAAAAAGGAAAAAAAAAATCACAGTGTCTCTGGAACAGGACGATTTCAGGTCGGCTCTGAAACAGAACTGCCTTTTGAAGGGTTCCCCTATGGCTTACCCAGTTTACCAGGTGACGGTGACAAAAATAACAAACTCCAGTGATGCAGTAAGCAAGTGAGCTGAACAAAATTGGAATTTCCCAGCTCTTTTGCAAAAGCCCCAAGAACAGGTGTTTGTTTCAACTCGTGCCAATGTGGGATTCACCAAGGAACAACATTCTTACTATACTTTTTAAAAGACTGACTGTGAACCTCTTCTGCTGCTACCAGTTAAAGGAGTATTCATAGAAGGATTTCCTTTGACAAATATTTCCACCTTCTTATGGAGCTTGGATCTAGGACAGCTTTGCACCTTTCCTTCAGAGGAGAAGAGAAGGGAGTAGCTTGTTTTGTATATAGAGTCTGAAATTGATCTGGTTTCACAACAGACCAATATTCTATGAGCTCAGGGATTGAATGCTGTAAGTTAAAGGTATACAAATTTTGGGACTTAAAACATCCAAATCCTAAATTCATCAAATGCATCAAAGTATCTTTATTTTGGAACTTTGAGATAAAGCAAAATCTGAGTGTAAGATATTTACAGTATCCATTTAAGACAAAAATATTATTTACATCAGCATTAGAGAGGAGGTCACCACAGTGTTAGTCAAACACAGGATCTCTCACCTCTGTGGAGCCCTTATGTTTATTTTATGAAGCCAAGGCTCCAGGACTCTCAAGCGCTGCAAGTATAAGTGAGCTCCCCTTGTACCCTTCCTGCCCCAGCCCATGCAGAGCTACTGCAGCTCCTGATGGGTAAGATTCAGCCAGAAATGTTACTGGATACTCAGGGCTAATATTTGCTCACGTATAGAATCGTCAGCAGGGCTTCAGTGTGGCTCTCCTAACACAGAGGTTGTGTTTGCCATGTTGTGATTTGGTTAAATGCCTCCACCTTCAAGTCTAGGCAACTGAAGGACACTTGAGCTCACACTATGCCCCAAAAGGAAGGCAGCTGCCCCAGGAGAGCAGGAACACGAGCACTGTGGGCAGGAATGATGAGGCACACAGCACTCTGAGGTGTTTGTGCCCTACCTTGGGTGTAATTTACTGCAGGATCATCTGTCCAGCCACTGAGTCAAGCTGTGATCAAGCTGAGCAACCAAACAATGCAGGAAATCAGTAGTTGACTGCACACACAATTTCATTTTTAAAGAGAAAGGTTCGAAGTCCATTATTGACATCTGTAAGAACTGAGTCACCAGAGTGATGGGGCCAGGCAGAGTGCCAGAATCACTCACTGTTCTCAGAAGTAAATAACAGCAACTGAAGTTACAGAGTCACGGCCCATTTCCTCCAGCTTCCTTTGAGGTTTATTCTGCCTGGAAATCAACAACTTTCAACCCACACATTTCCTCACCAGTAATTTGGAAGAGATGGGGGAATAGCCTTGATCAATGGTCAGAACTCAGTTCAGGAGAAGGTCTCCTTCCACTGCAACCTGAAGTGGCAGCAATACCTGGCCCAGCAGCACGGCTCCTTTTAGGTCCCATACTGCATTTTGTAAAAACAGAATAACTCAAAACACAAGGTCACTTACAAATCACCCCCTCCCCTTCCAAACGATTGATCAGAGGCAGAGGTGAGGCTCAAGAGCTGCCGAGGTATCGAAGCCCCCGTTTCAGCCGATTGTCTGGTTACGGGCTACTGCCGCAGGAGCCCCATCCAGACCCACCCGCTGTTTGCCAGCAGGGATTTTAGCAGGATCGGTCTTTGTTGGGGCCACATGCTGCCCTCTCGTGGGGAGCCCTGCGGATGGTACCCGGCTGCCTGGGCACGGACAGCGCGGAGCCCGGGGACAGCACCGCAGGGAGCTGCTCCACAGCCCCGGCACAGCAGCTTCAGGCAGACCAGCGCAGCCTCACTATCTCAGCCCAAACCCTCAAAAATCTCCTTATTTGAGCACTTCCACAATAGCCCAGGCAAGAACAGACCCTGAGAGGTGTCTGAGGGACGGATGGGGCTCTAGCATCTCACATGAAGCTGTGCCAGAGCACGTGTCCAGAGCATCCCTAAGCCAGACTGCCTTCTTCACCAGGTTTTACTTCTCCAGTCCTGCATGAGGAAACATATCCTGCTGGGATAGATAGGCCTTTTTTATCCACTCCAAGAGCACGTGGTCCCATTGGACTTGTGTCCTGCACTGAGCTGGGAGAGGCAATTGAGATGTGTTTATTCCAGCACTACTGCATCCCTCTCACACCACAGGCACTGGCTGCAGGGCGTTCTGGACAGCCCTGGGCAAGACAGCAATGCCTGCAGTGTTGAGCCTTCAGTTCCTAGAGCTAAGCTTCCTTCTCCCACTGAATGAAGTTGCTGTTCTCAGCATGGATGAGCCTTTTCAGGGTTTTATTTTTGTAAGTTTGCTGAGAGAATTAGCACCTACAGGAGCCAGGGCACAATAGTTGTGCTATGTAAGCCAGACAGGCCCCCTGAGCACTTTTCTGTCGGTCCTGTTTTTAATAACTGGTCTCAGCTTTTCCACACAGCCCCTCACACCAGCACTACATCAGTAACAGCAAACTGGGGGCCACCCAAAATCCATGAGCAGTGTTGTGTCACACACAAGCTTGTCCACTGGACAAAGAGATGCTGAATCCCAGTTTTCTGGAATGCTTTCTAAATGTCCCCTTTAAACCTCACAAAAATCACAGTCGCCTCTCTTGCCCTTAGCTGCTTTCTGTGGCTGGGTTTTACCCCAGGTAGCACCTCCAGAAGCCAGGTGAGCTGGCATTTTGCAACAGGTGACAGCTACCACTCTCACATTTGACTGAGGCACAGAGGATGAGGCTTCCTCTAGCCAGCCATAAACTTGTCCTGTACAGAAGTGTTTCATGGACATTTGTAGTGTGCATAACAGGCAAGACCTGAGCTAAGAACTCCTAAACACCAAATTGCATCTCAAGTGACCACTTCAGAGTATTTCAGCTTCCAATGTAACTTTTTCTCTCCTTTAAACTATGAACCCTTGATTTCCTGAACCCCAGAATAATCACAAAATGGAAATTTCATGGCATATGATTTGTAGGTCTACATTGCCTATTGAATAAACTTCCCAGTAGAAAAAAAAAGAGAGAGGGGGCTTTGGTTGCATCAGATCAAGTTTAGCAGCTAGACAGTGTGAGGGAGTTTCCTTTATGAATTCTGTATTTATAGACATCTCCAACAAGAAAAAATATTTCAAGGTCTTCTTTTCTGACCTGTTTTTTCCCACTGTGTACTAAACAGGCTTTGCTTCAAAGAATTTGAAAAACTTCCTCTCCAAGATGTGCTTAATCAGAGAAAAAGCTGCACTAACACACAAATTTAAACAGAGGAGGATATTTTTTTTCTTTCTAACACCTGAAGTGATTTAATAAGGTAGTTTAAAGAGCAGCATGAGAATGTGATACATAATTTGCACTGACTTGGAGAAAAACTAGATGAACTTACTGAGTGGAATGTGTCCCTTAAGTTCTCTAACTCCTGTTTTCCCCACTGGTGCTCTATTTGCATTGCTGCTCGTGGGTGTTCTCTACAGTCCCAGCAGAACATGTGTTGTGGAAAGCAGACTTCCACAAGAGAGAGTGCAAATCTGCCTATGAGCAAGAGAATTGTTCAAATAAAATGGGCAGCAGCAAAGAGGTGTCGGAGGATGGGTTTGTTCCAGGGATCCCCAGAAACAAACCTGAGTTTGGCTCAAGTTCTTTAAGTAGTACTTGTTTGTCCCCTCCAGCAGCAACCTTGCACAAGCAATTTGAGTGGAGCAGCATCCAAAGGAAGAGTGGAAGTGTGTTTACATTTTGGTTGTGACAGGTTTTGCAGTCCACATGCTGCATTTACAGGATGCCATCTGTAGAATGCATGATGAGAATGCCATCACATCTCATGCCATCACAGATGCATGAGAGAAAAAGCGTCCGCATTGAAGCTTATTGAATTCAGAAAGATTTGTGAACCACTATTCTTGCATTCTGTTACACAGGATTATCATAAGGCCATTGCTTCCTGCTTACCCACACCAGACCTCCTCTGATTCCTTGGATTTAAATAAGCTTCAAGTCTTCCTCTCCATATTCTGCTATTAATTATTTCTGTTATGCAAACACCCAAAGGTCCCAGTCAGAATTTCAGTTCCCACTGTTGTGGGAGTTACCAGGATAGCTCATATTGACATTCCCTGTCCCAGAGGGTATCTGAGCACTCGTGTCCATCACTGCAATTCAGCACTAGTAGCATTCACAGAATCAGGAAGAATATTTGAATAACACAGTTTTCTCCTGTGATCAGCCTGTAGTAACCATACCTTTCCAGGACCTCTATATTCCTGTATGTCGTTTACTCTGCTGTCTTTGCCACGTAAACCAGTGCCACCTTTCCACAGCAAACAGCTGAATTACACAGTTGTGTCTTCCAAAACCACACCAAATGAGCCTGGGTGGACACATTCAGTGAAATACAAACGAGTCCTTGTCACTGTGATCAAAGGAAGCTAAGGGTCAAACAGCCAGCTGAATAAATTAAGGAGAAGATATTTGGATTACTTTCATAAAAGTTTGATAGACTAAAGCTGATAATCTCAACATAATATTAAAAAAAAAAAACCAAAAAAACCAGAAAAACGGTATTAATTACTGTAGATTGAATTGTTTACAGTTTTCTATGACCTAATTCATAGAAATTTTATTTCTATGAATATTTTTAAATTCTAAGAAATTAAGCCAGTGAATTTAATGACACTGTGGTGGAATCTTAAAAGTATTCTGGGAACTTGTGTCTTAAAACAGGTTTTCACCTTGTTTTCCTTGGTTTGGGTTTTTTTAAATTATTTTTCATTTTAAATAAGGTGGTTTGGGGTTGGGGTTTTTTTGTGTGAGGGTTTTTTTGGTTTGTTTTGTTTTTTAGGAAAAATAATCAGATGAACCTACAAAGTAATAAAATACTTTGTAGTTACTTTAAGTTGTTTATCCTGTCTTCATGCAGCTGGTTACAACAGACCAATTGACTCCAGCTCATCATATAGGAGACATTTTTAGAATAATTTTTAGAATTAATACCAGGATAATTCTGGTATTTTACTTGCCAGAATTATGTGTACCTCATACATGAAGAATTGTATCTTTATGGGTATAGATGCAACCTAGCAATATACTACATGAAACAGAATGCTGTGGTAAGCAGATGTTCCCAGGATAAAGTGTATCTGATGTGCAATAACTTCTTAAACAACCATTAAATGTGTCCAAACTATTATGCAGCACAGCAAACTAAAAATATTACCCAAGAACTTCATGCAGCTAAATGTTCACTTATTTATTTCTCTTATCAAGAGTAACAGTCTGAAACATTTTACATTAATTTACAATCATCAAAAAGAGCCTTATGCTTATCTCATGTAGGTGACACTGAGTCATCCAGTTAGCACTAATTATTATTCCAAAAATTAAATCTTGTTTTATAAGGTTAAACGTCTTTTGAGTCATTCGTTGCCAAAACACAACATCAGTCTACAACCACACAGAAAGTAGAAATTGAAATTTCTACAGAGCCACTACCATCACTATGAAGATACAATGCCAAGTGTTTACAACATTCTGCAAGTTATCACTTCTCCCAGCATTCAAGGTAGCAAAAATTCCCTCTTCACTTTCTACTGCATACACAGGAATTACAGTAAAAGGGGAAATTTTGATCTGTAATGTTAGATCAAGGGTAACAGAAGTGCTTCTGAGTAATTTGCTATTTAGGAAGGAAAGGAACAGGGCTGTGGAACAATGAGGATTCTTCTCTGAGAAAGGGCAGGTTTTCTCCTCAGCCTCAGACCATGCACACTGCTCTCTCCCAGCAATGACAATGGCCTGTGCTCATGGGGCGAGAGCAGCAAAGCTGAGATCACTGTACAAACGCAGGCCATGGGTCTCAGGCAGCTCTGCAGAGCTGGCACAGCAGGACTAGGAGAGGAGGTGCAGTGTGATAAACCCAGAGCAGGGGTCAGTAACTCGTGCACAGAGCAAGACAGCCCAATTTCACCCACTAGAAACATTTGGGCGTTTCACAACTTTGGCTTTCTTGAACACTGCTTGAAACCAATCACTGATTTGTGTGTCCCTCTGCACCACAAAACAGAGCTGTTCAGATCTGCAGCCTCCCTGGGAGGGAACACAGCAAGAACTGGCCTGTTTTCCCTTGGCACTGAGCACACAGCCTGCAGCAAAGCCCCTCTGCTGGGCTTGGCCCAGAAGCTGGCACATCATGGCCCTCTCCCCTTAGTGCCCCACCGCCTGAGCAGGACTGCAGCACCTCGACCACTCCAGAGCGCTCCACTGCCGCACAGAGGTGGCTGGTGGCTTGCTGGGGCTCACTGACACACTGCATCTGGCATGGGAAGCCTCCAACAGTGCAGGGGTAGGGGCTGTGCAGCCAAAGGGAAACTGTCTGGAAATACCTTCCTGGGCTCTCTCCACAACAGCACACCTCACCACAGATGCAGCAAAGCCTCCCACCACCCTCCCTCCTGTCCTGGCATTCCTCAGCCATTCCCCTCCCCTGTGACACTGCTTTGTGCCTTCTGCCAGATAATCCTGTCCTGTCTCCCCAAAAGGCAGCAGGGACAGGATAAAGGCAGGATAAAGCGCAGCACATAAGGACCCATGTTCCCTCCCCTCTGCTCTGCCAATTCTCCCTGTGCCTTGCTCCTCTTGCTGCAGGCCTGTCAGCCCCATTCCTGGAATGGGCACTCACCACGCTGCCACAGCCATCCCCCAGCAGCTGCCCAGTGCAGCCAGCTGGGAGACACAGCTCTCCCTCCTGGCAGCAGCATAAAACTCTTCCCTGCTCTGCCCAGGCCATGGCAATTGCTCCACTGCAGCAGCAGCAGCAAGACAGACACGGCACCACACGGCCCCATCCTGAGAGGATCTGCTCCCCAGCTGTGGCCAAAGCCATTGTCCCTCCCCATCACACCATGGCCAAGATGCATCCTTGCCCCACACACATCACCATGGCACAGCAGCTCAGCAAGGCTGAGTCAGGAGCACCCATTTGATCCCAACAGTGCAGGGAGGAGATTCAGAGCCCAGCTCTTGATAAGGGTTTCCTCTGTCACACCGGGGACGTGGTATTATTCACATACAGCAGTTAAATACCACATGCCAATGCAAAGAAACCCAGGAGATCTGACTCCACACCATAGGAAAGGGAGCATTTGTCCTGGCTACCCTGTGAAATGTAAATACCTTTCTTAAGATGGCACAGAGAGGGAGTTTGGTGCCCACTGCACCCCTTGGCATGGCCAGTGACCAAAAGACAGAAGTCATTAAGTCCATTTCCAAGTGGATGGGATTGTGGTAATCTCCCTTCAAGGCAGAAGGTCCCCAAGGTACATCACTCTGAGACAATGGATTGTATGGCCACAGGACATGCAAGTATGGACAGAATAGCACTGAGGCAACATTTTGATCAACACAGTTCTCCCTACAGGCCCTCTCAGGAGAGCCTGGTCTCCAACAGGAAACACAGCCTGAGGAGAAGAACACAGAGTCTGGGAATCCTGAAGAACAATTTGCCAGAGACAACCTTTGTGGCGACAGGCTGGCTGAGTTGTTGTACCTCTCCTCTCCAGCCAGACAGGGACAGCAGCCCTTCTCTGCTCAATGAGGCCATTGCAAGGTGTTCAGAAAAGGTAGATAATATAACAACTGAGCCTCATACAAGAACCTTATCCAGCTTTAAACAGTGTTGTACCAAGAGCACCATCTATGCAAAGCCTGCACTTAAAATGGGGCTTCTGTGTTCACCTGCAGGTGCTCAGAGGACAGAATTTTATACAACTTGGAGATGCCTTTTGCTGCCCCAGGCCTCTGCACAGGGACAACAGTGGGATTTAGCAAAGAATCCAACCTGTTCTAACAGTTGCAGACAGCCCAAAATGGAAGTGTCTGGTGGGTCAGGGCCTGTTTTCCATTGCTGTGGTACCCCCAGTTTATTCTTACCACTCCATGTAAGCCAATAGGTCATTAGCATGGACTTGGTGTGAGCCAGACCCTGAACATTCAAGCTGACATTCAACCCTTTGCTTCATGCCACATATAGTTCTGAGGAAAACTGCACCTTGTCCATGTCTTGGCCTCACTGGCTTGAATTAAAACTGTGTCAACCTTAGCTCTGAATTTCCTGCGTAGCAAAAGTTGAGAGAGACATCAATCCTGTTCTCACTTTCAGCGAGATCAAACATGAACTCAGCTTTGTTGAGGTAATATGCACTAATGGCAGCCCAGGGTTCATCCCAAACCACACTACTTAGCCTGTCCTCATTAGCTTTTAGAGGTGCTGATGAAGCAACAGGACAGAGCTCTACAAACTTATGCTTGGCGCCATTCACTTACAGAAATCATGGGCAGTCTCCAATTCAGGGACCTGTGAAGTACCCTTTGGTACCCAAAAGGTATTATCTGGAAAGGAATCAAAATTCTGTTCACCAAAATATTTATATTAGCTGAGAAAGCCAAACTCTGCCAAGAACAGAGCTGGAGAGCTTCCCTGGAGTGTCTCTGCCAGTGTGTAAAACACAGAAAGCAGCCCCACCTACCACAGCCCCTCTGTGCATGCCCAGGGCTGGTTTAGCTTTTGAGGACAGTGCCAACTATTTGTAAGGCCTCAAAAATCTGGAAACTTTGGAGCGCAGCAGCCGAATGAAGGATCTTGGGAACATCTCTCTTGACTCCTGGGCTGTGTACTTGAAGTAGTTCTGTGGATGCGCCAACACGTCAAACAATGCTTTTATCAGCTTCTTGTCCTGGGCAAAGAGAAGCAGATTTTATTGTAATTCCACAGAGGAGTTAGGGTCAGTATTACAAGAGTTTAATGCCTGTCTAACCCATAAAAGATTATGGGCATTTTACTTTTCAGGTGTTTCAGGGGCTTAGAAATGGAGCAAGGCTGACAATCAGGCCCCTGGGAAGTCACTGGCGTTCCACATTAGCAGCACCAGAATTTCTTCCCTCCTCATACATCCAGCAACACCAAACAAACCATAAAAGGAACACACACTTGAGCTGATATCCAGCAAAATAAAGGCATGCACTCAACTTGCGTGTGGAAGTCCCCCAAACAAGGTCAGAGAAATCCACAAAAAGATTTGTTTTGCTCAGGGAGGAAAAGCCTTTGCTAATCCACAGGCTACAGGGAGCAGCACCAAGTGAATAAACTAATTTCCCTAGTAGGTCTGATCCACCTTCAATCCCCCTGTGCAAAGGGTCCCATATGCACTGCTCTGCACAATCAGGATCTGCTGATTCACCCCCTTTCCCTGAAGCAGCACAAGTCTAAGTGCACCAAGGAACAGACCTGATGCAGGGCAGGAAGCAAACTCACACCAAATAACATAATTTCCAATCAAAACCAACATGCTTAGTGGAAGGAATGTACCTTAAGTATTTCTTGATGATTTTCAGATGCATAAAGTCTGCCATCCCGAACAATGTCTTCTATGAGTTCTTGGTAATCCTCTGTGGGGAATGCACAAGAGAGTAACTTGCAGGTTCACTTCACTTGCATACTCAATACCTCCCTCAGCTACCCTTGGAAGCCCTGCCCTCAGAAGAACCAGTGGTACTTTGTCCACATATTAGCAGCCAGAAAATACTCCAAACATTTTTGTGTTTACTACGAGAGCAGTGTACTCTGCTGAGCAGCTCAGCATCAATCTGCCAGAAGGAAATCATAAAGCACCCAAAACTGGAGTGCATACTGTAACCAAGTAACCTGCTTCAAGCCAGCTGAACTGCAGGAACCCATCTGCACACCCACAACCTGTTATTGACTTCTTTCTACAGGAAGAAGGGGAAAAAAATTATGTAAGAGGATGTCTTCTTAAAAGCAAACCCCTGGTCAATCATAACCTGAAATTCTTCAAAAGGAGAGGTCTCCACTGAAAAATTATTTATCCACCACTGGTGAAACTCTGCAGATCACAGCAGGGATGACTCCCTCACAATTAATCCAGTGTGAACAGAACTTCACTTATGCTGAACTGGAAATTCTCAGCTCCAGTTTCACACCTCGTGATTCTGACAAGGATGAGGTGAAAATCTTTCCCCTCAAGCTTCTTTTCAAGATAGGTATTTTTCTCTCTGGTTCTAGGTCACAAATGATAGCACCAACACAATAAATCACAGGTACTTGGGCTCTGCCTAATTCCTAACTGGGACCACCTGAAGCAACTGGAAAGGCACAGAAGTGCATAAAAATTAGATTTTTAGCTCTGAGCTCTGCAATTTGCAGGCCAGAGCCCAGAACTCCAGTTCTTTGTTTAGGTCTGTGGAAGACTGGAAGCACGGTGGCACTTAAAAGGCTGCAGTGCACTGCAGAATTCCTTAAATTGGGTTTAAATGAAACAGCTACTGGAAGCAGCTCCTAGTGGCACCGCTGGGAGCGCTGGGCTGCCCTGCTGCTCAGGGAGGGGAGCTCTGCACTGCTGCGGCTGCACTAGCCCGCATCAGCCCAGCTGCTCTCACCCGCTTACCGTCATAGGTTACATAAGGAACTTGGAATCCTTTGGCACTGTTCCCTTCATTCGACTTGAACTGGATCCACAGCTTCTTAGACCTGGAAGTGAAAGCTATGGGGCGCTCGTAGGTCTGGCAGGTCTCATATGTGGTCACCGAGTTGGAAGAAGCTTTCAAAGAAAACACACGATAGGCAGTTGGGTGACAACGCTTCATACTAATGAGCTGTTAGAAAATAGGTTGAACTACCATCACAAAAATGCTTGTTGGTGTTAAGAAAACTCCTCAAAATGTGGCAGGCCATCAGTGGATGGCAGGCCATGAACAAGGGACTTCTTGGTGAGGGAATATTTTCCTTTTTCCTAAAAAAAACAGTCTGCTGTTTGAAGGACGTGCCTATACCAGAAGCTGAGGCTGTTTATCCACACATCAGGCTCTTGTAAGGATTAGCAAGCATTTCCTCTTTCCTAACCCAGGCTAGAACTGCTTAGCATAAATGCATGAACCACCTACCCCTTCTTAACACATGACACATCATAGCCTTGCACCCTTGTTTCACCAAAAACTATGGAGCAGCATTGATGAATAGGACTTCTCCATTTGACACTTAAGGACATTTCTGCTCTTAGGTAGAGACCAGGCTACATTCAGTTTCTGCAAGCAGCAATGCCTGTGAGAGCCCTGTGCTGCCCACTGAGATATGCCTCAGTGAATATTTCAGACTCACAGCTTTTTCTCATCACCAGGTAGTCTCCACACTCATCTTCTATGGGCAGGAATATTTCTGGAACCACAATCAGGATGCGGCGCTTCGGTGGTGGGTTGATATTCCAAGTGCACTCCGTGTTTGCAGGGTAGTCCCCAGGATAGTTGGGTGATTCAATATATCCAGTGTAATCTCCCAGTTCCCCTCCACACTGCCTGTCTGGAAAAGGAACACAGTATGCAGGACAAGGCAAAGAGAGGTGACCCTAGAGCTCTCCTGCAGCCACTGTCAGCTGCGCGGGTGACAGACACTCTTTTTCCTTTTTGCATCTGCTGCAGGTACAGTTCTCTTTGCCAGCCTCTCACATTTCTGTGTAGGTGTGTTTACATACATCTGTGTGTATATAGGGACTCCAGAGGTGGTTGTGAGCAGTCACATCTCTGCTCTCCATTCTCCCTCTTTAATTTACCCTCAGCTTCCCACACCACAGCTACCATAAGTCCAGAACAGTGGCTCCCTTTGTAATTGCCTCTTTCAAAGGTTGTTATTAAGAAGAAATGGTTACTACAGCTATTAAGTTGTGTGAGCCAGCTTCCATTCCTCTTAATAGGAGGGAAAAAATCAGGGTGCTGAGAACACAAACTCTGCTATATCAAGGGAGAAAACACTTAATAGCAAAACCCCGAGCAACCCAGCACCAACCAGCAAAACACAGTCATCCCTTACCTTGACAAGGATGATGGAAGCAGTCTGCAGAAACAGTCTCTCACAGACCTCAGTGAGCCATGTGGGGTGAGATGCAGGCAGGCAGCAAAAGAGGAGCAACACCTCTGCCTTCTCTCCAGCTCCCTGGAGCAAAGCTAAGTTTTGCCCTTAGGGCCACTCCAAACATTAACGGCCCAGTCTTTTTATTTGTAAGAGAGCATCAAAGCCATCTTGCTGTACTTACTTTTGCACTGTGTTATGTTTGTTGACCCATCGAAATCAGTAGTGGTGTTTCCAGGGCAGGAAATGCAGTAATTTTGTCCAAACTCAGGCTGGTATGTCCCAATTGCGCAGCGAATACATCGGTGAGTTGTGGTGTTGTAAAAATGGCCAGGAGAACACTGAACTGGACAGTAATTAAATATGCATCATGGTTAAAAAAGAGACAGTAGCATACTAGAATATGCTTTTATACATTTGTATAAGACCTAGTGTAATCTCAGAAACTGAGTAATTAAGCAAATTTTAGTTCATCAGGTCATCTTGCGCAGGTTCAAAATTCCCAAATGCAGCACTACAGAGTGGTTGTATGTGAAAGCAGCAATAAAACCATATTAATAAACTATGAGGGTAACAAAACAATTTCAGTTTATCAAGTCATTTTGTACAAGTTGAAAAGATCTATCAAATGTAGTATTCTGTGCTGCACAGTCCCTTTTTTTTTCTATTCCTTTTAAGCTCTGCTTACTCCCAAATAATTCTTGCTGAGTTTTGGAAGCTAGCTCAGCCAGGAGTCCTTCCCTACATGCTGCCCCAATCCAAATGCTTCAGATAAGCTCCAAATAGTTCTTGCATCTGTGATTCCATGTCTCATGTGGCCTCTTCCACGTGCAAATTCCTGAGCTCTTCATTCCAGTTAATAGAAAGAATCCCTTTAATCTCCACTCCAATTTGAAAACTGAACCTCATTTGTAGACTTGGTTTTGTTTATGTTAAATAAAACTGAAATCAGTTCCTCTTATCTTGATCCAGAGTTTTAACATCGTTTTTTAGTACTTCGGTTTTGCAAAATTAAGTATGAAAAAACAGTATTTGTGGATTCAGCAATCCTACACTGAAGGAAACTATTAGATATCACACTACTACCATTAATATTAATTCTTCAATGATACTGCAAAATTCTTATAATATGCTGCAATTCTCAATAGTAAACATATCTTAACTGAAACTAGAAAGAACTCTTAATCCAAACCACTACCAAATGTTTGCATCAGGACCTTATTTCTATCCCTTATTTCTGCACTGCAGCAGTAGGATTTTCTGTTAAGACTTTGTCCTCTAGTGATTTCTATTAAGTAATTTCCTTTTACCCATGCTTTTGGTAATCAGTCTTAGAAAGAATTGAGGCTTCACTGAATTTCCTTGCAGCCAGGCCAGGCCAACCAGCTATGAGACTCCTGGAAGGACTGACCCTCAGAAGGAGAAAGAACCTTCTCTGAATGCCCCACTTGAGCAGCAGCACTTATTTTTGCCTTGGATTAATGCAGTTCATCAGGTACATCTTGGCCTTACCTTTGGTCTCACAGTCCTGAAACAAGGATGCCCCGCTATGCCTTGTTGTTAGACCTCCTCCACAGGGAAAGCAGGATACTCTCCCAGCTTCAGGCTGATATGTTCCAAGGGGACATGGCAGACAGGGCTTGAAGCCATCAGGAGAATATTCCCCTGGGGAGCACTGATCTAGAGGAGGAAGAGCACACATCATAGATGAAGGTGTGTTGGTGAGCCTGCGCAGGACCTGAAACCCCATGGTGAAACTGCTCTCCTTTACTGGAGCAGCTGCAACCAGGGGTCCAGAACTGAATGCTGGCAACAGCTAGAGCTTAAAACCTCCCATGTGCACTGTAAACAGACACTGATAACCTTCGGTGCTAGTGAGCTCTTCTGGGGGCTGGAATGGATTTCACACTTCATTGCAAGGCCACCCTGGACCCTCAGCCTGTCCAATGCTCTCTGCTCATCTGTACAGTGCAATTATGTAGTGATTATCTCCTCCTTCTAGCTAGAGAGCTCTTGAACTCCTCCCAAATGAAATAATTCAGTAGTGAACCTAAAATGCCAAAAATGTACTTCCAGATTTCTGTGAGTGCTTTAATCTTAATATTATTGAATATTCATATTTCATAACTATTAGCATTACTGGATTGTGTGAAAACCTCAAGTGCAACAAGTAATTGTGCAAATTCAGTAAACTAAACATTATGCCTCAAAGGCTTTTAAAGCAGAAATATTCTGGCCATTCCTCTGATGCCGGATCTTGGATAATGATTACCTGTGCACTGGCCTGCTGTGTTCTGTATGGTGCATAGACAGCACTAACTCAATCTGACTCATTTTACTTAAACACGCACCTCAATATTATCTAGCAAGCCCAGCAATATTCATGAGTATCTTTGAAAAGTTCTGGTTTTCAAACTTTTCACAAAAGAACTGGCTTCAGTGCCGGTATTTAATAATTACCCTGCTCTGGAAAGGCACAAAACACTGTTGCAGTTGTTCAGCTGTGCTGAAAAATTCTGTCCTTTTAAGACCTGTTACAATAATAAACTGTTAGTTTTAGTTTATAGCTCCAATAAATCACTCAGTGAATAGCTGTTTTGTTAGGAAGTTAAATTGGCCTTGGCTTCATTTCAGGATATGTGACTAACAACAAGCAGGGCATTAACTACCGGTCATGATCAATGATGAAGAGTTTTGTTTATGGCTGATACACTGAGAGGAATAGGTGAGTGTTCCTCCTTAGCTTAAAAATAAAATGCAGCAGGTTAAGCCATGCTCTGTAGCTTATCAATGAAAGCTTGTGAGGAAGTCCTAGCTCCTGGTTCTAACTTTTTCCACCACACATCACTTCTGCCCTCATAAGGACACACATTCATTTGCTCCCACACTTTTCAAGCCTTTCTCCATTTTATAAACATTCCTACAGAACACTCATCTCTGTACACTTTGTGCACTTCCACAAACATGAATGAATTCAGGCTTTCATTGCAGCATTCCTAATAAGGTAAGGAAAGAGCACTATTTACAATTCCACGACAAGGAAAGACAATTCAGGGTTAGGAAAGGTGATTCTGAGAAGTGGCTACTGACTTTAGAACCCTAGGAGAAATGGAAAGACCTGAGTACATCTCCTTCCCTCATAATACTCCATGGCTCTATGGGAACTCAATGCTCTGAGTGGCCTTGCTAGGAAATAGCTGCTCTCTGCTCTCTCCCCTCAGCCTGCCTTTTTCCATTCATTTTAATCACATGTCAAATTTGGGGTGGTTTGGGCTTTTGGTTTTTTTACATTTGGGAGAAGGGGTGTCTCTGTTCTGCATTTTGAACAGAAACGCTGACCATACAAATTCAATCTTAAAACTGTACTTCAGTTTTCCTAAACTTGCTCAAAGTCCAGCAGAACAGCAGGACATCTATCAGAGTTCAAAGGAAACCTGCCCTGGGCAGGAATCAAACCCACAACTTATGTGGAAATGTTGATGTGAGAACTTATCCCATCAGATCTCTCTTGACAGCTTTACCATCTGCATCTTACTTGCCTTGAAACCACATGTTGTGAAAATTGTGGAGCTCCCTGTGGAATACAACTTGAGTTAATCTAAATCTTCCCAGATTATTTAGCAAAGTGCCTAATATTTGAAAATTTGAATTGAGAAAGTAAACTTATAAAAACCTCCTCAAATATCACTGAGATCCTAAATCTGGGCCAAAGGAAAATTTTTCCATTAAATCTGAACCATTTGAGTCAAGTGTTTCCTTTTGATTTTCCTAAGAGGTGGCAACAACAGAAAGAAAAAAGGTTGACTAGCTACCACCACTGCACCACCGTAACAGGGTGTTCAAAACCAGCTGAAAAAAGCTCTGACTTCTGAGACACACCAAGCACTTCAGGCTTTAATTGATCCTATGTGCATTTGAGAAAAGAGTACAAGATCAGCACACCCACATACAGATCTTACCATTTACAGTCTAAGAAATACTCAATATTCAATGCAAATATTAGAATTACTCCATGCCATGTCCAAGTTTTAATGCCTCAAGCTCATGATATATTCATGTGACTACATCAAACCAAGCTTTTCAGAGTGGTACAAGTGTCCAGATAATTCAATCCACAAACACGTTCCCTGTAAGTTGCTCCCAGTTCCTCCTCATCGTCCACCTAGAAGTGTTTCAAACACAGGCCTCTCATCCAGCCCCACTGGAGCACAGAGCTGGGGTAATGAGGAAAACTTGTTTAGAAGCTCACAGCATTCACAGGGGCCCAATTTAGCATAACAAACAGTGTTGGATTCAATTACAGTAACATTAATAATAGGGACGTTATTCCAACACAGAAATCATCCCACAGAACTCCATAGGACTGTGCATAAAATTAGGATGATCCTTCTCTTAAGAAAAGCCCAACAAAATTAACAAAAACCAAAAATCCACAAGAAACACCTCTAAGAAGTTCAACTTTTCCAGATATTTGCTTAAATAAAACAAATACAGAAGTTTATGAGCTTCATTTTTGCAAAACTAGAAACTGCATGCTCCCTCCTGACATGTGGGAAATACCCAGTCAAAACCAGATATGAAGATTTGCAAATAATGACATTAAATCACAATTCCACGGGCTGGCTTTGCTCTTTTTTTCAGAAACTTGATTGTTTTTCTCCAAATGAACAAAAGAACCAATTGCCTCTAGTAGACTTCATTTCTGCAGCCACTGCCTTTGTTTATCTTCAATACCCATTAAAAACCTGGTCTTGAGTCTCATGCAGATGTTTTAAAGGAAAAAAAAAAAGTGAAAGCTTTTCTGATGCAAAAAGAAGAAGAAAAGGGGGGTGGGGGGGAAAGAGAGGGGCCCACAGGGAACCAGGATTAACAGTTACAAAGACATTTAAAGGCTCTTCCCATCTTTTCAACACATTAGCCTTTGAGCATTTGCTCTTATAGACAAATGCTGTAGTATCTCAGGGGCTGAGAAGATGAACCTCATAAAGGAGGTCATGATCCACCAATTCACCATTTTCTTAAGAATGATGCCTTGACTTTATAAGGAAAATCACCAACAAGTGATGCAAATTGATTCTGAAGCGGCATCCTTTAAGTTATTGTGTCTTAGTGGGTCACACATTTAGGTCACATGAGATGGTTACGCATTCTAAGGATTTATCTTGAATCTATGATTGCCAGGGCTAGCAGGTTAGCAGGAAAAACAGCACCCTTTCCCCCCATTTGATAATTCATTTCTTCTTCTTGGATTTTCATAAAACTGTAAAAAAAACCAACAACCATTGTGTAAGAACTATTAATTATAACAACTGCAAGGGCAGGCAGCTCTTTGCTTTTCCTTTTAGATCTCGTCATACTTTCCTAATGCCTGTATCATACCACATGCAAACTTTTGAGATGTGGTTACTCATTTTGGATGAAATGTTTATATGGTATTTGCACCCTCTCAGCTAAGGAGACAAAACTGGTGAATGCTGAGCAATGAAATGCGCTGACACCTCCCACACAAGATGAAGCTGCTCATCATTTACATCAGAGCAGTGCCTGTGCTGCTCATGCCTGCTGTTCTCTGAAGTTACAGCTCTTTGGGTGAATCCACTTGCAACTACTGTGGAGCAAAGAAATGCCCTCATGTCCTTTTTTTGCATCCATTTCAGGAAATGGTAATTCTCGTTGCCTCCTTCCTCCTCTGAAAGTATTGGTGTGTCCAACACCAAAAAAAATATCAAATGGAACAGGCAAGGTGTGCTTTTGACTCCGTGGGATGTCATCAAGATATGACAGTTTTAATCAATGGAAAAGCAGCTAAATTGCTTGTTGCTTGGACTTATTTTATTTCAATATGGAGGTTTCTGGTAAATCAGTTTCTGGAAAGGAATTGGTAGTATTTAAATGGTTGGTCTTTGGCTGTTAAATCTCTCTGAATTCAAGCTCATACTGGAGAAAGAACACTTGTAGCCAGACTAGTGAGTGAAACTGCATTCTCCTCAAGACAAATCTCCTCTCAAGGAAGCATGTAGCATTTCCAGCATCCTCAGAGGGTTCATATGCAGCCTTGACACACTGACATTCCAAAATGTATGTTTGTTACCTTAAGATCTACTTCAATGCAGGAAGATCATACTTCTGTTAAGAGAATCCAGTTCTCTGGGAAGGTTGATGAAAGTTCCCTTTTTGCTTTGCATGCATTTCATGTGACATCCATTATTATGGACCTATCACTGGCTGCTCCTTGGAAGCCATACACAGGACTTCATGGAATTAACCAACATGAGCCAATGCTGAATGAGCTTATCATTGATACACAGCTCACACATAACAAGGCAGAAAAATGCAACACTTGAACCTCTAAAGCACCAGGAAATCCCAAACAGAACTGTACATCAAACAGCAAACTTTAAATAAACTACACTATCCCATGGAATCAGCAGTGAATTCCCTTTTACCACCAACAGCTCTTTAAAGAACTGCAGACACACACGTGCAATCATCCAGCATATTAAGAATTATAAAATACCCTGGAAACCACATCTAATTTGTTCTTGGTGCCTTTCTAAAGCTTTTCTTCTGTGCTGTGCCCCACTCAAGACAGTGGGAGTTAAGACAGGAAAGTCAGGGATAGAACTACCTCACCAGAAGTGTGAAACCAAATGAAATTTAGCTTGCTGCTGCGACTGCAGACCAGTTACCCAGCACAAAAGCTGTCAGAGCAGGAGCTGAGCTTTCCCTCTGACACTGCTCAAACATAAATAACATTTCAGACAGTGCTTGCCAGGAGAATTCTACCACAGGAAGAGGACCAGCACAAGACTCACTGAATAAATGAAACTGTATCTAACCTAGCCATATTCCAAGTATCTGAAAACAATAAACTAAAACCTGCATTTCACTCAGTAACTGCATCAAAGACAACATGTAAGTCCCTTTGATTTACTTTGTTCCTTCACTGCTTCCTACTCCTCTGGCCAGACTGAGCAAAGTCCCTTTGCTGTCCAGAGACCACTTCTACCACCTGCACCAAATCCATCTGCTGAGCAGTATCTCTTGCTGTGGAGTCACTTTCTCCCTAGAACCACTAGCATATCTAGGTAAGCTGAGCCCCAATCCTGTCCAGAATTTCCCAAGCAGCTCTGCAAAACAATCAGATCAAAACAAAGGAAAAAACCCAAAACACTCTCTCCCACTCATCCCTGAGCTAGCTTCTTGCCTTTTTTCTCACTGTTCCCACTCCATTCTCTTCTCCCCAGTCTATTTCTTAGCTCCATCTGACTGGCAGTCCAAGCAGCAGCACCAGCCCCCCAGTCTTACCTTAACCATTCACCCTGGGACAATCAGCTTTTTCTAAGGAAATGAGCCGTACGTAACAACGCTGCCTCTGTGTGTACTTTTATGTCCTCTCAGCAGCTCGTGAGCTGTCTGCCCAGCTCCCAGCAGCCTGACAAGTGATGCAGAGAGCTTTCAAAGATACTGATTTTCTGTGCATTTAATGTAAATAAGCAGGGAACAAGTACAAGGAGAGAGACCTTCTTAACACCCCTGCAAGTGAAAGACTGCGGTGCAAGTTCCACCGCCTGTTTGATCACAGCAAATCTGCACAAGGATATGGTCTGAATAACTCAGCTGAAGAAAGGAAGGTTCATTTACTGGTTGCACCTTGGTGGGCATGAGCAAATCAAACCATAAGGCATGAGACACACAGGGTCATTCCACTGCTCACAGCAGCACCTGTCAGGATGTCCAGAATAAACTGTGGCACTAATTCAACAACAGAAGAGGCCTGACTTCTACAAATTGTTCTTCAAAACCTTTGTCTTCATATGCTCAGTGACTCTGTTTTAACCATGGACAGGTTGTTTATGATCACCACACCAGAGAGTTTTCCAGGCAGGCATTCTCCCAAAAGCCCCCTTCCTCTCTTGAACTAGCACAGAAATGCCAGGTATGCTTTTCATTTGTGCTGCGACATTAAACAGGTTCTGCAGCTACATTAAAAAAAATTGTGTTTCTTCACTGTTCCAGTTTCTAATTGTAATTCAAATTGCCTTCTCCACCTGCAACATTTTTAGCTTACTCATTGCTGTTTTTTTCCAGATGAAATCACAAACATCTTCAGAGTCATACTGTGCTGTGTACAACTGGACTGAGACATATTTTTTCAAAGCCTTCCTCTAGCATCCAAAAAAAAAGCTTGAACACATCCTTGTAAACTCATCTTGGTGAACTTTCCAAAGTTTTTCAGACTTATTGCAATGTTCCAAGAAAAAAAAAAAGAAACCTTAGAGCTTTTTCCGATATTTCCTAAGTAATTCCCTGCTTGCTCGCACAGATGTTTTAAACAATTTTTCTGTTCTACAAATCCAAGTTTTTCTAGAGTTAGCAAAACTGGATTGGAAAATCTGTTCTTAGGCCAAATGCTGCTGCTGGAAGACATACTAATTCAATGTGACAGGCATTTTAAGGGCTCGCTGATTCACAATCCACCTACACGCTGCCTACCCCATGCAGCCTGAATTAGCCGTCATGGTTGTTAGGCCCCTGTTAAGATGTAACATCTGACCCCTCTCCTTAACTTTTGTGCTTTGGAAGCATTTACTATGGACTGCATTATGGTGGTGCCCTCCAGTGCCATGATAATTAAGACTTTTCTCAGTGCTGGCCTATAAACCCCCTGCTCTCCATGAATTTATAACTCTGTCGTGAAGATTCTCTGGGACTCTGAGCTTAAGTCAGCGAAGTGGATGTGACTGTATCGAATTCTGAGCAGCCTTTCCTTGGGACAAGGGAGAAGTGAGATGTGCACAAGCTCAGGAACACAGCATTACACTGAATATTAAATGTAGTCTTAAAAGCAACACTGGTGAAGTCAAGGCCATTGTGCTTGATGTTATTCCCGGGACTTCCACCTCTGAGCTCGCCAGGCCTGAGCAAAGCAGCGAAACACACAAGATGCTTCATTCCCAATCCCCACCTAACTCACCACATCTGCTCCCTGGATGCACCTGTCCCACACCACAGGACTGCTGTGGCTCCGATGGCTTGAGAGCCTTCCTGGCCACCTCGTGGTCCATGCCAGAGACGCGGATGCGGAACTGGTCCCTGCTGACCGTCTTCCGTAAGGTTCGGATGGTTTTACGGAACCTCTTTTCCGTCTTCTTCCGGGCACAGCGCACGTCACACGTGTCTGAAAAGCATCAGGGGTGAAAGCTGCTGTAAGTGACCATGCACAAAACCCCACCCAGTTCAAAACACCAACCAACTCAAATCACTGAGAAAGCGATGTCTGGGAACAAGTCTGGAATCTGTAAGGACAAATACACAGGGCAGCTCTTTGAAGCTATCCCCATCCCTCACTCTTTCTGAAGCAGTAACATTAATTTTCAAAACAGGAGATACTTTTTATCATCATTGTGCATGCAGGCAGAAGGGAAAAATACAGAAATTAAGAAGCAAACGGCAAGAAGCTTCAAACCGCACCTGGAATTATTTTCCAACCAACCTGTCACCTCCTTCCGGCTTGTTTCAAGCTCAAAGTCTGCAGTGATAAAAATCTCTCTAGTCGCTGTCAGTCTACTGAGGGCTCCATGAGCTTTCTTGCCAGAGCTGCACGTTAGGTTTACATAGTGGAAGCTCTCCATTACTGAATTTTGTCTCTCTGTGTGAACAAAATTAAAGGAAGCAAAAGCTAGGCCAGCTCTGTTGTTGAACATTCACCGGTGCTCAGCACAGGTGTCATCATGAAGATTTAAAGAGGAGCAAACAATCACCTCCATGTGCCGGTAAACAAACAGTTTGGCCAGTCTCTCAGCTGGTGCACAGAATCATGACCATATTCATGGTTTCAATGAGGAAATAAGGTTTAGTTAAAGGAAACACCCAGAATAAGCTCTGGTTCTGGACTACATAACTTGACACTGAGCGTTCAGCGCAGTTTCTCGCTGTTACTCTGCTAAGGACAAACAATCAGACACACTGATCCATCACATTGTTTAATGAATCCTTCCCCCAATTTTTTTCTTTTTTTTAAAGTACTCCTCCTCATTTTCTGCTGACTTTGTAAATTCCCAGGCTATACTTTCTGCTTTGGAACAGATGGAAGAGCTGACCTCACTGCATCCATCTGGGGCTGCTGAAGTGTGAAAGGAAGACAAGAGAAAAGAGGAATAACCCTTGGACAATAGAGTCAGCATAAAAGGTCAGGAGATTCTTCAGTGAGGCATCAGACAGTAGGCAGCAGGTGAGAAAGGAAAGAACACAAAGATAAAAAGAGGAAGAAAAGGAAGAAATCAAAAGAACAAAGAGAATGGTTGATTTTAATGAGAATTTATTAGCAGTGTTACCAAAAAAAAGGATAAGGGCTTTCCTAGCAAGACTGTAAGGATGCCACAAGGAGATTCTGGGATCTGAAATAACCATTGCAAGAATCATGGCCAGGCAGGAGCATGATGCATGAAGTCAGTGAAGAACAGAAAGCCTACAGTCCTCTATGCTTTGCTTATGGTGTACTTCATATCTGAAAAGCAGTTAACCCCTGAGCTATGGCTCTAACCTGCTTACCTGCATTTTTATATCCATACCTGGTATCATCTGCTCCAGACCTTCTTGAAACATCTCAGTCTTTTTCAAACTACATTTTCCTTCATTTAATTTAAAGGTTACGCTTATCTTGATGGCTGAAGCATCTTCAGGAAGAAACAACGACTCATTATTTTTAAAAAAAGGAGTAGGAAATTAAGATAACCCTAATGTCACATCATAATGATGACAACAAAAAATGTGCTGATATGAAGTGATCATCACAGAAAACCTAATGAGATGCCAGAACCCTCTTGCTGTGAAGCTGGTTCACAACTGGAATTAGAATGAAGAGTAGTGCATTTTATTAGAAAAAAGAAAATGAGAGAAAGGGGAGCAAGACCAGATCTACTACTGGGTGAAACAAATAAGGGTGAGCTGAAATCAAAGGAGATACTCCACATCATTTCAGAAAGTAGTTTATGTCTATGGCTGTAAATGCTTTCTAAACTTTACTGTCCAACAGCTCAACCTAAACACGTTGTATGTTGTCAATACTGTCTGGAAGACTAAAAGGAGTCTAGCTGTTTATTTCACTACTGATCTTTTTCTTTATTTTTAAGTCTCAGTTTGAATGATGCTGATGAAGCCACATAAGGGGAATTTTCTGCGGCAATCATGAACTACAATCATGAGGAAGAAAAAAAGAGACAGATTATAATGAAGAAGGAAAGTAGAAAGTCAACAGAAATACCTTTGTTTCACAATTATCAATGAAAATAAATCAAAGTATGTAACAGTAAATGTGGTGATTACCCAGCCAGCTGGAAGCATTTGCATTTTGCTGTTTTTTCTTAAGCTGAGAGGACCTGCCACAGGTGAGGGTGTAGGCATCCTGTGCTCCTAACAGACAGACAGACAGTACAGACACAGGCACAGTGCACACACTGAGGACTCATGTAGCATGAAACACATTTTAAATTGATTGGTATCATCATCCAGTGTTGTTCATGAAATACTCCACATTAGAACTTGTCTCTTCCTAAGCCTTTTAAAGGATTCAGGAAGAGAAACAGCATCTGTCCCATAGGCGCCGGCTGAGTGCGCATGCCGTGTCCTGTGGGATGGAGGGGCTGTGTGGGCAAAATCTCAGACCCCACGCAGGGCTGGAATGCCTTTGCCCCATTCACCAGTGCCTCTCAGGGCCAATTAAGGAATGGCCCAGGGAGCACAGAGAATTCTTCCCTGTCCTCCCCAGCTTCAAAAAGAGACTTGTCGTGAGAAGGGAATCTGAGGGTAGAGTGGTTATAAAAGACAAGGAAAGAGGGGCTTTCCTGGACACTGTCAGGGATACAACCCTTTATTATCTGCAGTGAAAGAGGAAAGATCTGTTTATTGACTACTTCTAGGGGCTTCCATGAGAGTTAGGAGATTGGCCACTCTTACACTCTGTCCAGGATCACATGCTCAATTTCGTTAGCTTTGACTTACCAGAGAATACCTGGACATCCGGAGAGCAGCTCAAAAAGCATCTATCACTCCCACCACTCTTAATGCAGTGCAGCAATACCTTGGGTGACACATTATCAGACAAGGCACCTTTTGTCTCTAAATAAGATAAAACAAACACTCACAGAATTAAAACATCTCCCTTCACCCTACTGATAAATCAGCGTGCAGCTGCTTTTATAGCCGGTACCTGAGAGCACCCATGCAATTAATATGCTGTTTAGACAGAAAATTAAGGCAAAATAAAATCTCTGGAAGGTCACACCACAGAAGTAATTTCCTTTGTCATGAGCAAAACCTTCTCATGCAGAGGAACAAAAGGAAATAGAAGAATGAGCTAGATAAAAGCACAGGAAAGAAAGCATCAAAATCCCTCAAAGTATCTCCTGTTTTTGGGGTTGGTTTTCTGTTTGTTTTTATGAGTTTCAACATCACTACCATCATGCCTTGCTAAAAATTAAAGCAGAATACTGGGAACAATGACTCACACCACTTAACTGGACAGACCATCAAATTTGACTGTAACCATATGGCCCGTTAGACACATCAGGAGTAGAAATGTATTGACTAGACACCTTACCAACACAGTCCTTTTTGTTCCAGTGCAGCTTGTAGTTAGAGTGACACAGGCATTCATAGTCTCCCAGAGTGTTCACACACAGCTGCTGGCAACCACCATTGTTGATGCTACATTCATTAATATCTACAGAGGAGAGACAAAATACTTTTTAAAAGTTCCTCTTCCCGAAGTTCTGCACTCTAACTCTGTTAGGTGAATGTGGACACAAATACTGTTCAGTAGGGTTTTGAAAAGACTGCAGGAATGCTACCTGGACACCCACCTTGAAATAGCTTGTCTTCATGGAAATCCTTTGATAAATGTCAAAATACACCAAATACTGGTGGCTCATAATTAAACAATATCCAGCATCAGCAATACAATAATGAATTAACTCTAAGAAAAGCAGATCAAGTCAAATCTGTATTGCACTCTGTCTGGGTAATTAGTATTTCCAATTTGAAATAAAGACAGAACATGGGCAGGATTCATACTGACCAACCCTCCAAAGGGCTCTGATAGAGACAACTGCTGTGGAACACTTTGGCTCTGTGGGCAAACACCACCATTGTGTCCCCCTTGTCTCTCTTGGCCAATTCTGGGGCCTTGTCCCACCCAATAAATGCCAACAGGAGGAGAAATCACTGACAACACGACACATGCTGCCTCTAGTGCAAACTTGCATGCTGATGCAGAATATACCATTCAGCAGTGCTGTATCCCAGGGGTCAACACTGGGGCCAATACTATTTATCCTCTTCATTAAACCTGGACGGTGGGACAAGAGTTCACCCGCAGCAAGTTCACAGATGACACAAAACTGGGAGGAGTGGCTGATACACCAGATGGTTGTGACACTATTCAGGGGGACCTTGACTGCCTGGAGAAATGGGTCAATAGGAATCTCATGAATTTCAACAAAGGTAAATGAAAAGGTCTCTGTCTTTTCTGCTCGGATCCATGCTGAGGAGGGCTTCACTTCTCTCCCATAGCTTTAGGGCAATTGTACATAAACCCAGAAAGCTGCCATCAAGAAACCTCTTGAAAGTCCCATAAAGTTTGTGCATCTGAGGGTACCTACTTCCACATACATATATCTCAGTGGCAGTAAGTTCTTGTCACTGCTGTCCCCAAACTAGATACCCTCTAAGGAACATTTTGTTAGAAAACACTGCAAAACACATTACAAAACCAGTCTGATTTGGGGGGAAAATATGCTCTTAACAGAACTGAGACAGCAGGGGTAGGAATGAGCAGAGGAATAATGGAGAAAGAAGGCAACACCTTAAACTGGTACTGCTGCCTAAGATACCACAAAATCAGCCCAAATCTTTGGTTTTCATTGACCTTTTGTTAGGATGGCAACCTCTTATCCCCAGCACTTACTGACTTCTTCCACAGAGGTCAGAAGGTGTATTCCCAGTACCCTACCACCTCTGACCAGCCTGTGATTGCCAGTCAATGAGGGACTCACTGTGGTATGGGGATTAACATCTTCTGCACAGGGGTATGACAAGAAAAGGCCAATTAACAGCCAACAGCAAAATCACAGTTCCTTTTCCTTACTGGTAGCCAAAAGAAATTGAATTAATGCAGAGGAATTAACCAGAACCCTTCTTTTACTAAGTAGAGCACATGACAGTGTTATTCCTTATCCAGATAAGTTCCCCTCTTCGTCAGAATAAAACACAGTGATGTTGTAGCCCTGTAACCTTATTTGCAGAATTTCTAGAGACAGAGGGTAGAATGGACAGGCACACAGATTTCTGAATTGTCATCTCCAACTGTGCTCATTCTGCCTCAGAAATAAAAAGGTCTTACTCAGAATTAAGTAAACTTTGGAGTCAGTAAGGTCTTGCCTAGAGCTTATATGAAACAAGTTTGATTCAATTTAGTGTCCCAGTTTTTCATGTTTCCTCATGTCAATTCTGGGAATTTTTCACATGTTAAGGTTCTACGAACAGCTTTCTCTTTCCTTGAACCGTTCTTGTAGGAAAGACATAAAAAATTTAAGAGTATTAATCTTGGCCAGGCTAAAGTGGTACTACACCAGCTAAATTCCAACCTACATCACATGAGGATCTGACACATGCACAAGAGCAACCTGCAGAACTGTAATTTTCAGAGTCACTCAGAGCTTCTGGTTCTTCAAGTCCCACTCCACTGACTTTTCATTGAAGTCAATGACTCTTCTGCATGTGAAAATTGTATTGAATTCTGGATTTCAGATCCAAGTACAAAACCCATCAGTTTGTCCTAATAGTTACAGGTCCTTTTTGCATGCACGGTATAAAGGCAAAATCACTTGAGCAAAGACAGAAATAAGCAGGATCAGTTTCTACTTTTGCTGTGTCTCATTATCACAGCAAGGAGCAAAATTTACTCCGTAGGCCTCCTGCATCTGCTTCAGTTTGTGTCTTGCAGGGACACTAAGCAGACCTGTGGGAACAGCCCTCTGTGCCAGGGCCTGTGTGTAACTCACCTCCACAGTGTGTGAAGCCATACAGGGCATAGCCTTTGTTACAAGTGCACTCGAAGGTGCCGGGGTGATTGATGCACGTGTGGTCGCACGCCCGCTCGAAGGAGCATTCGTCAATGTCTGCAAGGTTTAAAGGGATGCATCAGAACCTCTCAGGCTGGCCAGGGAGCCCTGAGGAGCCAACAGAGTTCAACAACTGCAGAGATGTGCAGATTTATGTGAACTAAGCAGATTCTTTCAAAGCACATAATGTAACATAACAAAATGACAGTTTTTAGAAGAACGCTTGGTTTGCCAAACAAGCTTTTTCTTGGCAAGAGCAAAAACTGATGCTACATTCTTACAATTATGTTTAAAACAAATTATTTCTCCTCTATGGGAGAAGAAAACTGCTGACAAAACTCTTATTTCATTAAGATTACTCTACGTAGAAAAGAAGTCTATAAAGGAAAGCATTGCCTTTGTTTTTTCTCCCTGAATGGAGCTCTTTATGAATTTACAGTGCCTGATTTAAGCCTGCTGAGAATCACAGTGTTCTCTGAGAATGAACATTCATTATACCATCAAAAGTACCTAAAATTGCTGTGCTAGTACATTTTGCATGCCAGGTAAGAATGTTGCAAGACATAAAAAAAGTTCGCATCAACTTCACTAAGATTTTTCATCAATCTTTTTCCTTGGGTTTTGGCATGCATCATGATATCACTTTTGAAACAGCCTAGGGAAAGTAACAGAAGTGGCAGGGGCAAAAGGGAGATGCATGTCTTTAAAATACATCCGTAAACAGTTTTAATTAAAAGAAACCAAAACAAGCTATCTTGAAAATCGGATGTTTATATAGCAACTTTTTTCCCATGTAAATAGTTGTCCTTCTTTGTCTATTTATAAAGGACAAGAAAGCACCAAAACCCTAGGTGAAAATTATTTTCTCTTGGTCAGTTCTGTTTTCTGAAATTCACCTTTAATGTCAGCTGGTTGCCTAGGAAACGGCATAATTCCCCATTTGGCTGACTGAATTTACATTTTTTCATCCTGTTGCTTTTCCACAACCACAGACCATTTTGATCTTCACATTTTTTGTGCATTTAAGCAGCTTAAACAAGATTGATAAATCTATACATACAAACCACTATACAGCAAAGCAAATATGCTTTGTAGGTCTCACAGGAGAAATCCATGTCATCCTCAAGAGCAAATGCTCCAAGATGTTTTAGAGAATAGAGATTCCAGTCTGTCTACAGACCTGTAATTTCATAGATCATGTTATATCTTTTTCCTTAATAATGAGCTCATGGCAACTAAATATCCTATTAAGAAAAAATAGTTTCACTGTAACGGTGAATCAGTCAGTAAGACGGAGAGAGAGACATTGCTTAATTTTCCCTGTAAATTATTTTAAGATCATTAAGGCGGGAGGAAGCATTAACCTCGTAGAGAGCTTTTTAAGATGATGCTGTCTCTGTCCCTTCCAGATAATATCTCACTGTGCCATTGAACATATCTCCTACAATAGCATCAAGCCAACTGTATTAACTCAACAGCTGTTTCAGAAGAAAAAAATCCAAACTGAGGAATGGAAATTATTCTGGAGTCCATTATCACTTCATCATTGTAGTAGATGTCCAAGCCACGCTGATTTGTCCTACTTTTGTTGTACCATTGTCTCTCTAGTGCACATACCTTGACAGGACTTCTCATCTGTTAATAATTTAAATCCTTTTCTGCAGCTGCAATCAAAACTGCCAACAGTGTTTTTACAGAAATGATCACAGCCTCCATTATTGGACTGGCATTCATCAATATCTGTAACAGAAAAAAAAGCCTTCAGCAAATAAACAGAGCTTCAGCAATCAACCTACTTCCAGTGCCAGATGCAGAAAAGAGTCACGTCCAGTCGGTTAGAGGAGCCCAGAAACAAAATCTAGTGAGACTACCACAAATTGTAAGGAAGATCAGATCCAACTCTTAAGAATGATCCAGCCCATTCAGCCCCAGGACAGTGTTATTTGCTCTCATTTAATATATTGCTGTCAGTTGCATTTGGGTAATGCATTCATAAAAGACCATTCCCTAAGTTCTGTTTGGAAACACTTTGACTCCAAGGCTCTCTAAGAGGTTTTAGTGTCTTAAACATTCTCTCCATTTCCTCTTCATAAGCCCTGCAGAAATCTCAGAGACTTCCTGAGCTACCCCATCCTTTCCACGGCAATAGTAGAATGAGGCCTTTATCTAATATCAATTGACTCAGGCCTGGCGATTTCATCATTTTTGCTTAGCAGAACAGCCTTAACATCTAATTACTGGAAAAGCAATATGATATACAACCCAACCATGCCTTTGGTCCTTGCCAGTGCCCTCATTAGAGGTGCTTGGCCCAGTGCATATTTATAAAACACATCCCTGTTTACACACTGATATTTACTTACCAACTGCTCTAATGTCCAGCTGGCTGTGGGTAGTACAGCAGGCTGTTGCTATTGGACTGGAGACCTGTAAGTACCCACACACCTGCTGGCCTCTGCTTGACCACAGAGCTGTTCTTGCTCTCCCAAACCTCACCTCCAAAAAATGAGGCACAAGAGGTGGAAGTGGAAAGACGGAGGGCAGAGCAGAAGAGAATCTCTGCACATGATACACTTGATGTGGAGGAAACCACACCCTCTACCCCCGGTGCAGTCCTTCCTTTGGTCAGATTGCACACACCAGCCTTCCTCTGGACACTGGGCTGCCTTTGTTAGGAGATTAATACCTTACAGGACTTGGTAACACTTTACAGTTGTTGGTACACGTGTCCAGGAGTATAAAACCCACCTTTGCATGTCTTGCCATCAAACTGGAGCGTGAATCCAACGGGACAGCTGCAGTGGACGCCGGTGGATGTGTCCTTACAGGTGCGATCGCAGCCGCCGTTGTTCACTGCACACGTTTCTGGCCAACGAGACGAAGCTCAGGTTTGCTCAGGGAAATTATGATGGTACCAAGAAACATTGTGGGATACAAGACACAGTACCAAGCACACTGCTATTCAAACATTTAGCCTAGAACACACAAGCAACTGCTAAACGCATGTATTGGCAAAATCCCTGCCTCAGCTATTTCCAGGTTTTTTTGGAAACTCTAGGAACCAAAATACCATCTTCTGGGTATTCTATTTGTGTCTTAAACACAAATCCCTGCTCCTTGATGATGAATCTCTTACTGTCAGTCTGTTTCCTTATGCCCGCACTCAATCCCGGCTGATCCTCTGACACTTCCCACCAATGGAACACCTGGTTTCACTCAGCACTACTAAACCAGTTTCCTTAAATCCCTCCCAGCTCACCTTCCCACATTACCTGTGCTCCCAGTCATGGTGGATAACACCCTCACTGAGCATCCCCTCAGCCTGGTAACCCAGGTGCCATTTCAACCAAAGTTTGTTCCTCTCACTGCCCCCTATGCAAACTGTGTCTCAATCTCACCAAATCTTTCTAGTGAACACTCCTAAAACACAGTTCTTCACAGCCAACCAACCAGAAATAACTCACTCTTTGGCATTCATCCTCTTGTCATCAGTCTAATCACCTCAGTCAGTCTAACAACCTTTTCACTGGCTGGACAAATGCAATTTTACATAGAATGTATTGATTGAGAGAGCTGCAAAGAACATTTTTTTATGTCTGCTTTTTGAAGTCTTCTTTCTAGCTCTATCCTCGTTTTCTGCAGCATCAAGCATATGCTACTTATTGTCAAGTTTTGAGAGCTCTACTGGCTTATTCCCTCCCAGTCTCTCATCTCACATGCACTATTGGCACGCTGTGTTCAACCTCCAAGGGAAGACAGAGTGCATCTTCTTTCTTCCTCTGTCATTCTTTTTGAAAACAAGGCTATATGTTTAGAGGTCTGAACATTATGGAATAATATTATCTCCTTAAGAGGGAGTGGATAATCTCAGGCAGAATTCAGCCCAGAGCTGAAGGTTACAACAAAAAAAACCAAGAAAGCCCCACACCAATTCTTTGATCTAAATAGTTTCAACAAGCAGCAGAATTATTTTGGATCAGCACTTTTACCCATAAGCAACCGTCGCTTCACTCTCTTGTCCACATCAGCTGCTGCTGTAGTGTTTCCCTCAGAAATGTCAACAGCAGCCTCTTCCCTCTCTGTAAGGAACATGAAAAAAGCAAGTGAGTAAAGGTGCCCTGACCAGAATCCTCATCTGACATCCAACACACACACACACACACACTCAAACAGCTTCATCACACGCTGAATCAGAGACAGTCGGAACTGGCCAGGCAGAAATAAATAATTTTTAAAGCGCAAGCAGTAATAAAAATCATGAAGACCCTTCAGTCAAAACCATGAGAATACTCTGCTTTTGTGGCTTCCTTACAAGTCATGTTTGCTTCAGTACTCTTAACAAAACAAAAGATGTGCTACAGATGTAGCAAACAGCAACAAGATGAAAGAACTAATTGAACTGTCATGAACTGTTCTGTGAGGAGCTCACTGTCATCATCTATCGTGGGTTAATTGCAACGACCAGCCAGTTATGCCTGAGCATTTGATTTCAATCAACAGACAACAAACTCTTCCAGAGACTGGAAGAGTTTATCAATCTTAAGTACTTTCTTTACTGGATAACTGCCTTGCCAAAATTATACATTAATTGATTTCAGAGTCCCAGTTTTAACAGATGTACTCCTTGGTTACACTCTCTGACTCATGTTATTGAAGAAACTGAACCTAGAATACCCTAGAGGGGAGGAAACCTTCTTTGGTTAGTGACAGGCCTCGTGTTTCAGGGGGGACCAGTGATAATTACAGGTTGCAATAGTATTAGGTAGCTACTTATATAGGGAAGCATAAATTGCCAACCAACTCACTCACACACTATCAGGTTCCCTAATTTTAAATTCCTTCACATTTTCTAGCCATGCTCTTATGAGGGGCATTAATCATGCACACACAGCACCACCACACCATCCTCGAGCTGGCCATCGACAGAAAACTACTTCCCTCCACCGCATACTGACCCAGGCAGGTTTTCCCATCCACGTGCATGACGTACTTGGGGTGACACCCACAAACAGGCCCATCATCAGCATCATCACACGTGTGCTGGCAGCCCCCGTTCCCGTGGTTACATGTCACTGGGAAGAAAACACATGTCACTCTCACAAGTACTTCCAGCACTTTTGAAGGACGGTGTGCAATTCCATCGCCAGCTGAGCATCCAACACACCTTCGTAATGTGCCCCTGTCCTGAAGGACTCTGTGAGACTGAAACAGTGCAGAGCTGTCTCGTGGAGCTGAACTTCCCATCATTATGAATGATGGCACAACTCCCAAACTACAGACACTACAGCAGTTAATTGACCTGTGTGACAGTGTCCAGAAAAGACATCAATTCTGGTTTAATTCAAATGCACACAGTTCAGGCGTATCATCCCTCATTAGCTAAAACATACCAAATCCCATTTCACCGCAAACAGAACACCATTTGTTCACTTTGGGAAACCATAAGCATATGCAGAATGTTGCCTACAAATGCAGCTCCTCTGGTTCTTGGACAGCTCAAATCCTGGTCGGCATTCACAGGCAACTCCTCCTTTGGGCGTTTCTCTGCAGATGTGGGCACAGCCATGATCTTTGTTCATGCAGCTCATGCCTTCTGCAAAACAGGAAAGGTACAAGAGCTTCAGCACCCTCAGCACCTCTGTGTGCAGGCAACAAAGTCAGTTCAATACACACACATACTCCAGCCTGCTACCCTGGGAAGGCTCCGCAGGGCTGGGACAAGAAGTGTCAGCTTACAGAGAGGAAAGGCAGCAAATCCAGTCCCGCATAGTCAATGGCCCCAAGGTTTCTCCTTCTGTGATCTTTTCTGTGCCCATGTTCTTTGACTGCAAGGTCAAAGAGCAACATCCACAGGTTTGTACAGCACCTGCATTCTCATTCAATGCTCCCACTTTATACCAGTGTTCATAAAACCTCCTCATTTCTTTTATAAAAGTGGAAATGTCCTGGCAAGATCCAAGTCCAAAGTGAAGTTCTTATTTCTCTGCTTAAAAGAGCAGCCAGCAGACACAGGAATGTTTAGAACAGCAGTCACAAGGGTCATCCCAATTTCAATTACTGGCTTACAAAGCAGATTCCCAGAGTCATAACCTATCTCAGCAGTGACCAAGTAGACACCAGGCCGACATGCAGATTGCACACATGCTGTATATCAGTTCTCTTTTTGTTAACCATTTTGTTTTCAATTTTTTCCTGATTTCAGTAAATACCACCCAAGATAACATCACTGGGTATTATTACCATATTCTGTATTTCTACACACCTTCCCAGCTAGACAGAATTTAGTGCCAGTGCCTGCTTTAACCAAATGAAGAACCAGTGTGACACTAGTGACTCTATTTCTTTTGCTACACCTCCTAAAACATTCTGCCATTTTTATCTCTGCCAGTCCACGCACAGCGCTCAGTGACTGCCAGAGTGTCCTGTCTGGCCTTTGCAAAAAGATGAAGTCAATTGAATGGGGAGGAATAGCTCCTAAAATAATTGTAAAAACTTCTTCCACCTTGCCCTATGGTTCAGTGCAATCAGTGGCTTTGCCATTGGCAAGAAGGTGGTACAGTCTGTACACATACAACACAAAAACACACAGCAGCTGGCTGAGTTACCCAAAGGGATCATTAGACCAAACAGGTTTTCTTTAACAGAATACCGCAGATTTTTGATGAAGTCCTCTACAGTGCTACAAAACCAGGAAAGAGAAGACACCTGAATGCTCTCCTGGGGTATACAGAGAGCATAACTTTGCCATCAAATTCACTGCCTTGGCACATCTGGCTTTAAAAGGACAAGTTACACCAAAATGTTCTCTCTCTCAGTGAGAACATTTCATTTGTGAAGACCAAGTGGAGCACACTTTGGCTGCAAGGGCTCATCCCACACCACCCCAGCGAACTCCACTGGAGCTGAGCAGATGCACAATCAGAAGCAGAACAGAAAGGGTGACCATGCTGCTGGAAAGGGATTGTGTGATCAATTCCACATCCTATATATTTTTTAAACTTACACAGCCCTTTTGGCAGCCTTATTGCTAAGTGAAACAAACCCACTGCATTGTGAGGCAGAGGTCACCATTATTCCACTCCACTTCAATTAGGTCCTTGTTCCACACCGCTATTCTTGCCCCCTGAAGCACCAGCTACAGGACCCTTTCTCTATTAAGACAGCTTTAAGCAACAAAAGAATGGACTTTGCAGAGCCCAGATTATTCTGCTCTACTGGCTTTTTGATTCCTTTCCCACAGTGAGGACTCTCCAGAAGTCCAACAAGACAATGAGGCTTCAAAACCTGCAGCGCACAGACACAGCCCAAGGAGCCCACAGGAAAGCTGTCACCCATTATTGTGTCAGTCAAGGAAGGAGACAACCTATGAGGCCACAAATTAGCCTCATTAGCACTGGTGTTTTTGTGAAAGTTCTGGTCTTAAGCATGCAGTATGGTTTGGTCTGTTAGCTCGGAGGGGTTAGAGAGCATTAAGGGAATTAGCAGCTTAGCTTCTGTTAACAAAGTCATTCTTTTGTCTCTATTGAGCTACCAAAGGGGAAACTGTTCAAGCAGGTACTTTGGTAAAGTTCACTGACACCAAACAAATGGTTTCTATGCTCCATTTGGGATTGCTCCGTTCTGAGTGAGCAGAATTCAATCAGGTCTCCACAGAAAGCTAAAGCCGCACTTTCCAGACCAGGATGCATTTTAATAACAAAGTATCCATTGTGTAACAAGGTACTCCACCAAACCCACCAAAATCTAGCTACCCAAAAGGCAGTTTCATAGAAGATACCCACATCCACACATTCCAGCATTTACTATGGGGTTGCTGCTTGTTTCCAAAGGTCATAAACCTCTCCAAGCCCCATTTCATAAGGTTGTATTAAAAACACATCTGTAAAGCCATAAAAGCTGTGCAGCTGCAAACTCCTTGGTGGACACAAAGTCTCCCAGGTCACATTGTTCCAGTGCTGTTGCAGTGGCAGACTGTGGTCCAGAACCAAACCCCAAACAAATTTTGGTCAAATCCCATCACATACTTCCCAGACCCACCATTTCTCTTGCAGGAGACCCTGCCCTACTGTCTCACAAATATCTTGGGATGGATGACTCTGGATTGCCACTCTCAGCCAAAAGAGGTGAATCCAGCGCCTGCCTGGCTGAGCAGATCCCAAGCCAGATGAGTCCTTTCTGATGACTGGACCTTCTTGAAGTTACCCAGCAAGCCTGAAATGTGAGCACTCCTGTCACTGGCAAAACACAGGCAAAAAAAGCCAGCATGGTATTTCCCTATCAGGTCATGCTAAATTAATCTCTTATATGTATGATCTGTGTTTCAATCTTTGTATTTTTTCGCACGGAAGGTGTCAGGACAACATTCCCAATCTGCTAAGAGCATTAAGGCTCCATTTAGGGCATGTTCAAGCAGGCACTCCGTAGGACAGAGGGAGAGGATGCAATGATATAGAGTTACCAGAGGTTCTCAGAGGCATCCTCTAATAGAAAAATGGTGAGGAGCATCAGCACAGCCAGCAGAACAGGACATCCCAGGAATGCTTTAGTCGTTCATCATGCTTGCTACATCCTCATGTTAAGGCAACTTTTCCCCAAAAGCTCTCTAGTTATCCCTGTTCTCCACAGCCAAGGCTCCTAGAGTGACAGTGAGATGGTGCCCTGTGTACGCATCCACACAGAAATTTGAAACGTGGCTTTCATCCCACAGATCCAGTTCATTCCCATCAATTCAGCCCAACAAACAGAGAGCTATGACTGTGAAATACCACAAGGGAGAGCAGCAAGATTTGCCATCCAGAGCAATATCAGCCACAAAGATGTACTACGTATTTACTCACCAAAAAAAATGTTTTCCTTCAAATTTTTGTATTCTCCAATACGGGGCAAGTTGAACCCAGAAACAAGGTGCACATGCATTGCTGCCCTGCCATGAAACAGCCTTTCCCTGGGTAAACAGCCTCCCAAGGTAATTCATTCTCCCACACAGATGAAGAGCAACTCATTTCAGCAGGCAAACAAGGAAAGAAATAGGATTGCACACAACTTCCCAGGACAGTTTTGGTTCCTGTGGTTTAAGCTCCAGTTCACTCTACTTCTGTGTATTTAAAGGCCAATACAGCAGACCACAAGGAAGGTCTGTCAGGTATTAATGTATGAAGAATCTTAGCTGGGCTGGGAGACAGGGAAGGAAATATTCCCTCATTTTACAGAGAAGAAGCACGACTGAGTAGATGATCTAGGCAGTAGGAGACAAAAGCTACTTTGATCAGTGCTGTGAGGTCTCGAAACAGAACCAATAAAGTATGAATACTGAGCAATGCATACACAAGGCAGAGAACAGAAGTCCCAGAAATGAGCAGAAAAGCAGAGAACAAAGTGAGGGGAGAGATAAAGCAGTGAGATTTGGCTTACAACAGACATGCCCACCCAAGGGAAAAAAAAAAAGGGTTAAAAAAAAAAAGGTGGGGAATCCCGAGCAGTACTTTATAGTAATGAAGGGGGGTGGGAGGGAAACAGTCACAGCATGAAAGTGTGAAAAAAATGGCTTTTAAAGAAAGCAAAACAAACACTTCAGTGTTTTACTAAGAAGAAAAAAATGTATCAGGCAAAACAGCGTGTTGGGGTTTTTTCTTAAGATGGGTTTTGATAAAGATGTACTTTATTTGATAGTATTTATGAAAAAAAAATCCCACATATTTTTTCCCCTCTTTGTTTTCCTTTCCAAAGAAAATGGCCTAAGTTTAGTGGATATTTGGTATTATGAACAAAAGGTCTCTTTGGGAAAAAAAAGCTAAGAGAAATTAAAAGCATCTTTAAGAAGAGAGGTAGAATTCTAAAGGTACAATTTAGGGAACAAATATTAATAGGGAATGCTGCTGCTGTCAGTTCAGGAGAGTAGAATGTACTCAAGTAGCAGCAAGTGTGAAGAGTTGGAAGTTTTTCCTCCCTTGGCATCAGACAAGACAAGGAGTTCAAGAAACCAGTTTCTGTCCTTAGAGACCTCCTCCATGGAGGCACACAAACTCACATCCCTGCTAGCCACATACCTTGTCCCACTACTGCTGCCCTCCTGCCTGCCCCCACTCCTGGCTCAGCCCCTGCAGTGACAACCGGAGCCGTGGCCTGAGAAACCACCCAGCCCCTGTGAGACCAAGCCCAGGGCCAGAGGAGCTGGGAACACAAATTCTGAATCCAAACAAAAGATCAACTCAGCTCTGTCAGATGACAGCCACCTCAGCACCCTCATCTGTGGATGGCCCTATGTGTCTCTAAATGTTGATCTCTTCACTGTGGGGATTTTTAAAGTGAGATTTGTTTATTCATGCTCAGATTCCTCTTCCAGTTATGCCAACATAGATTAAAGAAAGCTTTGCAGCTTTAAATACTTCTTACTAAGATTTTCACTGTACAGTTCAATGGACAACTCCCTGATCTGAGCAACCACTTGAAAGTATTTCCTAAGGGCATCCAAAATAATTTTGTTCAATCTGATGTCTAATTAGACATCCAAGACTCTGATCTCTCAAAGGTCGCTTCACAAAGGTTTCACTCAAAACAAAGCACTAGGTTTGAATACCTTTTGGGCTGACAAACAATAAATCTCTTAGCTGAAACCTAAGCACTGTACAGGGAATCTAAAACGTATCTGAAGGTAGTTCAGGTATTGCCCTGTAACTAAAGCCAGTGAAAATGGTCAGAACTTGCTGTCTTTCCATTTGTTGCCATTCCCTGGATTAGGACACAGCTTAGCTGCACAGCAGAGCATCAAGGACACGGGGAGTACAGCCTTTAACAAGCACAACACCGCAGACACACAGGTGGGATCAAAGAGGAGGAAGGGATGTAGCGTCGTTAAAGCCTCTTAGAAGATTCTGACACGCTGCTCCTTTTAAAAGCAGTGAGGACTTCAAGACCCTTCACAGCTTTGAAAACCTCAACTTAGAAATACTTGTGAAGATGGTTTAGAGCTGTTGCCTCTGTCAGGAGCTGCTGCTCGCTGCCCGGGGGCAGGGGCGGTACCTTCAGAGCGGTGGATGCAGGTATGCTGGTTGTCGCTGAGGAAGAAACCTTCCTTGCAGCGGCACTCGTAGCTCCCCACGGTGTTGACACAAACGTGCTGGCAGCCACCGTTGTTGAACATGCACTCGTCTGTGTCTGAAAGAGAGAGGGGAAAGAGAGATCAGCTTTGTGCTCACACCAACCCACGGTACATACAGACATCGGCTCGGGCTGGAACCACCCAGGCAGCTGAGACACCCCGGGCTACCCCGTGGTTGCAGTTGTGCTGTCACCCTTGGGAAAGTGCATTTCTGCTGCCGCTCTTCCCCTGTTTGCAGTCTGCTCGAGCAGCCACAGGGCTCCCAAGAAATGCTGGCCAACCCAAATAACCAGAGCTGATGGTTACAGCTAAGGAGGAGCAGCCTTGGCAGAGCCAGATCAGGCCCCCCAGCACCCACGGGAACATTCCGTGCCCCTCAGTGCAGCTGGATCTGGCACTGGCACTCCACAGCTCTGGAACATCCAGCTGAGCAATCACACCTGGGTCTGTCTGGCTCAATGGGACAAGACCCTTTGGATCCAAACCCATCCAAGCTATAAAAGGCATTTTCCCAGAAAGCTCCACATCCTGAAGCAAATGAGGAACAAGAAGAATACAAACCTCAAATTCAGTTAAAAACCTATCCCCTGCTTCTTCCTTTCACCCTAGCTAGAATTCACACACCACATCTGTTCTGGTGCTTGGTTTGATTTATCATCCTCCTCCCTCAAGTCTAGGACATCATCACTCATCATCAAGGCTGCTGCTGTGTTGCCTGACTGCGGTCAAGCACAAGAGCAGAAATTCTGGAAGCAGTTTTAATCTTGATTTTGCAACATTCAGAGCCTCAGCAACACCAGAGAACACAGAAGGATTCTGCATGCAAGAAAACCGAGAGAACCAAAGAGTAGAAAAACTTTAGCTAAGCCTCTGAACAACAAGATGCCCATCCCAATCTCCCAATTCTTTGGAATTTTACCCCTTAATAAGCACAGGTTTTTTGTAACCACTACCACCAAATACTTTTTCTAGCCTAATTTTCAGAAATTTTAACAGGAGCTCAAAAATGCTCAGTCCCTTAAAAACAGGACAAAACCTTGCTGAGGCAAAGCACTGGTCTCATTTGCAAATTCATCTGTAACATCATGTTTGCTCCCTATTCTGTTCATTGTTCCTGGCTAATAGCACAATGTTTTTAAGTTAACACTGTAGCGTTTCTGGCAGAAAACAGCTGTCTTTTAAAAAAAAGGAGAAAGAGAGGCTGTTAGTAAGAAGCATAACATAGTATTACAACAGATTTAATGTCTAGTGAAGGCAGTGAGTAAGCCAATTGGATGCAAAAGAATGTGACCTGCTGGAGAAAAAGAGCGGCTGACATATGTCCATCACAAAGGAGCTGAGTATTTTAGAGTTCTGCAGCTATGTGAATGTGCAAACAATCATGAATAAACAGCCACCACGAGCCTTTAGTGCTATAGATTTGAACTCCAGCAGATGTTTCTGTCTTACAGACCTTGGAAAGCTTTCAAAAAAATCATCTCTTTCCAACAAGTAATTGTCTATTTGGCTTAAACCCAGGCACACAGCCGAGATCTTCAAAAATAAGGGTGAGAGGAGGGCAACCCTGGCGTGAACAAAGTAAATAAACAGATTAAGAGAAGATGTGATCCAATTTGCTGCATGCCAAAATATTTATTTAACGTTTACATCACAACTCAAAATTGGCACATCAGTGGTAAAACCCTCATTGTATGTCAATGACATTTTATTTTATAGGTCTGCCATGCAACACTGAGCATAGTGACACAGCAGGTGGTAGATTTTGGTCTAAGTTACATTGCTGGTCACAAACAACCCAGCTGAAGCGTGCCCTGGGTACAAAGAGAATAAACACATGCCTTTTGGTGCCATTGTCAGAGGCTGTGTGTTCCTTCACATCCAGCCCTTCGTGGTAACCTCAACTGAACTCCACTCTGTGTTTACACTAACGCAAAAATAAGATGGATGTTCTGTTATTTTAAAGTATCTGCAGATATTTTGTTTCCCTCTCTACCTTATTTAGTTAAATACCTGGAACCTGGTGAGTTCACCCTCTTCCACTAACTCTGTAGAAAGCTGGGCACACAACAGGTTCCCAGCAGGTAAACCCCAACACAATCCCACTGAATCTCCAGAGCTTTTCTGATTTGTCCCAGCAGAAGATACAGCCTGGGGGTGGTCTGACCCCCACCTGATGTGCCACACACTGGTGGGAAGTGCCCCAGCCAAGCTCACTTCAGTTATGCAGGGAGAGCAGCTTTCCCTCTGACTGCCAAGGGTATGGGGGTGTGTCTGGGCACACCCACATGGAGAGCAGCAGCAGAGGAAAACTGAGCCATGTCCAAAAAAGCAAATGGCACAGGCAGCACAGGGCTGAGCCACACGGGGTGCCCAGCTGGGGTCCAGGAAGCAGGACAGCTTCAGCAGCACGAGGCTCTGCGGCAGCACTGCCAGCAGGCTGACAGCTCCCACCTTTCTGTGCACTGCTGCACTCGGTGCTGGAGGATCCTACCGCAGCAAAGCCACAAGGCCTTGTTACTCATTGCTAAAGATTTTCACCTGTTGGCACACAAAAAGGAGACTATCGACGTCTTAAATAAAGAAAAAGATGGTCAGAGAGAGAGTGTGCATGGAGGGTCAGCAGAGTGCTGCCCTGAAAACCCTTCCAGAGGTGTGTCCTTTGTCTCACACTAACCACCCAGGGAAAACCCACACACTGGCATTGGTCCCTCTGTTCTTGAGTGGCCTCCATCGTATACAGCTGCTGCACGCTCCAAATCATCCTCTCCTTTCGGGAATACTCAGACACATTAAGAGTGAGAAGCCCCCACATTACAGACACATTTGAGAGAGACGATTGCTAAGCCTGGAAGCACACCTGACAACCTGACTAAGCTAACTGTGGAACAGAGAGGACAGCGATAGCACATGTTCCTTTCTATAAACTCATTTAGCATAATAATAGATGACATTTGACACCCTTAAACCCAAAGCACTCCACAGAAATATAGCACAATTATCCTCAATTACAGAGGGGGAAAGGCCCACACTGGGATGGCACATCAGTACCTGGAAATCCTTGGTCCCACATGCAACATTCTTCTCTCCCTGAACTGACTGAGCCCAAGAGATTGCCATGTGTTCCCCATGGATGCAGCTACAGGGCAGTGTTCACATCACCACCCACACTGCTCCTGAACACACTCCTTACCCAGGCAGTTGTGGCCATCGTGAGCCAACATAAAGCCATCGTAGCAAGTACAGCGGTAATTCCCTGGAATGTTGAAACACTCGTGGACACAGCCCCCATTGAAGTCATTGTCACATTCATCAATGTCTGAGGAATAAAGCAAAAGTCAATATGATGGATGCTTGCCTGAGTGTTATAGACAGGGATGTGACTGCGTAAATGCAAGCAGCAACTGCTGTCCAAAATCATCATTGTCTTGCAAATACACTATATTTAATGCATTTCTTGCTGAACGTTTCTGGTGACTGAGAAAACACCCTGAGACCCCCTTGCAGCTTTAGCTTTTATTTTTTAAGGCTGCTGGTTAAACAACAAACTCATTATCAGGCTGAGTGATATGAACAGGTAAAAACCCATGCAAGGTAGGCCTTTAATTTTGTAAACAAGAAGTAAATCAGGTGACGAAACAATGACTATTTTGATCCAAAAATCATCCTCCATTATTTTTAGTGGCTCTATTTTCTTAGAAATGCTCCATGCTGACACAGACAGAACATGGTGCTCTGGTCCCTTTACCTTCACATTTCTTCCCTTCGCCAGTGTAGCCCACTTTGCACATGCACTTGTACAGCTTCGGGGTGTTCTGACAAATAGCATCTGGGTGGCAGTCGTCCAGCCCCAGGGCACACTCATCCACATCTGTGAAAAGACAGCAGGCTCAGGAGAGATGTCAGCAGGAGGAGAACAGGGCATGTCTCCTGAACACATCCCTGAGGAGATCACAAGGCTGAGCACCTCTCTGTGGTGCCCACGAGAATACTGTGTGGTTTTGTGTGTCAGGACAGAAACATGCAGAGACAGTATCTGCACTTCAATTTGTGTAATATTCTACCTGCACACAGATGTATTTATATGCAATTCAGATAAGCCCATGTTAAGATCTTGTGCACATTTATAAATACATCCAAAACAATCTCTTAAGGGCTAGATGCTCCATGAAATTCAACTGATAGTCTCAGAGATTCATCAGAGATTGTTAATCTTTCTGATTAACAAAAGCAGTCACCAAAAGAGTTCATGATCACATCCATGCATCACCTGCAGGAAGCCCAATGATTTTTAAAATAACAAGAGGAGTCAATAGAAATGTACTTTCAAAGTCACCACCAAACCATTAAAAGACTGACTTACCATTAAAAAGATGTATAATCTTAAAAAAAAATTTTAAATACAAGAATAGTATCTGGTAAGCAGCATTGCCAAATCACCTGGCCAGCCATCTCAAAGCACTGAAGCAAAATATCCAGGTGGAAACTTCAGAGAAGAGGAAATGAAGAGAAAGGGAAACACCAACAGGAAGAAGTCCTGGAGATGAAGCGTAGACAGAAGAGGAAGAAAAGTTACAGGCAGCAGAAGACATCAGCACAAGTTTTTCACACAGCAGAGGAAAGCTGAAACATGGAATCAGGAAGATTTCCAGCAACTGGCTAAAAGGAAGAATTGTAGAAGCAACAGTCCACACAGGTATAAAAAGTGCCTCCTAAAACAAGAAATAGGGCATGAGTATCAGCAGAAGGCAACTACTTCAATAGTCAGCCATTTTTTATGGTGGGGATCACTTTCTAAAGGGGAATTTCAGCCAGCACTTCTCCCATTTACAATTATAGCATTCATCCTGCTCTTTTTTTTTTTTTTTTCCCCAATCACAAAATGTGCCTGTAGGTACTGCAGCAGCTGCCAACTGCAGAAAGTGTTCACTTGGTTTTAACTCCTCCTGGGGTTTGGCTGGGGGAAACAAGGCAAGGAGCCAGTGTTAGAGCAGCAGTGCTTTCCTCGCTCTCAGGTGCACACAGCTCCAGTAGCAGTGATGGGGTCCCCAGATGCTACCACCAGAAAACAAGGAGAAGGTGGGAAACAGTGGAAAACAGCTGGGAAGAGCAGCAGAATCTGCCTCCTCTCAAAGCAGAAAAGTCAAGCCATTAAAAAATACGGGAGGCAGTGAATTGAAGGAGCAAGTCGTGCAAGGGGAATAGCTGCGGGCCTCCAGCTAGTGGGACTCAGGTAGGTGGGGCAGAAAGAAAGGATGGGCAGGGAAGAATAGCGGGCATAAAGCAGCATCAGCCACACGTGCTGATTGTGTGCCCGCAGCACCGCCAGCTCTCCCCTACCCGAGCCAGCGGGACACACCTGTCCCGGCAAGAGGGGTCCCAGAAAACACACAGCAAGGAGAGAGCTTCCCTCTAAGCCAGGACACACAGACATCAATCAGCTCTCGTGCCAGCGGCAGGACGGCGGCTCTGCTGGGTTATTCGTACACCGCCCCTCTGATCTGCAGCGTGCGGTAAAGAACCGCAACAAGAAGCCGCAGCACTAACGCACTGAAAGGCATGGAAAAGAGGGCTAGGAAAAACCCGCAGGCACAGAGAGCGAGATTTCCCCTTGCAGTGACAATATTCAGAGCAGAAGAGAGACCCTGGAGGAACGAGACTATGAGCAAACATCGCAGCCTTCAACTTGGCAGGAGGCGGCGGCGGGAGAATCCCTGGGCTTGTTCCGCGGGGACCGAAGGCAGCTTCACCCGCAGCACACGCCGCTCACACCCCGCTCCCCAGGTGCCCCGTCCCGGGGCTCATCCCGCTCCCGGGGCAGCGGGAACCGCCGGGAAAGCGGCACTGGCAGCACCCGCGGAGCCCGAGCGCCCTGCGAGCAGCGACCGACCCGCGCCGGGCACGGCCCCGCCACGGCCGCACCTCACCCCGGCACCGGCCCCGCGCCCCTTCCCTTCGCCGCCCGCCTCCCCCGCCCCGGGGCCGGGCAGGAGAGGAGAGCCGGGACCGCCCGGTGCCCCGCGGGGGGAGCCGCTGTCCGGGGCTGAGGCGAGCGGGGGCACTCACCGGGCGGGGAGCGGGGGCACTCACCGGGCAGGGGAAGGGGCAGAGGGCACTCACCGGGCAGGGGGCACTCACCGGGCAGGGGCAGGGGGCACTCACCGGGCAGGGGGCACTCACCGGGCAGGGGCAGCGCGGCGGGGCCGGCCGGCGCGGGCAGCAGCAGGAGCAGCAGCGGCAGCGCCCTCGCCCCCGTCGCGCCGCGGCGGCCGCCGGACCCCATCGATGGCGCTGCTGCCGCTGCCGCCGCCGGGCGGGAGGAGGCGGCGGCGGAGGGAGTGTCTGGGGCGCCCGGCCCGCCTCGCACTGACAGCGGGCGCGGGGCGGCGAGGGCTGGGCGGGCCGCCCCCTCCCCTGCCCGGCCCTGCCCCGCTGCCCCGGGCGCGGTGGGCGCACCCGGCACGCGAACCGCCCCATCCGCGCCCGTGGAAGCCCCGGCAGCCGCCCCGGCGCTCGCCCACCTGCGCAGCGCCCCAAACACAGGTGTCCCGCGGAGCCGCTGCCCCCCGCAGGAGCGGGAATAGCCCACACGCAGGCTGCGGGTGCCCCCGGCAGCTGTGCCCGAGCCGGGGCTGCCCGCGGCCCGGGAACCATCGCCCGCCGCAGAGACAGGCCCGAGCGAGGAGCCTGTCGCAGCCCGAACACACGCGGCTCGCTCCAGCCTCATTTGCGTTTGTTCAAGAATATAATATTGACATTTTTACCGTGTAATTACACCCCACTGCAGAGCGTGAATCCCCGGCTGAAGGCCATGCCAAAACCCACACATCACCCCACCCCCAACCCAGCCCCATCCCACCTCCATTCCCAGCTAGGGATTTCTCACAGCTGTCACTCCTTTGGCAGGTAAAATTGGCTCATACATTATTCACTGAAATTATAATTTCCTAAATAATGTCTGACCTTTCAAGCTGCAAGCAAAAGCAGGCAGTATTCTCTTCCACCCCTCCCTCCCATCCCCATTTCACTGCCCTTTCTCTTTTGTTTTGTTCTGTGAGAAATACCGAGCTGTTTCTAGTTGCAAGGGCGGTTTATACACATTAGTAAATCTTCAGAATGAAACTTTCCCTCAGTCTTTGTCTTTGTTCCCTTAATGGCAGCTATAAATTACCACTCTCCTTTCTCACTGGAGCATCAGGCTTCATTGCTTTTGAAATGATCAAAGTTATTCTCTTTTTAAATCCAATGAGAAGCAACCTTTTGTGTCTCCTGGATGGTTTCAGTCTCAGTCAATCTCATCTATAAATACATAAAGCTGCTCATTAAACACTCCAAGGATTCTCCAGCCCTGCACCATACCCCAATCCTCCCTCACCAACAGAAAGCAATAAATGAATGAAGGGTTTCTCGACAGTTTCCATGATCTCATGAATAAACCATCATACTTAGGGTGGGAATTGGCACACCTGCACATCTCTCATCCAGGAATATCAGTCAAGGTGTCTCCATAAACAGCTCTCCCAAATGTACAGAGAAGCCATCTCCCATCCAGCCATATGACTTCAAGCCACCTTACAGGAAAGCTGGTACACATTTCAGGCACTACCAGTTCCCTCAAGGAACCTGACCAGTATTAATCTAATTCACTTTCATCACAAGATTTTGCTAAAGACATAAAGTAGGAACACATATGAAGAGCGTAGCAGAAAAACCAGTAAGAGACACTGAAGAGTTGTGTAACCAAAATATCTAAAGCCTTCTAAGGCACCATAAAAGCAAAGCATCTTTCTTACTTCTGTAAACTAAAACATAAAGTGAGACATAAATATTTGGGAATGCCTGAGTTAGATCAAAAGATCTCACTGCAGCCTGGAAAACAAACAGAACAATATCAAATTTATCTTAGCTAATGAAGCCATTTCTTATACATAAATCTCTAAGTGCTTTGTGAAGGATCCTGGCTATTACTTCACATATAACACACATTCGTTTATGACAAAGAATTGCCATTAAAACATCTCTTTAAAGACACAAACCAGACAAGCTCAGACCTCTCAACTCAGATGCCTTTCTTGTAGCCTTTTTAACTATTTCTATTCAACTACAGAGTCACAGTGACAGATGACTGCTCTGGGTACCAAGATCTTTACTGGGAGAGAGAAGCTAGAAAAATTTTTAAGACTCAACTTCAGCACTAAGTTAAGTATGAGGAAAGAAAAACAAACATACCAGGGCAGTTGGACAGGAAGACACCCCAAATAGGACTGTTTGGGGATTTTTTCAGCAATTTAAAGTAAAATCAAGTAACAAAGTTTCAGGGAAGAAAATAGCTAGTGAAAAATAGCTACTTCCATAGCGATTTCCCAGTTCCCCTCTGCCCTCCACTTTGGCTACCATTTGCAGTTGCCTCACATTGAGAGACCAAGACTAAGCTGCCACAGAGCAGCTGGATGTAAAATCTGCTTCAGAAATTGTACATCTGATGTCTCAAGTAGAGATGAATACTTTTGTCTGAAAATTTGGGTTAAAAACTGCTTTATGCTTCACAATCCTTCTTAAATTTCATGATTTAATGATGAGCAAACATTATCTGAAGACATCTAGATTGTCATTTCATCTGCACTTTAATGAGAAGTAGAAACTCTGCTGGCCTGAGCAATAGTGCACCATATTGACCCAAAATTTAGCACGAGTGAGCGAGTATCATGAGCACTTGTGACAGCAGCTGAAAACAACTGGGAGGGCGGGGGGAGATGCCAGAACAGTAAAGGGAAAGGAGCAGGCTGACAAGTGAAGAAATACTTTCAAATATTTAATTGTTCCAAAGTACACACAAAAAGCCTCAGAGCTGTAGTTTTGAGCTTTGCTCATCTCCAGATGTACCCTGAGTTTTGAGCAATTGTTTCTCTTTGAAGCATGTCACTCAAATTTTTGCACCTCCCATCTTAGTGTCCCAGCGTTTTCCAAGCTACCAAATAGGTTGTTAAATTCTGTGTAAAAATAACACCTGTTCAGTAATCAGCAGGACCTGCACAGGACTTATCTGAGACAGAGAGGAAATTTGGGGGTTCTCTGGTCACAAGGGGTATAGAAAACCCTCTCATGTAATTTATATGCCTTGTCTTTTTATGCTACTTGTAGAAAAACTTTCCCAAAACAAACATCAGATCCACCAGTGACATTTTAAATGTTTGTAGGATCTGCATCTTAAAACACCACTGTCACTGAAATGAAGAACAGTTCCTGTTTATTGCAGAACTAAATACAGTACGGCCTATTAATACACACACATTTTTGAGTTAATAGGGAAATAAAGGAGACACTTTGTCATGTGAAATAACTCCTAGACATTTGTATTTCTTTGTGAGAACTTCCCAAGTCATTGCTACAATAAATGGTAACATTTCTAGACCTGAGTCTGGACCAGTCAGCAAACAATTCCTGCCTGTGCACCCAGCAGTTGCACAACACACTTTGCCCACCAAGGCCCCTGCTCCTTTTGCTCCTCTTCCTTCGAGGAAACCTGAAAGACCTGAGGCCACCTGTGATGAGGTGAATGTGCTTCCAAAACTTACCTCAGCTCCATCCAGGCCTGCCCCACGTCCATCCCTGTGGTGCCCTCAGAGGAATCAGGAGCAGCAGGTCCATCCAAATCCCAGGGAACAGAGATGGCCTCAGCTCCTGAGAGGCAGGTTTGGTGTCTCTCACAGGCTCAGCACACCCCCAGCAGGTACCAAGTCCACGACTGCACCCCCAAACCTGTCCAAGGATGAGGCCAGAGCACCATCTCACCAGAGCATGGCTCAGGCTGAGTTCATCCTCTGCATGTCCCCAGGGAGCCCATGGGGTGACACCCTCAGTTGCTGGCAGTGCAGCACCACCCCCAGCTCAGGAAGATTGATGTGGTTCCCCCAAGAGTGATATTAACACTTGTTATTTTGCTTTGCTTAAAAAAAGGCTCCACCACAGACCAGGTGGTGTGTGAGAAGTGAAGCAACAGAGATACCTCCAAATTAATGATCAAACCCCTTCCCCTCTGTCTTCCCTGGTGGTATAGAACATTCAGTGATGACCTCACACAGTTTGAAACAGAGGGAATGGTAGCACATCTAGGTGTGGGTACTCACAGACACCTTTCCAAGGTCTGCATTAGTCCCTTTGCCTTCCCCTTTGCCCCATTCCCTGACTCCTGAGCAGGCATCTCTTCCACTGGTGGCAGTCTGACTGACAAGGGTGGCTTGGAGGAAGGCGACACTGGAGCTGGGAGGGAGGAGCTCTAGTTGAACAGATCAGACACAAAACTGTACAACAAAGGTCTCCTGAAACGAGCCACTAAAATGTCCCACAGACCTGCAGCCAGGCAAAGAGCAGATGATCAGCCAAATTAGAACAGGCTTCTTGAAAATAGCACATTAATGCTATTTTTTTCATGTTAGAAGACAAATTTTATTGCAATTCAGCAAATGAGCTACACCTGTAAAACTGCTTTGTATATCCAATTCACATTTAATGTCCAATGGATTGAAATGTCACAGGAAAAATAAAAAAAGGAAAACAGTACCTGGTTTTGTCATTATAATGTAAACTTCAACACGGCCCTTAAAAAAAACAAGCCAGTGATTTCCCCATGTAGTAAAATATATAGTTTATAAGGTATTGATGCTTTTTCTTAGTTTAACAGCCAATCTCTAGGTATAAAATAAAGAGCTACAAAGATGTGAAGTACGTGTACAATTTCTTCAAGTATTTTCAAGTATCCTATAGTCTCTTCACTACGGACAAAATTCATTTGACAATATACAGAAAAAGTTAACTCTGAATAGTTTCACTGCAGGAATCTTAACATATTCATGAATTTAAAACACATAAAAAGTATGGATCATCCAGCTAGTAAGTTCCATTTGAACAGTTTGAAAAATACTCTTTGTAATGGAAAAAGTTGTGGAATAGTCTCCAGTTCATGAATATGTTTTCAGCTACAGAACATCAGGTGGTTAAAGTTTATGGCAGGTAAAGGCTTTTTTTTTCTTTCTGTATAAACTTACCATCATAGTATTTTATTACATTTAAACCAAGTCTTTATTAGTTTGCATTTTATTTTTGTATAAAGTATCATTGTATGAACTCTAACAGCATTAACCAAAGAAGCATAAATAATTGATAGGTAATAGCCTATTTTTTTCCCTCAAATCAGGTATGAGCCTGTAAACATTTTGGCCAGCTTAGCATTATGTATTTACTGCATGATGAACTGCTTATTTTTTGTCCCTGTATTTCTCTCTCCAGAATGAATGTGTGTTTTTAAAAAGATTATCTTTCCCAATTAACTGTTACCAAAAAATCCCCACCAAACATCAGAACAGCACAGCCACACTAACTGCACCTACCAAACCTGCCCCCTTCTTTTGGAAAAGTAACAGGAAAAAAAAGGTTCAACTGCATTACTCTGAACAAAGGGAGAATGATTTTACAAAGCTCTAAATAAAACAGATACAAAAAGGTGATAAAAAGGTGCTCACTACACCATTTGTTCCTATACAGTTCAGCAGAATGGCATGGCAAGAGCAAATGCTGGATCCGAACCTTATTCTGTGGGACTGATGCTAGGAACAGCCATGAAAGAGGTGGGTGGGTTTGTGGTAAACACGGCAGTGGTGGGGGTTGTGGCTGCTCCTACAGACTGGACTGAGCCAGCCAAATCTCTTCCCAAAAAGCTGGCACAGGCTATATTTAGTATCTCACTCTTCCTTGGCTGCCTATGGATCTAACAAAACCAGCTTTTCTTCTGCTGCATTTCAGAACCTTCTACTGGTCCTTCAGCAGAGCAAATCCCTCCAGACTTGGAAGTCCACAGCAAAAAGTGCTTTGAACCCTAACAGGATTAAGCACAGGCCCCCAGTGAGAGGAGGAGGAAGGTCGATCTCAAACTGGTTTTTCCTGTGAAAATAACCCAGGAGCTGGGAAGATGATCTCTGTGTCTTCCTTTTGCACTGGACAGCCAGCATGCAGTGTGTTCTCACTGATGGACAGCATCATCCTCATGACCCAGCCAAGGAGTCCACCCTTGGCAATCACCAAATCCCAGCCTCTGCCCATGCCAGCCATCATAATGAGGGCAAAACAATCCACACCAAAACAGCCATTAAGCCAGTGGTATCATGTCTCACTAGGTGAACTTGTGTAAGGAAGAAAAAAAAAAAAGATAAAAAAAGAACCTTAATTCAGGGTAATTACCTCATGAAAGATAAAATTAATCCATCCTTAATACTATGAAATATATGGTTTTAATAGAATCAACTCATCTGTTAAGGTCAAAACATAGAACCTTCCTTTCTTACTTAATATTCCCTGTGAAATATACAGGCCAAGTAAAGTAATTTTCAAGATAGCTGAAAAAAACAAAAAAAACCCAAACAAAAAAGCCCCCAAAACAACAACAAAAAAACCAACAAAAATTTTTTTTTTGCTATTATTAATGCATAAACAATTTGGGACAGGTGTAAAAAGACTATCTCAACATATTAAGTTGAATACATGAAATTCTTAGAATGCAGTACAACTCTTTTTTATTTTTGCCCTTCCAAAGCTGGAAGAAAAATAAAAAACCACCAAGAAAACCAAACCTGCACACAGAGAATACAGGAAATGCTCCTGTAAGCTGTGAAGGAATTCACACCCACCCCATGTGAGGAGTGGCTCAGACATTGCCTTCACATCTTCCTAATGCTGCTGTGAAATCAAAGAAGAATCTTGCTCTGATAAGTAGTGACAAAGGAACTTCTCAGTTTAATAATGAAATAAATAGGACAAAAGTAAAAATAGTCAAAAATTTAATACATGTGCTCTACTCATAAATTATGGAAATAAAACTATCACGAGATGTGACTAAGCTGTAGGTAAAGTAAAAGTGCTACAACATCATATGAACCAAAAAACTTGGACTCTGCTTCTCAAAAAGAGAGACAATACTGAGATAAGTTTATACAGTGGAGACCTCTTAAATACACAGCCCTGAACTTCTGTACAGTAATTTGTGATGCTGATAAATCAGCCTGTTCTTAAGTCACATATTCATTTCAAAGAGATTTTTATCAGAAGATTCAAATGAACAGAGATGCCTTCAGGCATTTGCCAAGTTCCAGATCTCCAATAAATTAAGCTTTCCCACTTACCTAAATTTTTTTTAATATTTGTATTTCATAGTAGAAATGGACTAACCTTTTCTTTGCTAAAACCAAAAGCATCCCAAATGAAGCAGACTGTGACAACAGGATCCAAGACATGTGCATTCAAAAGGAAAAGAAAAAACCTTAATACCACTGTCTTTTCAGAAACATTAAGAAATCCTTATACTTGTTAGTAAGGTATACTGTTATTATTTCAGATGGGGCATAAAGATCTTTATTTAGTCATCTGGCATTTGGGGATCTCGTGTTCCCCTTTATAAGCAGTTAAGAGAATTACCAGCAGCAACCATATACCAAGCTTTAAAAGGCTGGTTTAAGTAGAAACCTTCTTGTGTTATGAACAATTATTCCAGGTTTTTCATTTAAGTGGGCTACACTGTAAATTCTGAATTGCAACATAATATAGCCAGTTGTATCATAGAAGATTTTTTTTTAAAAGACAAACTTACAAAACACAATGATAGGTTAAATAAATAAAAAATATCAGTTAAAAAACAGACTTAATTTCTTCTTCTGTGCAATTACGTACCAATATGAAAAATATTACTTTGATCTCTGGACATTTCACGGTTCAGTCTCCTGGATTTCACTAAAAATAATACTGACAACAAAAATAAAGGAAAAAAATAATTGCTGACAAATCAGTGCTTTGGAGCTATTAAAAAAAAGCACAGATCAGGTCTGTAGTTCCCTTGCAGCAGAACATGACCCAACACGTTAAAAATCAAACGTTGGTAATAATGTTAATATATAAAATATTAGTTTAAAAACTATAGAATGACCTTCTCAGCAGAAATGGAGTGTATACATTGGGGTCTATGACATACAGCATATCTGAAGGCAAGTTCACAGAATGCTGAAAGGCTCACTGCACATTTTCTATGGCAAGGAAATACTGCAGCTTTAAAATAAGCTGCACAATACTCATCTCTATCTCTTTCACATGAAAGTGTGTAAAAAGCAAATCAGCAAATAAACTCTAAAATAGATTTATACCAAAATCCTCTTTTTTACATTGAGTTTACAGCTTCTATCCATTTGCCTGTACTATTTCTGGAGTTTCCTTCAAGAAAAGTCAAAGTTGCATTTTTGGGCCATGAACAAGTTCACGATACAATGTACTGGCAAGACAGAACTTTTGCATACTAACGAGATTCACTCCTTGTTGCTTTTTTTGTTTTTGTGAAGACAGTTTTTCCTGTGGGACAGGAGGTCAGATGTCGATTCCTTTGACAAGAGATGCCTCCAGGGTGATGTTGAACTCCTGCAAGGTCTGCAGCACCCGAATCAAAGAATTCACCAGCGTGTGATCCTTAATCAGGGCTATGTCCTCATACATCTGGGCTGTAATGGGGCAGTCTGCAAGCAGGGCGATCCAGTGGTGCAAAAGGTGGTCTCTGACAAGGTGGCAGTTGGCAGTTTGGGAATAAAAATAAAGCCAAGTTAATTTCACCCCTGCACAGACATGATTTTCATTCTTTCGCTTCTAAGCACACCTACTGCGTTCTCTGCTTATCTTTATGAGACAGGGAGTCAGGAGTAACTGACGTGCAGCATCTTTTTCAGTTCATTAAAATACCAATAACAACAACAATAATAAAGAAGTTTCTTTATACCTGGCTCCAAGACACACCAGCATCTGAAACTTGCCGTCCTTCCCAATGTTTCTAGGGGTGTTGTTGATAGCAGTGATAAAGCGACAGAAATTCCTGGCCCTTGTCTGCCAGTTCTCTTCTGGGACCATCTCATTCTGCTCAAGGGTCTCATAGTATGTTTGTGCTTTTTCTTAAAAGAATGGTGGGAGATAATGAAGTTTCATCAGTGCATACAGCATATAGGAGAGAGTTAAAGTTGAAAGGCCTGAAGGATCAAAGCTCATCCATTTATTTCCTGAGTCATTATATTTAGGCACTGGTTTTTTTCTGTTGGATTCAGTTCTGTGTTCCCTCAGTGTAAAACTGGGATTCCACTTCCTTCCCTCTGAACAAAGCTAAAGACGTTCACCTATCTACTGAATTTGAGTGCAGTAAAATGATTGTACAAGGGGAGCACTGATGTTAAAATACCTCCTCAAAACACAGCAACATTATTAAAAATAATTCCCTTTTTAAAGTGTGTTTGTGAACTCAGTTGATTTATTTAGCTTTGTGTAAAGGGATCTAGGCCATTGTGTGAAAAACGCATGCTTATAATCCCTTTATTACAATGTCCAGGACAAACCAACAGCACTAGATCCATCTGTTGTGCTCTGAAAGACAACTCAACCTCTTACACGCATGATTTATTGCTTTCACTGTGCTCAATTAACACCAAGGTTACCCTATGTCAATTCACCACCTTATTTATGTACCTCTTCCTCACTAAGAAAATTTGTTTGACACTATTACTGCTAGAAGGACAAAGCCCAGTTCCTGCATTAAGTATGGAGCCAGCTTTGGCAGAAAACAGAGATTCTCTCTCATGACAGTACAAGGAGGTAGGAGCTCTCCTGGAAATTCAGCTGCTGAGATGCCTCCAAGAAGTCTGCTATTCACACCAGCTGAGACACAACAGCAGTGATAAGGAACACAGTTGGATGTATTTCAAAGATACAAACAGGCTCTGGGAGGTCATCCTCCCACTTACCCAAAAAATCCCAAATGAAGACATTCTTGAAGAGTCTGGGTGATTTAAATCCGTGCTGGAACACTTGCTCAAGAGCTGAAACAAGTCCACTTTCTCCACACAGCAGCAGGGTCAGGCTGCCTCTCTGCCAGTACACACAGAAAACACACACACACTCAGCATCTCAGTTTGGGACTCGGGGACACAAGTCTCCCATTCAGTTTTTAAATAAACAGATGCCTAAATCTGCTGTCAAACAGTGACCCCAGGCAGGATGGCCCAGTTCTCACAAGTCCTGAGCATTCAAAAATTGACTGACTTCTCTAAGAATAAAGCCAAGGAAAGCATTGTCAGGGCCTCATCATCATCAAATGAAGCCTCAAGCAGTCTGCCAATTAATGAGCAGGTTTTACTTATAATAATGATCACTACAGAAAACTAGAAAAGTATTTTCCTCTTTTTTTAAGTAACAGAGATCACAGATCCAGTGTAGCAGGTGCCTCTGATTGCTCATCAACAAAAACAACATTTAATGCTCAGTAAAAAACAAAGTCCTTCTTCAGCACTTGATGGTTAATTCTATTTTGCAAAACCAGTCCATGATGACTTGAGATCATTATCAATGTGATCATTAACTAGAATTACACTGTATATTAATCTGTCATGCCATAATGAACTTAGAAGTCAGGTGCTATAGGAATGGGAGGACCTATTTGCAAAAAATTCCTGTTGAGAGCCATCCATACAGAGCCAGCACTGCTCTACACCTCACAAGGGCTGGACTGGGATGATTTGACAGGGGTATGCTACTTAGGTTTGTTTCAGAAAAATCACTGCTCTGTCAGCTGATTACATGAGTAATGCAAAAGAGACTTTAAGAGCACTTCTGCTTCACTTGCTTGGGTGATGTGGGTGTTTTCAGGGTGGTCTTCTTTGTTTCTTTCCTTTTTTTTTAAAGTGGCCCATGGGTTTTCATGTTTTAAGTAGCAAAGATAATGCAAAACAGACATTAAAAAACCTACTTAGAACTCGATGCAGATGTAAAATGTCAGTTAATTCAGAACAAACAAAACAGGAGGCACTGTTCTTGACAGTGTATGGGTAGAATCCTCGGCAGAACTTGACTAATAACACAATTTCCAATACCAGAATGTTAACATTTAATTTAACAGAATGCTCCAGTTAGCAGCAAAAGAGAGGTGTGTGAGGCTGTACTACCTCAGTATCTCATTTTTGGTCCACTAAAGGAGTTTTCAAGCACATGGCTGCTCATTCAGTTTAGTTATTTCTGCTATATATTCTCTCATGTTTACTAATCAGAGTTTTAGGACAGGAGTGCCATTACACAGACAATAACCTCTCACCTCCTTCTCTGGCTTGTGGAAATGCTTGACAATACCATTAACAGCTTCCCCAATAGCTTCTTGTATCTGACCAGTATTTAACTCTGCAAAATACAAAAATATATCCAGTTACAGCTTCAGAAATTGTACCTGTGTGTGAGGGTTATGGCCTAACAAAACACAGGAGAGGAGCATGAACCAGTATAACTCATTCTGTTAGGGAAAGAGTGCTGGGCTGCGGGTAATGGAAACCCAACTCCCACTTTTATGTATTGTTGAAGAGGTAGAAACAGAGATGGTTTGGTTTTAAATTGAAATTAACACTTCAAAACAAGTGTTTTAAAACAGTGGAAAGGGTTTTTACATATTATGTGAGTTTTCAGACCAGGACCCAAAGCTAAGGAAATGAGCTGTGCTTTGTTTAGGACTAGCAGATCTGGGCATCCTGGAAACACTTCCTGAGGTTGCTTCACTGCAAACCCAAGCACTGCTGGGAACAAAGTAGCCACCTGATTTGTCAGGAGTAAGACAACCACAGAACCCTGATCTCAATAGAAAAAAATAGAGAAGGCCATGAATAGAAGCCACTAGCAAGTTTTTTCATCCGTGAAGGACAGACAGAGACAAGGCCACAAATTTCTACCTTCCTCCACAGCATTCATTCCACAGGTGAAGGACAAAAATACAAAAAACACCACTAGGGCAGCTAAGCACTGGACAAGGAGTGCAGAGACATCTGCCATCCTTGCAGACTTTCCAAACTTAAACAGACAGTACAGGTTACTTGGGATTGTAATTTGGAAGTTAGCTGGAGTTCAAGCAGGACACTCGGCTGAGTTTCACAGGTCCTCTCCAAACTCCGGGGCTGTTTGCAAGCCCTCAGGTGATGATGCAGAACAGGACAGGAAAAGACAACCCCCAGCACTCACTTGGCTTATTGTTTGGTGAGATAGTGACAAATCTCCTGATCATGCTCGGAGACTGCTGCAGGGGCGGGGTTCGGCACTGCCGCTCATCAGCCTCGGTGTGGGAAGTCAGCAACTCTCCCACCAGGATCCTCTCTAAGCTGCCATCATCCATTCCCTTCCCAAGCCACCTTCCACAGGGAAACCTAAGAACACGAAGGAGATAAATACATGGCTCAACCCAGATTCAATTCCATGCCAAAGACTTTCAACTGCAGTTGCCTAAAGCCCAAATCCTGCTAGCGTAGTTATTAGAAAGACTTCGTTCATCCAGCAACAAAGTCTTGGCTTTGGCTTTTGCCAGCACAGGCAGCAAAAATAAAACAGCTTTTCAGTTCCAAGTTTGTGCTGAGTGCTGCAGTAAATGATCCATCCACAAAGCAGATTTTGCTTGAGTCCCATATGTAGCACGTGATTTGAGGAAAAATGGGTAAAAGGGGAAATCCTACTACGCCCCATAGATGGGTTAAGAAATACAATGAATATGCTACATAGCGGGCCAGCTGCAAAACAACCCCACAACCCAAACACATGCTTAAATGCCAAAACACCAATACTTCTACTGAATTGGGGTATTAAATCAGACACTAGAAAGCACACATGCTCATTTGCTCATTATCACTTTCTCTGAACCAATGTTGATGTCAGTTTAATCAGCTTAATTGGAAAACTGAACAGCATCCAAAAATAGAATCTTTCCTCTTCATTTAATTACAAATGAACTGGCATGGAGAGCTGACTGGTGGACTTACCCACCAATTTGACATCAACATGAGCCTGACAGTTTCTCTAAACAAAGGACAGAGCATCAAACTATGCTGTACCTAACACAAATAAACCTAACTCTCACTGCAAATTTCATTCCTTTACTTTCCCCATGTAAACACAGGTTTCCAACACTCATAAGCCCTTGTGCTCCAGCTTGTGTCCAAAGGTGACTCTAACACCTAGAGCACCCAGGCCTAATATAAAATACCACCTGTATTTGATAAGCAGCAAGCTCTGACTTGCTCTTTCTTCCTTGGGCTCAAGGCAAATTATTTCTAAGATGCACAACAGTCAACTCATCCTCTCCACCAACAGTCTGATGTGAGACATGAACATCTGCAAACTGCAGCCCTGTTTGAATTTGTAAGAACCACAACTTGTTTAATGCCAGAAGCCAAATGATCTTTCTGTGCCTTCAGGTCGAGGCAACTGCAGACACAGAGTCCCAGGAGATCAGACCTTTCTAATCAAACAAGCCCTACTGTGCCAGCTCCCTGCAGAAATTCTACTTACCCCACATGAAATGTCAGGATGATACTTACTTGTAAGTATGCCCTGTTATTTCATTTCTGACCATAACATATTCCACAAGCCACTTGGCATACAGCCCTGAATTATCATGTCCTATTTGCACTGTGGTCAGTTTTCCCAGGTTCTGGCACTGCAAATTAAACAAAAGTTTGTCAGAGGAAACTGAAACAAAGCAGCATGTTGGGGGAGTACACTATTACAGAACATGCTCAAACAGAAACTCAGAAATGTGGTTCCTGTTTCTGACTGCATGACTGGTTCTGGGCTTTTTAGTGGTAGGCTGCTTTACTTGTTTCTGTTGGTTTGCTTGTTTTGTTAAATACTATCTTGATCAGCATAAAGAACATCAGCTGAACTGGATTTTTCAATTAAATTTTATCCAATGCACACAACACACATGCAAAAATCAGAGCAGAATCACTTCTTTGTTTTCCAACAGAAGAGGGTATGACACCTCCCACAGTTGTAACATAAAGACAGTCTTGTCTATCCCTTGCACTAAGGAATTGTCAGTCATTTTGCTCTGCATGTCATTAAATACAGGTTAAATGTGCTACACACAGGCACAAAGTATCTGTGACTAACCACAAAGATATGAAACGTATGGCAAGGTGGTACAGCAAGGGGAGAATTTAAAACTTCACAAACAGAACATCCAAATCAGGTTTTATATCAATACAACCTCAAAAGTCATTTCTAATAGATTCCTGGGAATCTGCAGGACTCCTGTTTCACCCAGTTCTCCCGAAATACAGATCCAAGGATTGGCTGTGAACATTGAGCCACCAAGTTTCTTGCTGGGAACAATCAATATATGGTATGGTATCACTGCAAACACAAAAGAAATAACACTTCAAAAATTAAGAAGGATAATTATGTAACCTCTTTAGTCAAGAGAGGGGCAAAAGGTAAGTCATAAAACAGCATTGCAGTACCATGAAATGTTAAAACAACATCAGACATCCTATTTAATCATGCTGACACTTGCACACTAAGCACTGACTGACAATGGGGAAGTATACACATACACAGCAATCACTAAGAAACAGAGCTGACAGCAGAAGTGTCAAATGAAGAAAGAAATTTGGATGGAATAATGCCTTCTTATGGGTATAATCAGCCTTTATTTACCAACCTCAAAACATGGCACGAAGATGGTTACTTATCCTCAGCTTAGTGACAGCAAGTAAAGACATGGTATTCCTGTACTCAGGACACTGCACAGCTCCCCCAGGTCCCATTCAGGTACTAACTGCAGCCTTTCTTTACAGGCCTGGACAGCAGCAGCATTCATTACCATGGCTGAACAAATTCTGATAGAATACAGCATAATCCTGCAAATTTCTCTGTGCCATGTCGCTCTTAGTTATGCTAACTTTAGGACTTACCAATTTTTGAAAGAACAAGCAATTTTTTCCCTTCTAAAGAGCACCACATGTGCTCAAATGCTTTCTGGTCCCCTGGTTTACCTGTGGGTAATTCAACATGTATCACCTGAGCTGCAGCCCCTCCTCTGACTCACAAAGCATATGCTCTTCCACCACCCAGCATCTCCTGCACAGCCCTCTGTTAACGAACCTTTTATAATAAAATCCAGTGCTCTGAATGGTCACTGTGTTTCTTGCCTGTCTGCCCTTCTTTTATAGTGCATAAGCAGATTACAGTCAGGGCTTTTCAGCTGAGGCATTTAACGCATTTCTCCCTCAGTGTCTCCTCAGCTGTCAGTGCCCTCAAGAAAGCATCTGGTGGTTGGATTTCCTTAAAAGCCTGATGCTTGTAGCATTTAAGAATGAATTAAAATGTCTCCCTTTTAATTTCTGTGCTGATAGTCCTAAAGTAAGTGACAGTTTAACTGCATCCAGCAGACCAGATTTTCACATTATCCAGAACTTGCCCATAAGACCAAAAGCTGTTTTGCTTGGATGTCTGTTTGCTTTCTCTTTCATACACACAAGCATCAATCACAATGCACCACCAAGGGTAGTCCTTTCACATACCCCACCCCCAATTTTATAAGCCTTGCTTAAGTCTTTCCTTGTTTTGCCTTCCCAGCAAGGTTCTGTGGCAGCAGGCACACAGATCTTTGAGAACTCTGTAACACAATTAAGCATCTACAATAGCTTAAAAGTTTCTCTAGGGTATCTTTTTAACAACTAGGAGAAAAAAAATGTGTTGAGGAGTTCTGATGCAGCCCTCAATGGGCATTTCATTGCTACCCCAAACCCAGAGACAGACATGCAGCAAAGTAGCCTGAGAACAAAACAGGAAAGGATTTTTTTCTTTTAATTGCCAGCATGCATTAATATTCTTACCTTGATAGTGAACAATCCATACTTTGCTTGTTTAGTATCATGCAAACAAGCCCACCACAAAATTTTCAGCTGAGAACTCACCCCCAACTAAAATTATTAGAGCTGTGTATTTTACCAAGTTAGAAACAAAAGTGACAGGGAGAGAAACTCCTGCCCACCAGAGAAGATCATGGAAACAGCAATACAGCACACACAGATGGATCCCAGGGAAAAAAAAAGCAGAACAATTACATTAGGGCATGTTGCTCTGAGCTGTTTAGAATTTTGGACAAGAACTCAACCAAATCTGGAAATCAGAGCTGCAGGGATAGCAAATACTTACAGATTGTTGTGAAAACATTGGTAAAGCAAAAGTAATCAACAGCATTGAATGACAGGAGATGATACAAGAACTGTTCTTTCTCATCATCGCAGCGGAGGAACGCGTAACGCTTGTAGAGTTTTCTGACAAAGCAAAACACATAATCTGTCACAGTAACAAGAAGCTTTCAGTGAAATGTTTTCTATTGTGCAAATTCATTAGGTACACTATGAATAACGGGCAAGCAATTACACATGAGAAGTGATACTGGGAGAGTCAAGAGTATTCAATGTGCCAGGATACACTGACTCTCTGCAAGGCTGATATCTCCAAAGTGCAACAGTCCAGTTCTCACTATCTTTCCCCCCCTCCAATACAAGGTTTGGTCTAAGATCTTCTCCCACCCAAAACCACCCCAAAATGGAAAAAGAAATTTTGCGCTTTCTTGAAAGAAATTCTGACTTTTGGCCATGTAAAATGACAGAACTGAAGTAAAGAGCGCAGAGAGTGCCATGGGAGAGTTCTCCAGCACATGATGTATGACAGAAGACTGTTCTTAAAGACTTAATGCAAAAACCGGGGCTATCTGCTTGTATTTGGCTATAAGTAATAACCCAGGGCCTACAACAAGCTGCACACTAATCCAGGCAATAGCTTCAGTGTTGATAGTACACAGCTCCTGACATAACCAAAATGGTAAGCACACAAAGGTAGAAACCAATAAATAATACCAGTGTTGGGAATAATCATAAAAGAAGAGCATGCCAAAATGTATCAAAATCCAACTGATGCTACAGGAATATCCAAACCCTCATGAATGCAGGAATTAGGTATTAGAAATGCTGACACAGCCATGTTGTTCCTTCCAGGAGGGCATCCTGGTAACTCCCCCCAATTTCAGGTATCAATTTACAAAAAAGTCAGCAAGTCACAAGACAGAAACTTGCAAAACAAATCAATGATAATCAACATAATCAGGCATGTTCTCACTTACATAACAAACCTAACACTAGAGACTGACAGGAAATGTTCAATGAAAATAAAGAGACTGAGCCTTAAATTAACCTAACCTGCCTGTAGTCACAAGAGTGGCAAAGCCACAGAAATCTCAAAGGTGCCCACGTCTGTGTTTCATTTGAATAATCTGAATCACCTGTTTGACAGCCTGTCAGGGTATGTGCTGTCCTGTCTCCTCAAAGGGTAAGGTTTTTCAGTTTCCCTGGGCACATAAAGGTCTCAGGACGGTGAGGCCACATGATTTCTTCCTGTTCCCTAACTCTAGTCCCTTTGCAGACTAGAAAGAAACCAAACATGTTACATTTTCCTTATATTTGCTAATAAATGTCAAGTAAAGAGAATGGGATAATTAAAATATTTAACAGCTGCTTCAAAAAAGAACAACACACAATCTTGTTAACTGTAAAATGGCAGAAGTTGCACCATTACTTTTAGTACCTCACTGAACTCAGCACTGCTTCCTCTAAAAACAAGTGGGGCATGCTTTCAAACCAACTGCCTAGAACAGCTCTCTAAGTAGGCTATCTAAATATGCAGCACAAAGCACACGAGATTATAGAGAATTGATGTCATCCTGTACAAGTAGCTCCCTTGCTTGTCATTTTCATTTTAAACATACTTTTGTTGCAGTCTCCCTCTGTTCTAGAGAATCAGAAGCTGCCTGACAGATGAACAGTACACTGGCCAGTGTTAAAAGAGGTTTTTTTCTTCTCTTTTGTGGGGGGGACATGGAGTGTGGTGGTGTGTGGAAAGTCCCCTCACAGCACTTGCTCTGCATGGGACAAGCACTGCTAAATTTAACCTGATCTGAACTGTTGACTTCACTAGAGAGGCTTAACCTTAATTTGGAGATACAGGTAGATTTATCAGCTGTCCTCACTCTGTCCTTCAGCTTTTCTTTGCTCACTGAAGGCCACAGCTTCATCAGAAAGTCCAACATAATACAAGACAAGGCAAATCTCAAATAATTAGCTATTGGGGTCCAGGGGGACTGGGGAAGAAATTCCTTGGAAGGTGGTGAATGGAAGGAGAGGAAAGGAAGAGCAGACAGCATAGGTTAAGCTGTCTCCAGAAAGCAGTCTTCCATTAAAGCTAATGACAATTACTATGGCTTTGATTTCCACACTAAACACTGAACGTAACTATTACAGAAGCAATTCACCTTATGTTCTTAAGCAGGCTATAAAGGTAAAAATGTATGTGAAGAACGCCAGCATTGAACCCTAATTCCCAAACAGCTCACATGCTTGGAAGGCCAGTTTGTTCCATGCCTTCTGCACACTGCTAAGCAGATGCAAGAATAGGCACACCTGGATTTTTGAAACCAAACAATTACATAGATTTTAATTCTTTTAAAAGCTTTGCCCAAGATAAACCATCTTACTTTGTGAGTTCATGATCTGAAAGCAACTGTTTCAGATGCCTAGAAAGCAACTTCTTTTCCATAGAGAGGCGAACCCAGGCTCTGGCCTTGCCAACATCTGTTTTGATCTCACTTATGTTCTGGATATGCCTGGAAAAAAAGAAAAAGAAAAAGACATGCTTGGTATTGTCAAAGCATGACAGTCCTTTTGAACCAAGCTCAGCTGAAGTTTTGCAAAGAACACAAAATATCAGGTAAATTAAAGGAAAAAGAAACATAATCACCTTAATATTCAGGACAATAAAAAATTCCCTGCAATCCAGCTCAAAAAGAATAAGAGCCTGAAAAGGAAATATCTGCAATGCAGTGCCCTATTTACAAAATTCTAAACCAGGCCCATTGTCTCACATGATTTAGGACTCATTCTGGACCTTATCGCTGCAGTATTTATGGCTGAATGCTTTGGAAAATTAAATACTGGTTTTGCATGCTCAGTAGAAGCTTTTCTTGCACACAAGACACAAATGGTATATTTTAATAAGGCAAGCAAATCCTCAATTCACTCCTCCTGACTGAAAAAAGTGGATGCTGGTAAGGAAAAAGAAGGAAAAGAAAATTCCTGTCAAGGTTGTTTTAGAAGTTCTGCACATTGCTTTTTCAATGTACTGAAAGGAAGGAATTGGGCAGAAGTTGTAGTTTTATTCACAGTACAGTATTGAATGTTAGATAAACCCATTCTTTACATCAAACAAGTTCTTTAAACTGCTTTCTTCCCTGAAAAACAAGAATGGTCTCAGAACTACACAACCAACTCAGCAATGACTGGGAAAACACAAACACTCTACCCACACCTCTGTGGAAATAAACCAAACACACAAAACATTAAAAATATGAAAACTCTGTCATGATATTATCCTAAGTTAATACCTCTGACCATATAAAACCTCCTCAGTATGAACCCTGTTTCTGTGAAGGTCAGTGAAAACGTTGTGCTAACTCCTTTGAAATAGTTCAGCAGGTTCCTTCCCCACAGCCCCCTCCTGCTGCATGAAACACAAGCTTTTCTGCATGGTGCACAGCATACACAGAAACAAGTGTGCAAATCTCAGGGGGGTTCTGGGTTGTGTGACACTTCAAACTCACCTCATATCCTGGATGAGAGAGATTCTAAGAGGTGACATGGCTGGACTTGTATCAGACTTTCGCCTTTCTGAATCAAGAAGTATTCCTAGATTCAGAAGAAAACAGTTTCTTGTTAGCAGAAATCCATCTAAAGATTTTTAAACCAATATAAAAAAGAAGGTGAATTAACACCAATTTGCACACCTGTATTACTGGTGACTCTATGAAGACACTGTACTGTATTTCCACTCCAAATGACATGAAAATCTAATATGCTACACAGATGGTTATACAGATCAGCACACACTGAGCACCAACACATTAATGAGCTTAGATTCAGCTGAAATTGGTATGACATCAAATGGCTTAAGACATACAATAATCAAGTATTATTTTCTAAACACTACCCTGTTTTCTTGCTGTGTAGTAACACTGACTGCCACTGTTGACACCAGAAAACAGTTTTATATAGGTTGTACTCAGTACACCACACATCCTGTGCTTACTGAGCTATTACTTTGCACACTCCTGTAACACCACTACTTTTTAAATACATTTTGAGGTATTTATGAGGAAAATATTTCAAGCAATATTGTTACTCTTATCCTTCAAATTCCACTCCAGAATGAAGTTATATGAACTAAGTGGCATTCAGGAGACCTTAAAATTTCCAAATCTATGGTTTTGATTGCTTACAGGATCTTGTGCATGTTACTAATGCTCATCTCTTTGCTTATAGCAGCTTTAAATAAAAAATAAAAGGCACCCACTGCCTCCCCCAAACCTATTGTTCTCTACAATCCTGTGCCCCCGCCTGACACAAGAATTACTGTTTAAAAATTACATTAATAATCCTAGAAACATATTATCAGTAGATCTTATGTGCAATATTACTTCTACTGCAACACTTGATGTAACAAAAATTAAAATATATTTCTTCAGTTTATGTTTTTAACAATAAGCCTCCTGTTCAGTTGTTTTTCAAGCCATAATGTAAAACCTCAGGGTGTACAGCACAATTTTATGTGCTTACACTTGTTTTCCACCCCCACCCATAACATCATTTGCCCTGGCAGTCATGCAGGGCCTGTGTGTCACATGGAGGATGATGGACCAGAGCAATCCATTTTAAAGCCTATCTCTGAGGCATCAGCTATTTCCAGTTCCTGACTACCATGGTAGTCAGGTCCCAGACCCAAACAAGTAGGCTCAATACAAACCAGTTTATTTTTCATAAAATATATTGAGACAACACACCAGGCCCGTATTAAACTTGTAGCAGCCACAACACTTGATTCAGTTCTACTGAGTGAAGGGTATTTCCAAGGGAAAAAAACTCTGCATGATGTAAATCTGCAGGCAGCTCTTATTCACTGCTTTTAATCATCTTCTTCCAGCAGATGCCAATCTTACCTGAGGTACTGAAGCTGCCTGATGTGGTTCTTCTCTGTCTGTTTTCTAGGTAATGTAACAGATGAGACCACAAAGCAGACTTTCCCTAAAATTAAAAAATATTAGTTAAGGAAATCACTACCAGCTGAATAAAAAAGTTTAAATCATCATTGAAAGTATCAGCCATGACAAAAACTTGCTTTAAAGATGTTTCTCCCTATAAACTCGATGGTAAAAACCAAAAATAAGACAAGTTGGAGGTGCTTGGGAGCTGTAAAGAGGCTGAGAAGGAAAAGCCAGAGTCAGACTATTGGGATCTAATGATTCTGGTAACAGGAAAAAGTTAATGGAACTTCTTTCCTCATAGTTCATTACCATGACAAGAAAACATTCCAAGGCTTGTAAAACACTGTGTACAAGTGGAGTTTGAAATCTGAGACTGTAACCTGTCCTGTGTGTCTCTCCCTGCCTGCCTCTCCAGCAGTGAAATGCCAAGAGACATGGAGCCAGCCTGAGCAAGACATACCCAGGCCAAGTCCTGCTCCCCTCAGGATAATTCAGGGCTACAGATAAAAGCTGCCCATTTTTAGAATCTCAAAAGATTCCCCTCAATTTCATCAGGCAAAGCACCTGGACAATCACAAACACAGTAAGATATCCCAAAACATAAGCAGGACAGTGAAAGTTTATCAGCAAAAATACCCCAGTTCTACACATTGTAAAGCCAACTTAAAAGTTAGAATTTGGGATGTAGTATTTAGGTCAAGATAAATCCATTAATGATGTTAAAAGGTGCATCTTGCTCATTATGTTGCTTTCTTAAACCCCTGGTGGCTTAAAGCAGAGAGCAAGAAAATCTTTCACTGGGAAACTATAAAGATTCTTGGATTCGCCATAAAATATTTCACATAATAAACCAAAAGATTGCAAACCTGCAGAAAAGCAGCAGTAAGCAAACAGGGGCTCTCCAGCACAGCAACTGGAATTACTTACAGATAATAAGTATTACTTACCATCTTCCTAAATTATTGTATTAACCTGATCCCAGTAAAGATCTAGCAACTCTGCATTTCAGAAAAGCTGTCATATCACAAGGCCATATTTTTATTTACAGCTTTGCAGAAAGAAACCATGACTGTAAAGCAAGTTGTCAATTCTGCACTATCAATTTCATCTAAAATTATCTAAGTGCCCTCCCAGAGGTGCAGTAATGACGGTTTATCTTTACATTCATTTTTTTTAAAAACTGTATTTAAAAATCTCTAAGCACTTCCATCCTATAGTTCCCTACAGTTGACATAAAGAACTATTAACCATGAGGGATTATTCCAGAAGTGGCATGCCTCCAGAAGAATAAATCCTAGAGTGTCTGTAACATCTGTGCTGACAGAAATCTATTAAAAATATGCATTCAGTGGTGAGGATATGAAAATCCATTGTGTTTTGTGTGTACCTGACAGACCCAACATGGAAAGCCAAAACTGCAAGTCTTATTATAAACAGATAAAAAAGAGCATGAAAAAATCAACCAGCAAAGAGTTACATCCAAAACTGTCCTTCTCCCAATAAACACACACATGCACACACAGTCTAGTGCTCAGCAACCAGCTGCCATGGCAAGGAGAACTGCAACAGATCACAGAAAAGCAGCAACAAAGGATCCTGCAGCAAACTGATATCAACAACCATGATGAATGTGAGAACTCATGCAGTGTCTGCCCGCTCCTTCACCACCGTGGAACTCTCCTTTAACTTCACCAAATAGCAATGATGATGCAAGCTGGATCTATAAGGGGAAGGAAGACAGCCTAAGGAAAGCAGTGGGACAGAGAATGGGCAAGGGAATTACCAAGGCCTTCTGAAAGTCCAGACTACTTCAGTCATTAGATCCTACATCACAACTCCCCTGCATTGCTCGGGACAACGGAAGGCATGGATTCCCTCTGCACGTGGAAAAATCAGTAGGTAGCTAATGTAGGACTACTGGGGTTCATCAGCAGGGAGGAGGTAAAAGCAGGGATTGGTGGAAGGAAAGCCATCCTCATTACTATGGTCAGTTGAGAAAGAAGAGTCTCCCCTGGCTCGTTATTGAAAAGTAAAATAAAATCGATGTATGAAACAGCAGGCTTTTGCATATTTCATAAAGGCCAGAGCACACAGAGAACTGGTGGTGCTTTTTTATTCTTTATTTTCTTAAGCTCTGGATCATACTATGAGATACACTGCACTTCCTCCATCAGGCCTCTGTTCTATTCCAGCACTCTATTTATTCCACCATTCAGCACTGTTTGCTAACATCTGCAATCAATCCAAAGCATTAACCTTATGAAGGGTTGGCCGTCTGGTGGTCTGAAAGGCCCAAATCTGGGTTGAAGCAGAGTATACTGATGCTCTGTCTTCTAAGACGAAAGCAGTACAGCTTCTATCCTAAGTGATATACAAGAGGGAAGGGAGAGAATCACATGATAAATCTTCACATAGAAAACTGTTGTATAGTTTGAAGGAGAGCAGATTTAAACACTGGTGTTTGGGTGCTGGGAACAGAGATACTGGATTACAGTTGTCTGGATCATGAACATATATTCTTAAAAAAAAAAGAAGTTATAATCTTCTCCATCCTTGCTACTCCTTTGTACAAGGGAGGAGTAAAGTTGGTAAAGGCCCTCCAAACTCCATCTTGTCCCACAAGTGACTCCAAATAGAAGAGCACAACAAACAATTATTAATTTCATACAAAACCCCAACACCTCTAGCTAGTGATCTCATAATCATAATTTAAGTACTACTACATCACTCAGGAAGAACCAAAACAGCAAGACTTTTACTTTGAAGTATGAAATTATTCTTCAGGAAAACAATTCCCTCCTCCCACTGACAGCACCTTTAGGATATGCTGCCTTGTAGCCTATGCAACTTCATTAACAAAAATATTAAGAACACAGCAACGATTTTTTACCATCCTATTTAAAAAACCCACCAATTCAAATGAAAACCCCAGGTTAAATGGAGAGTCTTCCAAGAAGCCATCTGTGGAACACATCTACAGGTACACTTGCACATATCCCACAACATGGAGACAGACGGGGGGCACAAACTGACATAAAAAGGACTGGGGGACACACGAGTATTTTAACACATCTACAGACACACTAAAGGTGTCCTCTGAAGGCAGAGAGAGGAAGAGCATAACACAACTTCAGGAAAGTGTGCTCTGCAATGTACAGGAATATTTATTCCTCACCTGTTTGACTTGCAGACCGTGGCTCCATATCCTTTCTAAGAGGTCACACAGACTGGCTATCAGAGTGTTCTCTTCCACTCCTGTGATATTCACTTCACCATGACCAAGCTCCACAGCTTCTCGACCCATTTTCTCAACCAACATCCTCTTAGTCTCAAAAAAGACAAAGCAAAAGAGAACTAAGTCTCTCCCAGGAATTTCCAAGATCACTTCCACTTGTTAAACAACAAGGAAGCACATGATAACAAAGATTTGGCAGTATAACTGGCTGTGCTGATATTTCTGGCACTAGTGCAGAATTGCTGTTCTTTTATCCCCGGTTTTCAAGCCAGGACAGCACCAGTGCTGATCTTCTGTTTTCTCAAAAAGGGTTTGCAAATGGGTACATCATCCTCCACAGAGTAATCCCAACAAAGGGCACAGCAGGTGACACATTGACAAGCTGGGTGCCCAGCAGCAAGGCCAAGAAAACACAGGTCTTGGGTGGTTTTGAAGCCTGGTAAGTGCTGGATGCCCTCCCCAAGAGCTGGGCACTTTGTCCACCTCCTCCCAGGGGAGGTGAATGAGCCCAAGTGCTTCCAAGTAGCACGGGTATGTCATTCCTGGGAGATGCTGTTCTGCCAGAAGGACATTTAGATTAAACCAAACCCATTCTGGAGTGCACCTCTTGAGCTTCCCCAGGAGCCACAATCTCCTAAATTGTGCACAATTTCATACTGGTCAACAAAGCTTTCACCAGCTCTTAAAGTGCAGTCTTCCAGTCCTATTATATTCATCATACAGCCAACTGGAGGAAAAAATGGTGAGGGAATCAGTTCCACTCATCTCTTACACATTTTTTCATCTTTGTCCCTATTCTAGACTCGCTTTCAAATGAGTAATACTCCCTTAAGCACCTCTGCACCGTCTTGGTTGAGATGAAGTCCAAGTTAGTCCCTAGCTGCTTCTCCCCCTCACTCCAGCAATTTCTCACTGTGAAAGAGCCAAGTCTATCTTCAAGAATTTTCACCACCTAATGAACCCCTGTTAAGGGATGAGGATTATTTGGACAGTTCCATAAAGTGACATCAGAAGTATAAGCACATATGAAATAGAGTTTTATAAAAAGTTGTAGATAATTGCTATAGTACCTCCACTGACTTCAGGCAAGAATGTGTCTATTTCATAATTATTCTCCTTGCTGTATTTTTATAAACATTAACATTTATTTCAGATTAATATGTTGTCAAACATATACTGGTGAAGTATGTCTACAAATTAATGCCAAATTTCTTTGTTCAGTGCTTAAAAACTTACACCTCAGAAATGTATTAATTCCTTTAGTTATGAGAAAAGCTGTTGTATTTTCACCACAACCCTCTATTTGGACTATTCACTCCTGTTGAATAGTAGTACTGTCTCAGTTATAACTGAAATGAGCTGTAATAGACTTGGGCAGCGGGATGGTAAAGACCCTTCAGAATATTCAATCTCTATCATAAATCTGCTTGATAAAGTTTCTGCTCTTTGCAGAATTTCTGAATACATTCTCTCTTCATTAATTTCTCACCACCATGCAAAAATCCTTACAGGGATAAAGCAGAAACAGATGGTAGAAAAGTGGGGGGGGGGGGGGAGGGGTTGGAACATACTGGATACAAAATGGTCCAGAAAGGATGGATATGAGGCGCAAGAGAGCAGAACTATTCTCTGTGTTACCTTATTTCGGCATTCCTTCAACAGGCCTTCGACAAACTTCCAGTTTGTTTGTGCAATTACTGACGGAGAGAGGTTAGAGAGTTTGGGCTGCCGAATGGTGCTGCCCAGATTCCTGGCTTCTTGGATGTACTTCTGGATTGGGGAAGAAAATGGACAAACACAGAAAAAAGTGTAAGTGAGACTCCTTGGCCAAGAGAAAAGGGTATGTTTATAACACACACCACTGGAGTGAGGAGGAAAGGATCACATCCTCTTTCAGAAAAAGCCACTTTTTATATCCAGCATTATTTAGGGCTGAGACACTTGAAGTACTATTTCTCCAGAGGTCAAATCCCCATTTATATAGTCTATACAGTATGAGAACACACGTTGCTGTATTACAAAAACACAACACAAACTGCCAAGGATATTTAGATGCATAGAGATTCAACTACTCCCTCCACCACTGACAATTGTCTTCTTATTTTTTCATTTAAATGAAAATTTGCAAAAACTACCCAGACCAAGACTATTCAAGTGGCAGACTGGTCTATGTGGGGACTGCAAGCAAACTTTGCTCTTTCAGGAAGCAGCTGCAAAATGCAAATTATAACAACATCTCTCAGCTGTGAACCAGCTGCATTTTTCAGGAAAATAATTTCCTGAACCCACTCTACTCGAAAGAGCTCTTCTGCTCCTATTACTGCCATCAAGGAGTTGCCATTGTTTTCACCCCAGAGACAAGAGTGATATAACAAATATTTTGGAAGTCAGGTGATCACTGGTTGATTGGGGCACAGCTAACTGAGAATTAGTGATAGAGAGAAAGTCCTCTACAGGCACTGATGGAATACTCAGGGTTAGTACATAGTTCAAATTAACAGGAAACCTCTCTAGCTTACATTGAAATAATGACCAACTGAGATGTCAATGAATAGATTTGTCAAACATGACAGAGAGGGAAAACTCCACCTTCTCCACTGGCCTTGCACTAAAGAGCTATGATATATACATTTAATTATGCATCTTTATCCAGAACTATGATTACAGTCATATTGTGCATTGGACATACCAGATAATGCTCTGACACAGATTTTATAGAGGGCATGAAGGGCCAATCATGCTGGTCCCAGTCTAAACATAACTGCAACTGAAGCTCTGACATGGAAAAGTCCAGGTGCTGGCAGGATAAGGTGGTAGCAAAAAGCCAAGCAGATATAAAGTGAAAGTGGTAAGCACATATGAAGTAATAAAAGCAAGCATGCAAAACAGAAAAAGAAAAGAGTGAAGACATAATACAATGCAGAACTCCCAAGCATTCAACATAAAAATAAATTCGTAAGTAATGAATCTGAAAGGAAAAAAGAAAAGATGGTGTTAAATCAGTGGATTGGTGTAAACTCTGCCCTCCACTGGGCACTAATGTTTGCAATTGTCAAAAGTCTCAACTGCACAGATTTTTGTTGGCTGCCACAAAGCTTCCATTTGTTTAAAACTCCCAACGCTGCAGTTTGACACCTCCTGCCCAGCCTGACCCCAGGGTTCATCTCAGAAGAGCTCCCTCCCCACTCTCAAATTTACTGTGGAAATCTGAGGTTCACCCAGGAGAAGGGGTCAGCATTCAGTCACCATTATGTCATCAAAAAGGTATAGCACAAACCCCTAAAACACCAGCACCACTACCACAGGCACTTGGTGCCCCCAGCTGAGCATGTATTTCAAAATATTTATTCCTCAGAAATTATTTGCCTTTTGCAACAAAATAACTCCTGTAGGAAATGAGCTTGTGAGGAATCAGTTAAAAAACAAAACAAACAAAAAACCCCAGAGACCAGAGGTAGAGTTTTGCCTTTCTAATTACTTAAGTGATAGCTCAGAAGTTTACATGCTTTAACAACTGTGTTGTTTAGCACAATAATGAGGTTAGAAATCTACTATTCATTTCTGTTACTTCTAAGTAAAAAGCACTTTAGAGTTATCTGAGCATATGGAACATGTCAAAGCCAGAAACTACTCGTAGAGGTTTTTTATTATGCAGACATTTTTCTGTTACATGGTTATGGATGACAGAGATGACAGTATAATTCAACAAAATTTTAACAAACCAATAAGTAAATTCCAGAAATCAGTACACTATGAAGGCAATTAAATTCATCACTACCATAAAAGAACAAACTGAACAAACACACTTGTGTTTCACAACACTATCCGAACAGACACAAGACTACTACTACTATAAAATTCAAAATTAAGCTTTTCTAAGGATATTTAACAAGGCAAGAGAATATTGTTTTCAATTAACAACGTGCACGTAAACAAAAGCAAAACTTTGGGGTTACTAAATAAACAAAAAAACTCTAATATTTTGAGCCACTGTTCTTGGAATTACCCATAAATCAACACCTGGTGTTAACAGTGTGCAGTCTGTACCATACGAATCAGAAACTGTACTGAAATTAGTTCACCCAGATCTTTCAAAACCACTTCACCACAAAGAATAACTGTGTCAGCTGCAGGAGCAGTGGTGAGAGATGTTTCAGTTCAGAAGGTGAGTAAATCAGCATCAGACTGTGCTGTGTAAAAGCAGGCAGACACAAACGTGACAGTATGGAGGGGCTTCACATTCTCACCTTAGCAATGAGGTTGTCTGTCAGTTTGTCACCTTAAGACTTTTTTTATGGTCTACAGAAGACACTTAGGCAACTCCAAAAGGCAGTGCTCCTGATTTTAGGATGAAATTAATGCCTCTCTAGAGGTGGGTATCTTTCCTCCATCAAATACACAAAAGAAGCACAGGATGACTAAGTTATTTAGAGATGGGAAATAGATGGCTGAAAACTATTAATTCCCCTCTTCCCACTCATCCCCTTTAACAGAAAAAAAAAAAAAACCAGAACAAGTTGAAATCATGTGATTATATTTTCAGAGAACTCTCCTGTATGTGGGATGAAATAATTTTGTCCTGAGAGGGGGCAAAAAAATGACATAACTCTTATAATAAGAAAACTAAGTATTTTTGGTCTGCTACCTCATTTGTATTAAACACACTTAAGGGAGAGCAGACATGAACTGCAAGTAACTGTCTAGATATTTCATAAAGGTTGCAGAGTGTTTTTCAGGCCATTAGGAAAGAAAAAGAATCAGATCTCTAGAGCTGAGCAATTTTCACCTCTCTCTGGTCATTGTCCAGACGCAGGTGCTCTGTGTGCTGCTTCTGTCTGTCCTTCCGCCTCCACTGAGCAGGAGCGTTCCTCTTTGTCCACCTACACATGGGGGAATATCATTAACCAAATGTCAGGAGTCAGGTGAAGGTCAGAGGCAGTAAGAGGTTTCCAGTTTAGTCTATACTGAACATGTCGACATCAATTACATCAGCCAAACTGCAGCTGCAAATACACACAAAGAATCTCTGGAGAAGAATCCAGTATCGGGCAACCAAAATATTTTAGAGTATTAGATCACATACACTTGGTTTTTATTTTTCCTTTTTTTTTTTTTTTTTTACAATTCCAGGGACAATTTAAGCCTTGCCTCTCCTCCTTCAAAGTTTTTATAAGAAAATACCCTAAAATATTTGCTAGCTCCTACATGAGATCAAATAAGGGGATCTGCTTTTATATTGACAATAATTATAAGTAACTCAAAACACATCAACTATCATCTCAAACAGAAGATGGCTGTCTTAAGTAAATTTGCTTCAAGAAGCCTAGACTTGAAAAAAAACCCCAGACATAGCAACAACCCCACCCCACACATCTCACCCACATCATCTGATCTGCTCCCACTTGAAAAAAACAAACCCAAAACTGACTTTGTTTTCTAATATCTCTGCCTTAGTGCCATTCTGTAGATCTTGCCAAGATTCAGCACCTGTTGTCTTAGCTTACTCACTTGTTGCTTGCTGGGCCAGTGGATAAAACGTCAGACTGAAGCTTAGGAAAAAATCCAAGCTCATATTTCCCTTGTCCAATTTTCATGTCCAGCAAGTGTGGGTGAACTGCAGTGTGATCTATTTTTGCCAGCCTTAATTCAATAGATTTCTCTGAAATAGTAAGTTAATATTTTTAAAGGTGTTTTAATCAGACATACCTATAATCACGTATCTTCAATTAAAAGCAGATGTCAAATTAAAGGAAGAGGTGGAAGGTTCTTACTGATCAAAGAATGCCACCAAAAGGAGAAAAATGTTTATCTTCCTAAGCTCAAACATCTTTCACACACAGAGAGTGCAGGAACACGCTGAGTTCTACTTTACATTAATTTCATTTCACATCTCAACTTCATAGCAAACATTTAGTCCCCAACTTAAGCTCTACAGCTCTGCTATTTTGATCTTTTTTTTTTTTTGAGGTTTCAATGCATGAATCATTACTTAATGTAATGTTTACAGCAAACAGCACTGACCAGTTGCACTAATTGTCAAGCAAGTGCCTCGTGGCTCTTACCAGCCTCATCAATGGTTGTGCACTTTTGATACATAGATGTGCGCAGAGTCGGAGTCCTGACATTCAGCAGCCTAATTTTATCCACCCTAGAATCAAAAACTCTCAAAACAGGGTCTTTGTCATCTTCATCATGGCACATAATCTTGTTGTCAATAAAGGATGCAAACATTTGGGTCTCCAGGAATCTCGAGAGGAAAGGCAAGTAAGGTTCAGGCTGATCGGACAAGAAAGAAGCCTAAGACACAAGAAGAGATAAAAGTCTTTGGGGGTCTGCAAAGAGAGAGAGAGACACATCCACCAGAAGCACCAATTTTTCTGATCAAGGACATATGAGAGTGCTTTGGTGCCACTTAAAGCCTGGTTTTAATATGCACATCAATTCCATCCCCAAAACAGGCAGTCTATATGAAATTTTCAGCATCGGGACAATCACTTAGTATATAGCACAATAATTAGTACACTGTGATTTTGGCATTTCTTTCATCTGCTACAAATTTCGAGAGAATCCCAGCAAACCACACCAACAGTACTGCAGGTGTGCACATTTGGTACTTCTGGCTGGGCTCACAGCTTGTGAAGTTGTTGGGAATCTTTTCATACAGTTTGGTGGGAATCAGATGAGTGTTTTAGCAGACAGTGCTGCAACATCATCCTCACCCATGTGAACTCTCCCACAGACAAATACCTCATCTCCAGCAAAGAAAACAGTGCAAAATACTATGTTTCTCTACAAAAGAGCTAGGAATACATTTGGTACACATGTACATAAGCATTATTTGGGGTCACGACTTCATTCATTAACATTTTTGGCAATTCCTCTGGTTAAAAGGCAGTTTCCACCAGTAATATTTAACCTTTCTGTAGAGGTTAGCCCTAAAGTGAGGCTTTCTAAGCTATTTTTCTCGAGCAAGCTGTATTTTTCTACAGGATCCTTAAAAGAGTATCTTTATCTCTCCAAGTTTGTATTTGTATATATTTTTCTACATAATATCTAAGACATGACTTTTTTTGGGAACACTGAAATTTAAGGAAGAAATTACCATTTTGACAGCACTGTTTTCCATTTGATGGCCCACTATACAAAGCCTCATGTTTGAACACTGTTTCACCTCTTATGTTGACCTATCTTATTACAACTTACTTTATCAAAGTTTTGCATCTGCTCTCTGTTTGTAAACCAGGATTCCTTGTCCTGACTGGGCTGAATGACAAACACTTCATAATCTGCAAACATTTGTGTGAAGCGGTTGGCAAAAACTTCCCGAATCTGAATGTTCAGCTGGTAAATCTTGAATTCTTCTTCATCACACTGAATTTTAAGATCTTTTTTGCTACTGGTCTCCTCTCGCACCTCCAGCTGAAAAAGGAAGGGAAAACACAAATAATTTGTATTGATGCTTTGTCAGGTATTCCAGGCATACAAGATTTTAATCTGCCATTCAGCTGCTACTCTTCAAGTCAACATTTCAATAGGGAAAAAATATTTCCTGTTTCAACCATTGCAATAAAACAGCAAAATCAAAAAAAAAATCTAGACAGAAACCTTTGCCTAGAGAATTTTAGTTTTCATAATAAACCAAAACTTACTTCAGTGCTGTTTGCACTGGAGATGTTTTAAATTTTAAAAGGGTAAATAACAACCATATATATGCCCATGCATGTCACAGACTTAATTTACTTTCTTTTACCCTTCAATCACCTGCATAGGCTTTTTAGAGGATCTTACTACCCCTAAAAACTTGCATATTAGGCAAATCCATACCTGGTGTCAAACAAGTCCAGGTTTAGTACTGTTAAATACAGAGCAGCTTTCAAATGAAGACAGAAATGCACAGTAACAAGAAGCTGTGCATGTCTAGTAGTCAATTCCCTGTAGCCTAAGCCCTTAGCAGTGTAACTCACAATTCACCACTACACATCTCAGAGCAATCTTTAAGAAAAGAAAATGCATTTTCAGTTAAGATGTAGGCTAAATTTTATGAAAAAAGCAGTAGGATTGAGATATTCAATTCATAGGGGGAGAA